>NC_054549.1:26895146-27265146 GCF_017654505.1 Polyodon spathula
TAAAGGGTGGGCTGCTGTTTGGTAGGCGTGGACTGTGACCAGGGTAGGTGGACCTCTTCTAGGGGTTTGGGTGGGGGGGTGTTGAAGAGGCAGCTGGGACAACTAGTGAGGAGTCTGGGTGACTGTTGGTGTTGATCTGGTTTTAACTGGAGAGCTGATTGAGTCATTGTGTGAGCAAATTGATACCCTTCCCCCTGTGGAGGCGTTTTTTAAAGGAGTAGCACTGGAATTGATTAACTGGTATTTCATCATAACAAACTATAGTTAAGTTCAGCCCACAAATAAGGCTTCTGAGGGCTGTTTGCTGGTAGGCAAATGTAAACAGTTTTCTCTTCAAAGAAGCCTTGTTCTGTTACAGCACTGTGAGGGGGGGGGGGGATACTAAAGCCCCTTTCTGCCAGCAACCCATTGATACTTAACAAGAATCGCATGGCTTAACAACAGTTGCTAACCACAGTTCTGAAGTATTGGCGTCACATTTTAGCGCAGTGATGCGACATTACTCAGGTTAAGGACTTTGTAATGTGGCAGCCAACCTGCAAACTTGAAGTATGGAGTGGGGGGGTGGGGAATTGTTTGAGTGGGTTTTTTAAATTCAGTTTGCAGCAGAGAATTCCACACAGATTGATTAACTGAATTTAGTGCTCATGGAAGTTGCTGATCCTGGAGTTGTGAAGATGAAATAAGGTTTAAAAAGCATTACATTTCTCAAGTCTCTTTTTTTTTTCTGCTGTTTCTTTAGTGTTTTCCAGACTTGCTTACTTGCCACATTGTTATAAGTTTGATAGAAGTACAGGTATACTACTCTCCTGATTTAACTTCCTGTGTTACAGGTAATATGACCCTGTTTGACTCTACAGAGTTTCCTATGTGCAGACAGGTGGGGATCCAAAGTGTAACACAGGAAGTGGACTTGTACTACTGTACTTGTGCTTCATCTGATTTGAAGGGAAACCAAAAATTAGAAGCGATACATTGCGCCTCAAAAGTCCTGGAGGGGCAGTAACTTCTGGCAGCCAAAACCATATGGGGTACAAATACAATTAATTGTAGTCCTCCTGTATATTTTGACTGCCATTTGTTGTACAGGCAAAACTGCACCTGTTTCATTCACGGATTTCCGGGTCTGCATAAGACTTCTTCCTCATTAACTGTACTAGTGCATGTGCAGTTCATTTTCCAGACACTGCATTGCCTCAGCAGGTTTCCCTTTCTAGACGGTAACACCTGTAAGCTGATTGCATGGCATTTTAACTGGTTAAAAATACAGGCTCCGTGAGTTGGGGCTTTACATGTAGGCCTTGAATAGAATTAGTTATATAATTAGTGTGTGTATCTCACTCCTATCTATGTCTGTTCCAGGGGTTCATTGGATATGTGAAAATATTGCGTCTCGGTGGGAGTTGTTGTGTTACTTTGTAGTTGCTTTATTAACGTCGGGGCATTATAACTGTAACTATCAGATACGTCAGTGTGTCTGAAACACCATAGTACTGTACTGCACATACACTATACAAAGAAAATCAGTGAAAATTATTGCAATAGATTCCAAAAACAGTTCTTCCCTTGCTTTGTCAGTTGTGTATGTTAACCAGAGACAGAAACAACAAGGAAGCGCGCACACAAACATAAACTGGCTTTGGAGGTCAACGGAAAAATCGTGTTTCAGCTTTTTAACAGTACTGTAATTATATTAATCCCTTGTTTTCTTAACTTAACATGGTTAAACTGGGCAGTTACGTGAAGTATGAACATTAGTGAACATTCTTATAGAGTATAAAAGGGTTAGGCATAGGATTATTGCTGTCTTTACCAGTAAGTCAGTATGTGGAAAAAGTAAAGAGCTATCTGAAAACCTTGGGTAGAAAATCTATTTTCATAAAGCTGGAGAAGGATACAGGGAAAGTTCCAAGCATTTGAGTATCCCAATTTCAACTATTGTACTTCTTGATAATAGAAGCAAGACTCATGGTACTGTCACAATGCTGCCTCGGTCTGGAAGAAAGAAGGCTATTTCACCAAGAAGTAGTAGAAGAATTGAGGAGGGTTAATAACTTAGATTGAAATCCAAAGATATTGAAAGTGAATTTGCTGCAAGTGGGCCTGGAGTTTCTATTTCAACCATAGGTCAAGTATTGCATGGAGAAGATCTCAATTGTCACAGGCCAAGGAAAAAGCCACTCCTTAGGAAAACGTCACAAGGACAGTTGCTTGAAGTTTGCTAAACGGCATTTGAATGATGTATATGAGTTGTGGTCAAAGGTTTTGTGGAGTGATGAAACAAAATTCAAGCTGGTTGGTCTTGCTGATAGTCGTTACGTTTGGAGAAAGTCTGGTGAGGTGTGCAAAGAAAAGAACACCATACCTAGTGTCAAGCATGGAGGTGGTAATATCTTTCTCTGGGGGGCTGTTTTTCATCTAATGGCACAGGAAATTTAGTTCCAATACATTATAAAATGGATTCTATACCATACCAAAAGATATTGGCCAATCATCTGAAACTCTCCGTTACAAAACTTGGTTTAAAGCGCAACTGGACATTTCAGCACGACACAGATCCAAACCACACATCAAAATCTACTACAGAATGGTTAAAGAAGAACAAAATCAGGGTCCTGGAATGGCCTAGTCCCGATCCAAATCGGATTGAAAATCTTTTGTTATGAGTTGAAGAAGGCCGTGCACAAGAGAAGTCCTTGGAATTTGAATGAATGGGAACTATTTTGTATTGCAGGTAGTCAAAAATCACTAAAGAATTATGCCAAAAGCTCATTGACAAATATCCTAATCATTTAAAAGAGGTTGTTATTGCTAAAGGTGCATCAAATAGCTATTAATTTCATTTTCTTTATCAGGGTATGAATACTTTTGAAAATTGCTGAAATAAATAATTGTAGACCTCTATTTCTTGTAATTTTTTTTATTTCTCCTCCACAAAAGCAAAGCTTTTGCTACAAAAGATTTTTCCTATAATTGTTTGTTTTTGAGAATTTTCTAGAAATTATACATTTCCATTGTGGTGTATAAACTTTTGATTACAACTGTATATATAATATATAAGCTGCTGCTGCAGAAGTGGTAATTATTTGAACAGACATCTTTTTCACCAAGCTTAATCCATCCGTTCCCTAACAGTTGGTAATATAAAAATTACCTTTGTGCCTGGTGTTTAAGTGCTTAGACTTCTTGGCTCCTTGTTTTGCTCCGCCCCAATATTTCCATGTAATCCGTCACAGTCCTTTTGGCTTCAATTTGTATACGAAATACAATAAATGAAACCCTCCCTTGTCAAAAGTGTAGGACAGCCATGGGCTTCCGGGATACCAAGGTATTTTAAACTGCAGTGATTACTGACCCCAGTTCCTTGAAATAAAGGCTGTTGTGGTGTTTTTAGAATGCACGTTTTGCTGGTTTTTTTTATAGCGGTCACTTGACCCGAAGGCTTATGGTAACAGCTCCAGTGAAACGACTCACTTCAGAGGTTTTGATGAAACTGTAAGGTCTTCGGTGCATTCAGCAGCTGTAGCTGTGAATTGCTCAGGCTTCGTCTTCCCTGAATCATCTTGCTACACCAAATAAGCAAACAACTGCAGCTTTTAAAAAAAATACAGTATGAAGTTACAGTACAAACACATAAATGAGGGGTCTGATGTCTTAGTATTTTCAAATATTTACTGTAGTAATTGTCCTGTATTATAAAAAGTTGCCTGAGGAATAAGGAAATCAAAAATAAACCATGAGAGCTTTGTTTAGTAGTAGTCATAGCTGTGGGGTTCTTAACATCTACTGTAACTTGAGCAAAGTAAGTTTGAATGGACTGGCCCAAATTTTAGCACATTTCTAACATAGGTGGAGCTTGACTGTCAATCTTCTTGTAAGAGACGTACAACAAAAACACCGTCTCTTGCACGACTCTGCTGTAAGTTCCAGCTTATGATGATGCCATCATTTATGGCTTTTTTTTTTATTATTATTTTTTTTTTTTTAAACTTTTTGGTTGTTTTTAAATCTTAATTTAAAATTAAGTTGTAACCCACTCTGACTGCTTTGTAATCTCTGGCTTACTTCTGTCACACATGTAACAGATTCTATTAAACAGCCTATACACACAGTCCTACATAGCACTTGGTTTCAGGCTTTTTTCCCCCCTGGTATTCCCTCTTTTATGGCAAGGTTGTGACCCCAGGGCTACAGGGGTCAGCGAGCCTCTTGCCATGGCTAGGTAAATCCTTTGTAACATTATATACAAGCTCTCTCTGTGTGAAGTGTCAAACAGTCCTGGTGTACAGGTTTTCAACTCCACCCCCTTCATGCTAAGGAACACTTTGTTTGCAGGCAGTGTCGGAGTTTTGAATGTCCACCACAAGTTATTTTGGCCTATTTCAGTGTAAATCTAACACATTTTATTTTATTTACAGGCTTTCGTTGGATACCAGTGTAACTAATTACAGTAACTGGCTGTTGCATATTTGAATCCTAAGAATTGAATCTTGGTGCATTGAACACACGGGTAAGGCGGATGGATTTTTTCTTCATATTGTATTGAACAGAAAGAAATATTAAATGAAAGATCCCTTTTGATTCATGCTGTGTTCTATTGTCTCCAAAAGGTACAAGTTAACTAATTTAAGGTTTGCAGTTCAAAACTTAAAAAAAAAAAAAACCTTAATTGAGGACAACCTATTGGTCTTTCAGAATGTAGCAAATACTATTAAGTTGGGTTTTATGAAGAGAAGGTACAGGTTTAAGAAATCTGTAGATTAAATGTACGTGGGTTTCTGGCTGCTAAAATTGTATAAAATGACGTTCCCTACACTTGTTATAAATCACAAACTGCACTTGATAATATGTACTGGTATTTTGACTAGCAGTGCTTGGGTGACTTATCATGTTGCAGTGTTTGAGCTTTTGTTTTCTCAAGTAAATCTGTCTAGTTCTTGCTGATATTGCTTGAGAGGTGAGGCAACTGCAACTCAGAGGAACTTGGTGTGCGCTTCATACAAGTCACCTCCATCATAAATGAGGACTGGTTCAGTTGGTTCAATAAAGAAATTGAAGGACATTTCAGCCCTGCATTTACCCAGCCAGCTCCACTGAAGGATAAAGGCACTGTGCTGTATTGTAGGGACTTGTTTGAAGCAGACGAGGTGCTGTAGTTTCACTACAAAACCTCTCCATGTTTTAGTTCCAGTAGATGGCTGTTATTCGATTTCACTCATTCCAGCCTTTTTCTGACCTTGCTTATAACAGCAGCAACCTTATCCCTCTCTCCTCCTTCCAGCTGCCGTGTTGCCAGTAGTGTCCTTCTATGAATATAAAGCCTGATGTTATGATTATGCAGTGAAATACGATCAAGGCATATGTTTATACATCCTCGACAGTTAGTTATTCTTTCCCAGGATTTGAGCAAGAGGGAAGCTACTATGGATGAACTTGGACAGACTGAGACACTTCAGAACTCATTTACAATAAGTGTTCCAGGCTGGGGCACATTAGCTACTCACTTGAGGGTCGCGTGGCCTCCTGAAAGTACACTGAACAGCTCCAGGTTGAGGATGACATGTGTAGTCTGGCAGGTACAGCCTCTCTTGTCCCAAGGTTTTACTATCCTTTTTCTGGGCTTCCTCGCACTTTGTGTGCGTTTGCTATTGTATACCTCAGCAGACCTTTTAATGCAGACCTGGCAGTAGCTAGTGAGAGCCTCTCTGCCTGTTTTTGTAATCCATCTGCCAGTCATTCACGCCAGCTTCCCCCCTTGTGCCAAGGACTTGGTGTGAACGTGTAAAACTAACTAGGCAGCAAGCTTATTGTTACTTTCACACTTAAACACAAGAGCTGGCCTTTTGACAATTTGTTCCTGTTTTGCATTCATTCTTACATCCCTTCAAATGCAGCCATTGTTGGTGGAACTCTCATGCATTTCTGTTACGCACCGTCTGTCTTTGCACATACAGTACAGGGTTCGGACAAAAAAAAAAAAAAATGGGAACACCTGCCAGCAGTAGCACACACTTTTGTGTAAAAGTAAAATAGCTTTGCGAATTGAATGCATTCTGAAATATATAAAAGCTCTGTGTGTTGTAGAATCTCAAATTAGACGACTGATGAATTTTTAAACTTGTACAGAATCAAGTCTGTATGATCCCATCAACCCATATTGACCAAACCTATTAACAGTGCTAAGACAGATGGAGAATATGAGAGAACAGTGCTGCAGCTCAAAGCTTATTTAAAACAGACATCTTTTATTATAATAGGTGCCCTGTTGAATATTTTCTATGGAGTTTCTGCACCAAAGACGGTGAATTGTCTATTTGTTTTACCCAAGGATGTGTGAGTTGAGTCACTCTTTACAGCACAGCTTGTGCTGCTAAAACCCATCCAATTACTGACCAGGCTCCAACTTGCTTAGCTTCTGAGATGTGCGTATATCTGAATTAAAGGCAACGTGATCCAGAGAGTGCCAGTTAAAATGAACTTACATTATTCTGCTTACATTATATGTTCCTACAGTTTACTTTTTAAAAAAAGTTAAAAACAATTTTTCAGTTATATTTAATAATGTTTATTGCTCATTACATTAACGCCTGTCTGGATAACTGTAAAAAGAATGAGTCTTAAAGGAGTGATACACAAGGCTTTCAAGTCTGCTTTTCTTTTTTACAGCTGTCACCTAGAATTAGGAGATTTGCAAATGTCACATTTTTTCAATTTGCCAGTTTTTAGTTAACATATTGAATTACATACCGCTTTGTAGTTTTCCATATACTTAACATAACATTATTCAGCAGGTTTCATTTGAGTATGAAGCAAAATTGGTTAATTCTGTAGGGCGATGCAAAATGTTTGGCTGTAGATATGAATTCATCACTACACTACTGTAGTTTTTTAGAAGGTTTTAAACTGCTCCTTCCTGGTACCATATCGCTTCCTTTGTCATCCACCCTCCTACATGGCCCCATCGGAGTGAGGCTGCTTTTGAGCACAGGAAGTGATTACGCTGCTAAAACGTATATAAAGTTGAATTTAAAGGTTGAGTACTCCTCTAAGTGAGTCCTTTCCAAGCTTCATTCTGGCTAGTGACTTCTAATGCTTTGAAGGTGCATGGAATCCTTTTTAAAGCAGAGATGTCAAAAATCAAGGCCTGGGGTCAGTCAGGCCTCCAGGGAAGTTGCAGCAGCACAGTTTAGTTGGGGAGTGGTAAACAGGTATGGACTCTTAATTAGCAAGGGTGGCTACAGCTTAACCTGTAGCCACCAAATTAGGTCACCAAATTAGGACAGGGTTACAGCAGATGGTTAAACCATTATGAAATATATATTTGTTTATTAATTGTTTATGGATTTGAGGTACTGTTTGAATTATTTGTATTACAGAAGTATGTTTGCAGTTGGTACCTCATTGTGAGCTTTTTTAAATATAATTTGTATTTCCACAGTTGTACACTAAGCGCTTGTTTATTTCTTTTTAGTGTTAAACTTGAGCAGAGTTATTATTGGAGTATACTATTACTCAGTAATTTTAGCATGTACACACGTTGGCAAAGGGCTTGAACACCCTGCACAAACAAGCCATGTGTAACTTGTTCCAGAGACCACTGTACTGTAGGCTTTGTAGTAATGGTGCTGAAACAATAAAATAAACCGTAAAGCTCTCAAATTATGACCATTTTGACAGCTGAATATACTTCAGTTTATATCCAAGTCAGTAATATGCATCCACTCAGTAAGTTTATTTTAAAACCCATTTCTTATTATTGACCAAACTACAGCAGCACTGTCAGCATTGTGCTAAAGACACAGCATTATATTTACATGTGGTGTTTTTCAGCTATAACATTAGATTCAGCAATTAAGTGCTTGATTTCTGGTGCCTTTATCACTTCCTGGGTCAGCCTTGAGCCTGTGCTCAACTTAAGTGAGGCTGCCCTGCAGCACAGGTGTGGACCTAGTTTGAAACGAGACTCTTGACGCTTCAGTCACAGTTGTGCACCTTTTCAATGCACATGACGTTCAGTTTTTATTTATAGTGAGGGGGGATGCATATTCTTAAGCTGCCAACTAAGGCTGTAAGTGTATATTTTAATATAAAGCTCAAACCTGCTCTGCAAACAGACATTTACAGTTTTAAAGATCACTCGTTTCTTGATTTTAGTATGCCTCTTGTTTTACTTTCTGTATTTGTAAATTGTACTTTTGATTTTCATACTGTATTCAATTACAGTGGTTTACTGTTACTTTACATGATATACTGTATCGTAATACAGGTTTGTATTGCGATACCAGACTAAAAGTACAACATAGCTCATTTTAATGTAGGGCACCAAGTGGCTCTTGAATAAACGTGTGTTTTACAGAGTACTTGCTGTGAATACAAACTCTCCCCATCTCATTTAATTTGTCTTAACTATAGTCTAATTTGATCTTGTTGTGCATCATACAAATAACCAGTGAGGACCATCACATATACCATGTTACATAGTGTGAGCAGCATATTGCAATAATCTTTATTGTGAAATTTGTGTTACACCACTAGTCATAATGTATCGATATACTATAATTAGTATAATTCATATTAACGGTACATTTTCATTAAACATTTAATAAATGGCATTTAAACATCTTACAATTTTTACAGCCAAATTGCCAACATACTTGTTCTGTTCAGCTTTGGAAGTGCCGAAGCTGTTGAACGTGCATGTTCATTTTGTAGGTCTTTCCTCAGGGCAACGCTGCAGAACGCGCTGTGTAAGAATGCAACAGAAATCAACTAACTCCTGAATGACGCACAGCATTTGCTGTGGAGATAGGGTCATGGTTTATGAGTGCTTAAACCTGCTGCAGGGGAATCAAGAGTGGAGAAGAGATAGTATGATACAGTATGTGGGAATACAGTGGCAAAACAAAACAAAGTTGTGCAATACTAGACCAGAACAGCAGTAAAAAATACACTAGACCGATTCTGCAAACAATCCCTTTAATTTGCCATTGGTTCAAAGCTGCAGTTTCCTACAGTCCATTTTGCACTGAACTATGATTCCTGGGTGTTACTACATTCTTTCATAGATTGGCCTTTTCTCCTTCCTATGAAATTGACATTGTTGGCATACCAGTTTGTTTACGTTACTTGAGTGGAGTTAGCTGCAGGAACACAAGCTTATTCCCTTCTGGAAAACGTTCTGGCGGCTTTGTGAACTGAATAGCCACCCCTTTCTACTACTGTCAGAAGCAGGGGGGTCTGACTCCAATATAGGCTCTGTTTTAGCTTGTGGAAGGGAGGGGAGGGGCTTCTGTGGTAACCTGCTTAGCTGCATCTACCCAACCCAGCTCATTTATCTTGTGAAACAACAAGAACATAAAAGTATCGTTTGGTTGATCATGATATTGTACCTAAAACTGGCCATCTGGTTTTCATCCCTTCTATAATTTTGTTTTAATGGAAGTCATTTCACAGTAGAGGAATTACCATGTTATTTACACTGGGGGAAAATATGCCATATTGTCTAATTGTCAGTATCATGAATATGGGTACCATTCTTGTTTTCAGAAGTATTATTATTATAAAAGTTTAGCAGTAAAGTTGGTGGGTTTCCCACACAATATGGAGACTGTACACTTACCACATATCTTGGTTACCCAATGTGTATGCAGTGGGACCCAAAATGCATTTACTACAACTACAGAAAGACTGGGTGAGTATATATCTTGTTCATTTCTATAGCAGTGACTGCAAAGACAGATATATGCTTCATTTAATCAAGCTTACAGTAATGCTTCACTGATCAATACTGTCTGCTAGTCTTGGCATTGGGGGTTCTCGTATCTGTGGTTTTTAACTTGGCCTGGCTCTAATTCGGAGGACTACGGCACGCTAAGCCAGCAGGAATCCATTGGCTGTGGTTCCAGGCAGTTTCTCGGATGCAGCTGTCTAACACCTAGCGTTCCACTCAGAGTTGGATAATGTATCTGACGGGACCCGATATTCGATAGCCTCTCTTATACTACAACTTCCTAAGGCACTGGGGGTTAGGAATGCAAAAGGCATGCTGAGGACGAGAGGGGCTTGAAACCTGCGACTCTGAAACAGCCAGTTAAAGATCTGGAGGATGGGCCGACCTTTCAGCGTATAGGGGGGGTGGAGAGGGTTCTGTTGTTTCCAGAAATGGCCTGGCTGTGTCCCTGCTCAACTTTGAAAGTTTATACAGCATATCTCTCCTTGAGTTTACACTACCAACTGTGTGGTTTGCAGGTTGTCATACAGTCAGGGGAGTGCAGGTTTGCATTCTGGCTGTGCAGTCACTGGTGTTTTCTGGGGATTCCGCAGGGAGTATTGGCTCTGGCATTCCCATGAGTTACAGAACCAAAACTGTCAGGGATTGTTTTTTTTTTCTTTGTGCTAGAGCGAACTCTACTGGCCAGGCACCTGGTGAGTTCAAGCAGACACTTACAGGCCTGGTGTGTGTCCTCCTGAGGCAGTTTGCTGACATCCACTCTTCATGGGTGTGAAGTGGCAAGTAGCTTGGTCGTGGGATTGGAGGATGCCCACTGACCAGTTCTCGAGCAGTGGGGAATATCTGTGGTGAGGGGACAGTCTAAATTAGGGAGAAAAAAAAAACTTTCAAATCAGACAATCGTAATGGTGTATTTTCTTAATTCAAATGCTGGGAAATGTTTCTCGGATGATCCATTGCCGTTGCCTTGTATTTTATACCAAATGTATTTTAAACCCGGTTGGCCACAGCATCACAAGATTTTACACTTTTTACAACCTTTGTTTTAACAATATATTAAAGACAATACCTCTTGTCATTGGCACATAAGGAGACTGATATGGTGAGACCTTTCATCAAAGGCACCGGTGCCATGGCCAAAGAAAACCTGATGGATTGGTTGAGCAAAGGTTCTCAATTTTTATTGCACGCTGCAACTTTGCATTAAGGAGATTTCATATGGCTCTGCATACAAGACTTTAAACAAAGATCATGTAATGATGTATATTTTCAAAGTTGTGTTCTACAAAATATGCCATGATCTCTATCCAGGGGATGGGAAACTGAAGGGCAGTCAGTGATGGACTGTTGCCATATTGTGTTAGTTTCTTGGCTTGGGTGTTGGGGAAAAACATGTTCAGTCTGACGTTTTGAATATAAAATGAGAGCTGTCGGTATCCATATAAATGTGGATCACAAGGTCCTGCTTGCATAGGATAGGTTAAAATGTGTGACTCGTGCTAAGCAGTGTCCTTTACAAGACTGGAGTAGAGGTTCATTATGTCTCCACTATACCCCTGTCACTGGGGATAATGAAGGGTAGGAAAATGTAACATGACCAAGAATCCTGTATTAGACTCTGGCCGTTCTTGTAGATGTCTCTTACCAGCAGTGGTCTTAGGATTTCATTGTAACATAGGAATTGATTTCATGAGACAGAAATGTTATTTAACTGTCAATGCAACATTTTGCTGTGCATTTAAAAGTAATGGTTAGTAATTGGTCTGTATGTATTCATGTCAGATTTTTCTGCTAATTCATCAGAGGGTTGTACTGGATTTTACAGGCTCAATTAAAAGCAATTAGATTAAGGTTAATATATTGGGTTGTGGAGGGTGTCTTATTTCCTGCACTTTACACAGTTAATTTAAAAATTTTATTAATGTGCTGTAATATTTAACAAAAGAGGTTTCTGCACTTTCACATGTCTAATCTTCAGGAATGAAATGATCTTGGAGAGCTTGGTTCATTTCCCTGGATTCTGCTGTCCTGACTCGCTTATGCTCTTTCTCTGTACTGTACACTGAACTGCACAGCTCAAAATGCTGTTTCCTCCTCCCACCTGAAAAACACTATTCTGCGACAAATCTGTCTGACAGTTGAAATTCAAACTTCCCAGAATTCCGGGACTTTCCAGTACTATGAAAACAATAACACACTCCGTCCACTGTATTCCTGTAAGCTTCAACTTCGTAGGTGTGTGTACATTTCACCATTTTTGAACACCCTGGATTTGCTGTAATGGCACTCCCCACCCTATCCCCTGCCAAAATGAATTGGTTCAAGTGAATTAGTCACAGTGGTTCTAAAGGTTTTAAGCAGTGATGAGATATGGTAACATTTGCACATATTCAAAACAAGGGCAAAAGTGTTCCACTATAAGGTGAAAACTGCAGTCAATGCATGTACTCTTAATTAAACCGGATTAATCTAAAGCAATCTTTCAGTGCGTTTTACTTGGCCAGTAATATTCCACTAGTATTCAGAATACTGAGTAGTTAGAATTTATAACACGGCTTGGAAATTAACCACCTCTGATTGGTTAAGCATCACATGATCGTGCATATAAGGCTTGCATACTAATGAGCCACTTCACACTAAATAAATCGCTACACACCACTACATTTTAAATTCCTTGACGAACTGCAATTTTTTATTTGTTATTGGTTACAAAACCACAGCGAAAAATGAGTGGCATTTCACCTATTTCCTTTAATATATTTGGGTTTGAAACTCTACATAACTGGTACAACAACAACATCTTTGAGTGAAGACAGCAGTCCATCTGAAAAAAATAAAATAAATAAGTGCACCAGCAAGAGTAGACATATAACAGTAGATGAGGAACAGCTAAATGAAACAGAATAAAACAAAGATTGAAAAACACGCACACACACACACAAAAACTACTTAAAGAAAAAAATATAGGCATTCGTTTTATGGAAAAGGGAATTTTATGCCAGTGCAAGAAGTTAAACGGAGGACCAGTTTTATAATGCCAAGATGGACTAAATACATATTTTAACAGTAGAAGTTTTAACATCTCTGCTGACAGCGAGTTTAAAACCAGAAGTAATGTATTCATGATATATACTACTTTTGGGATGGTATTAAAGGCTTGGTATATATCATGGGAACCGCACGGCCCGTCGTTGTGTATACCTTGCATATATTCCGCCATGTAAAGGGCATATTCGGAATATGAAGAGAAATATTCCACCTCTGCATGTTCAGAATATTGGAGGTGGTATATTCCACTAGCATGCAGAATACTAGTGGACTATAAGGCCATATAAACAACATATTCCAACTGTGAAGTGTAACCTACAGCAGACACACACAATAACAAATACAGCAGTAAACATGGTGGCACGTGTGAGAAAACAACACAGTTTGGTCTGAGTGGACATCAGTTTTATTATGGATTTAGGTCATAAAACAGCTTGATGGCAAGAAACCGAGATGATGTGCAGAAGTGTTCAAAAGGATGGTGGAAAAATCATGAAAGGGGATTTGAGAGAACTGTGGATCAAGTTCATCGTCAATGTAAAGTTTTGAAAGCACAGTATTATAAAGCAAAAAACAGAACAGAAATGGGGTATGTAGCATGTGAAAGTGTATCCAGTGATATAGTGTGCCTCTTAACATGTGCACGTCATGCGATGTAAGGGGAGACGATGAGGGGAAAAAAACCTTGAATTTTAACATTTTTAAAATTAGAAGAAACAAGCACACGTTGTACATTGTCCTCTTTGCAAGCTATTTGCTATAGGTGTATTTTATTCACGCAACCTTTTAGTTGTATTACAAAATTGACGATAAGTGTATAAAAAAATTAAGCGTAGTGCTGTATATAACTAGTAAGTAGCAAATACAAAACAAAAAGGAAAAATTTATTTATTATGTAAGGGGTGTGCTCTTTCACACAGACGTGGTGTGAATATCAGGTTTGAAGGTTACCCTGACCAGTTGACTGAGGAGACCGAAGGAAAAAATTCTGTCAGTATGTCATCACGTTATAATACATTAGCCATTGCATACATATGTTTATTTTTCAAAATTTCTGAAGTGCTGCTCACCAGTAGGTATTGGAGCGCTGTATAGATACAGTATAAAATGCTCTTACAATTTGAGTACAAAAGAATATACATAAAAAAAATATCAACGCATGCTAGATCTGAAAATATACATCAATTTAAAAACAGCATTTATTTATTTATAAACAATTACAGCTCTCCAACAGAAATTCAATCAAATGCTTTTTGAAAAAGCAACTATGCATGTGATGACGTGTGTGTGTGTGTGTGTGTGTATATATACACAGTGTTTGCTTTATTTACTGTGGTTATTATTCTACTGTATGTTTGTTTACTGTAGGCTGTGTTGACGATGTGCTTGGCTAAACAGGGGCAACTCATCTTCAGTCTGTCTTCTTGTTATAATCATGTATGTGTGCATGAACACATTGCACTGAATTGAAGAAACACAAGCATCTACACAATCTCAAAATAGCAAAAAAAAAAGTCACCCTAAACTTGTGCAGTGTACTGAATAAACCATTTTGTTTTGGAGGACACAATGGTGAACAGGCTGGTAATCAAGGTGCTAAGAGTTCACGCTAGCTTAACGTAACAACCAGTGTTTAGCAAACAATTTAAATAGGGATGAATGAGGGAGGACAAAGGGCCAGGATTAAAAAATTGTGAACTATAGCCCTGCAGTGCACTTGGGTGCTAATTGGGGGATGTACAATGCTTTTTCCGCAATTAAGTCCTTATGGGGAAACTTTTGTTGTGTTGAACTGGAGGGACACCACTAAGATTGAGTGTGTGTACAGCGTATCAAAACCCTCTGTCAGCAGGGAGTGTTGCTGAAATCTTTGTGCACTGAGCCCAATGCTTTTGACTCTCAACATCCCTGTTTTCAAAATGTTGTCTGGTGCAGGAATTCACACTTGGAGTGCTGGACCTGCTCCCTGCTGCGAAGAGTGCCGGATATACATTTCTTAAGATTTTAGTTCAGCTTGTGACGTCCGACATATCATCTGATCTGCAGGAAATTGGATAGGAGGTGATAAAAATGAATGACTTAGGACATTTGTTGACTTTCTTAAATACTGTAGCATATCAGCTTTACAAAATGTTTCACAGACTTGCACAAAATATAGAGGATCCAGTACATCATAAATGTTAAAAACATTTCCATAAGTTTTAAAGGGATAAGTAGTTTGCTGCTTTGAAGACCACTAATGGGTTGAAAGCAGTTTGTTAAACTAGACATACATCAATATCTAATAGCAAACCTAAGCATTTTCTATGGAATCTGTGCTAAGTGACTATCCTACAATGGTCTACTCAATGAAAAACCATTGGTATTAAGTAATGCTTAAAAATATGTGAAACCGGCTGATTAAGGGAAACCATGAGGACCAGGAATCCTTCTTGTGAAATCCTTATGCTGAAAAGCACCTGCAACCAGCTGCTGTTCTATAAAAGGAGACCTGCTGTATTGGAAAATCACCAAGGAGTAACAGAATTAGAAAAAACAACGGCCTGATTTTAGGAAAACCAAAATAGAGCAAGATAGTTGTTCGTTCCTGAGCTCTGCAAAGAAGCAACACATTTTGAAACTGCCAAAACCCAGTAGTTTTATTAACACACATGTGGGAGGAGGCCATTAACTATTGATGTTGTCTCCATCAGGTACTGTGCTCCAGTTAACAAGCAACTCTGGCTTGCAGTGACAGAAGGGGATGCTCTGTGATTAATTTGTCTGGTAAGAGGTCCCAATGGAGTTTACTGTTGAGACCAACATGAGCACCATCTTACAGAGGGTGCTTCAAAACGTGAATAGCCATGTTGACCCATGTGGGACCACAATGGCAGTTGATATTGGTGTCATCTGTATTAGGGACGGGAAAGCAGACCTGTCACTCGCCAGTCGGAGAGCAAGTTTCTCGTATTGCGATAAAAATTATGTTTTAGAGAATTGTCAGTTTTTGGGAATCCTATTTACAGTAAGTTTGGATTGTGTTTCAGCATGTCTTGCAAACCCCAGTGCAGCTTTGCCAGGCTAAAGTAACATTTAAACATTTAATGAAGCTGTTGTGGTGTTTTCTGGCTTTCGTGTTTGCTCAAATCCCTGCCGTGTTGTGATGTTTTGCATGGAAAGGCATGACGCACTTCTGTTTGGGATTTGCGGCACATGGTCAAGATTGGCTAATTGTTGTAAAGGATAAAGTATGGTGAGTAAATATATGCAGGCCCTAGGTAAATCAGGCTTTCTGGTTTGTCTTGGTGCTCATGGTCAGCTTTGAATTGAAGCCTGAACACAGAACTGCAGATCAGTGCAGAGTATCACAAATACCTACATTTCAATTGGTCAAGCAATACCCCCCACCCTAAACTGTATCACCTAAAGAATCAATGCATCCATTTCTTGGTACTTTTCTTTTATGGGGCAGACCTCTCACACCATCGTTTATCTGTTTGTCAAGTTCAGTTTTCACAAATTATCCTGTGATTCCTAGCGAGCGTTTTCATGAGAGAGACAGATGCCTTATTGCCTGCTCTGGTGCAGACTCATGCATATCTCTCCAATCCAGACCCTCTGGTTTAATCAAATTGATTGATTGCCTGCATCTTAATTTTGTTTGCCTTCTCCCGAGAACCCATCTGTCTCCCTCAGTTAGGGCTTCTGTTAACCAATTGCCTGCAGTCTGATTGCCCAGCACAGAGGAACAGAAAGATGCTGAGAGCATCGCCTGGACCATGGGAGCCATAACCGGCCATCGGTTCAGATTTCTGAATGCAGAAAGGAGGAGGAACATTCATTGTCTTTTAAATGAAGCAGGCTGTGTTCTAATCTCAGGAGAATGTTAGTCACTGGGGCCTCCAGATAAGCTCATTCTAATTAAATTGTTGCGAATGCTTTCGTATCCCATTGATCAGCTGCTACAAAGGTTCTGGTGTCAGGACCTACGGTCACAACAGACAATGAGCATCCAGCTTTAGAATGATTAACAGCTCATTTGCTGAAGGCACACTTTACCGTTGCACCGTGTGTATCAAGATCAATATGTACATATACAGTATATCTATGTTCTTGTCTATATAGTCCATTCCTACAATAACAATGTTGCTTCTGGAAAAACTGATGTAGCAAATATCACTCATAAGCGTACAGTATTATGGTTTGACAGAACGCATTGCGATTTAGGTGAAATGCTCCTCCTTTTTAGTTTTTCTTCAATATCAGATCTTTTCTAAGTGAGGTTTTTGTTTTGGAACAGATAATTGGCTCTTTGGAATTGTGTATGAATATAACAAAATAGTAACCCACCCTGAGTGCCAGACCTGTAAATAATAATTGTGCCACCTTGAGCCCCAAAACCCATAATCCCCCAATCTCTCCCTTATTAGCGTACAAGCACTCCTCTCTTGATTCCTCCATTGACCGAGTGATGGGGTGCACTGTACCCCCTCCACCCCCCTAGTTCATCGCAATATTACTGCAAGTGTGCAATTAAATGTAATAAAATAAATATGGTAGATATAAGGCAGTAAGATAGCTGGAGGCTTCATTCATTAGCCATGATGTAGTAATTTATGTGGGAAAGGCAATGAGAAGTAGCAGGTTCATAGAAATACAGAATTCCAGAATAACACTGTGTGAAACATTTGATGCTCGTTCAATATGAGTGCGGATCTGTGTGTCGTTTGGTGGCCTGCTTTAGACCCTTTTTGAAGCTTGCTTTGACAGAATAAATGTAATGTTCTCTGCTGGCCAAACACATTTACACAAAACGAGTCAGTGGATTCCCTCTGTGAAAGACGAAGATTATTGCTTGCTCTTTGTGTGCTCGTTTTGGAATTGATTGTCATTCTGTGGTTTGTTTCTGTTGTGCAAGATTAATAGTGACAGACACCACCCAAAAACAACTTTCGAGTGGGGGGGGGGGTAGGCAATACACTGGTTACTGAGGTTTAAAAACACTTTCTTGCATTCTATTAGCACTAGAAACATGATCACTGTCCCTGCATTTACTTCATTTTTTTATATGTACGTGGGTAGTGCAGATATATTAAATACTTCGGATATTGTAGTTGAAACTCACTATAATGGTCTTTCCACAATAAAACCAGCAAAGGTACTGGTGAAGACATTGAGAAAGGCTTTGTCTACTTTTTTATTTTTATTTTATGTTTTTCCCATGAGAGATTTTTTTTATTTTAAAGTTGTATATTAAAACAAACAATTCAATAACAATACAAGATATATACATATTTGCACAAACTAGTATACATTGACTGTATATTTATTTATTTATTTATTAAAAACTCACACCTTCATAATTAAACTTCCTTCTTCCACCTCACACACCACTTCACCAACAGCCCAGACTGTTTCAAACAACTCCAATTGATGTACTAATTTATAATACAGAAAATCAATTCGCACTCTGCAAGCCACCAACACTTGAAACACAGATAGTACAGCAGCTCAGTTTGTTTTTTCTGCTTTTTAAAATGGCTAATTTAGCTTGACCAATAAGAAAGTTAGCCAATTTAACTATAGACTTATTCCCCTTAGGAAAATTAACCCCAAATATGAAAACAACATGGGAGAAATTCATTCCTAAACAATTGAACAACTCGTCTTGTAAATTCATCAGGGACTGCAGCCGTGGACAGAACAAACAATGACTACAGTTTCTCTCTGCTGACAAACACACTTATCTGCCTCTGATTGGATAATACTGAGAAACGAGTTCACAGCAACAATGGTGTACAGAACTCTCCACTGGAGATCACCTACTCTTTTCTGGACTGGTGGTTTATACAGGTTATTCCAGGCAGATTTAACAGAACCTTCAACACCCAGTCTCTCCCCCCCAGTGTGTATCTGGGACATCTTTCAACAGTTTAAAGTTCCTAATCTTAACACATAGCCTGTACAATGCTTTCTTTTCTATTGCTCCAAATTGCAGGCTGTAAAATGCTCCGAACTGTAAAAGGTGTCCTGGGGAGTCAGCATCCTGATCGACAGCAGGTCTAACCTGAAGCTTAAAAACCTCTGGCTCTAAACCCTGAGAACTGTCCCCTTTGAAAAACTGACTCGCAGCCTTCATGCCCTCACTAGACAAGGCTGCCCACAACTGTATTAAAAAAAAAAAAAAAACCTTTATCATCCTAACCAATCTCATTCCCAGCTCAGATGCTAGGACCTCAGGGCTTTTCCAAGCTTGCTTTTTAAGATCCACTAGCTGCACATTTTTTTTATCAATCCTTTAGTAGCTAATAAACACTTAACTATTTGACTCTAAAATTTTGCATTTCAAATTAGGGTTGTATACTAATGGCTCTTCTAAGAGCCAATACAACCCCACACACCTAAAATCTTGTTTTACTCTAAATAGCATCCAGGCATTCAGCAGCTCCCTGTAAAAATCAGGTCCAACTGTGCAGTATTCAATAAAAACACCTGTGTGTCTAAACTCAACTTACCCACCCGTTGGAGGAAAAAAAAAAGCCAGCACTCAAGGGGAGAGATTCAGGAGTATAGAGCAACTTCTGTAGAGAAAGCAGTCTAAATGCTGCCACCCTACTCACAACATCAACCAAGCTCTGACCTCCCTCAACAGGCAAAAACAGCACACTCTGCTTTATCCAGTGCAATCCGTCCCATAAAAAATCTACAATCACTCTCTGGATCTCTTTTAATAACAACACTGGGGGGGGGGGGGGTCTACACATCTTGCTCTGTGCTCTGAGCCATAACATGGAGGTCACTAGGTTGTTAATCATTAAAACTCTACTTCTATAGGATAGTTTGGTGAGGAGCCATTGCCAGCTCTGCAATCTACTTTTGATCTTATCTAACACCCCATCCCAGTTCTCTTTAGCCACCCCTTCCCCTCCCAAGAACACTCCCAGGTATCTAAAAACTGCATGACTCCATTGTAACCCTGAGGGGAGATCTGGAGGCGCACTGCCTTCTCAATCACCCATTAAAAATACACTGCTTTTTGACCAGTTTGTCTTTGCAGAGGACACTTCTCCAAAGAATGTCAAGCAATCATTTAATGTTTGTACATCTTTTTTTCCCAAAACAAAGACTACAACATCATCAGCACAGGCCACCACTTTTAGAGGCTCCATTGGTACATTTGGAATGAACAAGCCAGATAACAAAATCCTTAATTTGTGGAGTAATGGTTCAATTGAGAGTGAATATAACATTCCAGACATGGAACAACCCTGGTGAATTTCCCTCTGCACCTGAATAGGAGAGCTAAACACACCATTGATTTTAAGTGTACTAAAAACATTACTGTAGAGTAACTGAATTTTGCCCAAAGAACTGGGCCCAAAACCAAAAGCCTAAACTACATTAAATAAATATTTATGATCTGCACAATCAAAGGCTTTGTCCTGATCTGAAGAAGTTAGACCAGCTTTAAAACCCAAGAGGTTGGAGGCTGCTATTAGATCATGAATCAGAAAGATATTATCAAATATTGATCTGCCGGGGACACAATACGTTTGATCGAAATGCACCACACAATTCTTCACTTTGCCCAACCTATTCGCCAAAGTTTTTGCTAAAATTTTGTAATCTGTACAAAGGAGACTTATTGGACGCCAGTTCTTTATATTACATAAGTCTCCTTTCTTTGGTAGCAAAGTCAATATTGCACGCCGACAGCTCAAAGGCAGTTCCTCTTCTGCAATACTCTTAAGTACCACTCAGACAAGTCTTTTCCAACTGTAGACCAAAAAGTCTTATAGAATTCCACCGGTAAACCATCAATCCCTGGTGCTTTACCATTGTTCAATCCCATAAGAGCATCAGAGAACTCCTGGAAAGTTAACTCTCTCTCCAACTGGTCCTTCTCTTCTTCAGGAACCTGGACTAGACCTTCTAGGAACTGTTGAGTTTTACCAGACTCATCCCCAGCCTCTGCAATGAACAAGTCAGAGTAAAAACCCACACTGTACTCCCGGATGACCTCAGGTTTGCTCAGTAGTTGACCTTGATCCATCCGTAAACAATAAATAAGTTTTTACTCTGAGCAGTTTTCTTTTCCAAAGCAAAGAAGTATTGGGTGGGAGCGTCCATTTGAGACAAATTAAGGAAAATGGCACGCACTAGCACCCCTTATACTCGTGTATCCAGCAGATCAGACAGTTTTTACTTTTTTTTAAGCTTCAGGTCCTCAAACAGCCTGTCACTATAGCTGGACCCCAGAGCTCTATGTAGCTCATTTATGTCCTCCTCCAGCTCTCTCATTGCTAAATTAAGACTCTTGGTAATATTTTTAGTATACTGTTGGCAAAGTAGTTTAATCTGAACCTTTAGAGACATCCCACCATAGCCTTAAAGATGAAAAATTGCATTGTTGCCTTCTCTATCGTTAATAAAATGAGTACATTTAAAAGCTTTGTGTTTAAATGCCAATATGAAGTGTGCACACATGGAGAAGGAATAAACGTGTTCAAATTAACCAAGCTGTGGTCAGAGAAACCAGTAGGACATATATCGCAGGTAGTAAATAAATTTAAATGATTCTTAAAAACATAAAACCCATCAAGTCTAACTAGTGAAATATGTCCAGCACTCCCTTTCACCCAAGTATACTGGCGAGCATCAGATTTCATCAATCTCTACATATCCTCTAGATCGTGATCTCTTAAGACAGAGACCAGCTCACTGACTGACCTTGGATGGGGTTCCGAGCCATTCTTATCAACCTTGTTATATACTGTACAATTAAAATCCCCACCCAATAAAACCACATCCTCAGGCTGACACTGTGCCAGTACTTTTATTCAGAGTTTGGAAGAATAACACTCTCTCTCTCCCATCATTTGGAGCATAAACATTTAGAAAGACAAGAGTCTTACTACAAATACTGACCTGGACTTTTATCAGCCGCCCTTGTACCTGTTCACTCACAACAAGAGAGTCCGGTTTAAAATCCTTAGAAAATAAAATCGCGACTCTTGCACTGAAATTAGTGCTCTGGCTTAGTATAACCTCCCTGTCCCACTGTTTAAACCAATCTGCCTTATTGTTTTAACATGTCTTAATTCAGGTTCTTTACAGCCCAAAGGAATCATGGACATACCTGACATTATCTGTCCGTGCCGGCTTAGTTCTTTTAATATCAGATCATTTTTTAAATAAGGGGGAACACTGGAAATAGTAACTTTTTTAGCGGGGATCGCAAGAGGCAAAACAGAAACTAACACTCCACTAATTACTAATCCCTGCTGCACTACCTTTTGAACTAATTCCTCATTACTGAGGAAAACCACTACAGCTTTATTCATCCTGGAAGCCGACTTAATGTTTCCACACCCAACTACTTTTCTGAGTTCAACACATTTTTGCACCGGTACTAGCATCAACAGCGATTTTAATGCCGTGCCACCTTGTTAAATTTTCAAAATTGGCGCTTGAACCGCTCCCTCCCCCCGGTTTGGCCATAACGGCCGTCAATTTGTAAAACCCAACCCTCAATCAGATTTAATAACACTATAACATGAGAAAATATGTATGTATGTTTATATATATAATAGAAGGAAAAACTGGGGAGAACCCCTCACTCACTCAGAGACCTGCACACACACCACAAGCACTCCAGACAGACACTGCGACAGACAGCACCAACAGAGAGAGAGATAGATGGATGGATGGATAGATAAATGGATAGATTGATTTATATATTTAATTCATTTTTTATTTTTTTGTATTTGTAAATGTAGCCCTAGTGAGTGTGGATAATAAATCGCTTTTGTAAATTGAAATATTTTCACACACTGAAACAATGGTAAACTAACAAACTTTCAGCACAGTAAAAGGGAAACCAGTAAAATAGGCTGTGTGGTCCAGTGGTTAAAGAAACGGGCTTGTAACCAGGAGGTCTCATTGTGTGACCCTGAGCAAGTCACTTAACCGCCTTGTGCTCTGTCTTTCGGGTGAGACATTGTGAGTGACTCTGCAGCTGAATCATAGTTCACACACCCTAGTCTCGTAGCTTGTAAAGCGCTTTGTAATCTACTATGAAAGGTGCTATATAAAAATAGATTATATTATTATTAAAGATTGCATGTATTAAGATTTTGTTGGCTTACGAAAGTCAATTTTGCATTTTGTCTTACTCGACTTGGGTCAAAGCACGTCGATCCACATCCTGAGGTGGGTCACTGTGAACCATGTATGACCCAGGTACGTGGTTTTACCCTATACGGGATTGTAACCCCAGTAGCAAGAGCCCGGGTTAGGACCCAGGTAGGAGTGCCAGTGTGAAAGGTGCTCAAGACAAAATGGCAGAAAAGCATTGCCCACAACACATTCCAGCTGGAAAACACAGGTGGTGTTTGACTCTCTTTCCAACCAAAATCAAAGAAAAGTGCTTTTCAGTAATTTAAATGAAGCTTGACAGATACCAGGCAGAGATCAAATAAGAGGTGGCCCATGTAATCTGTGTCTTCCTGTGTAGCGGAGATTGAGGTGTGCTTCTCTGTCTTGTTCACTGTTTGTGCAAACAGATTTCTAATTGTAGGGCACCACTGTGTCTGGCCTGTCTGCTCTGATGGATGGTGGTGTTAGTTTTAAAGTGTGTAATTTAACAGTGAAGCGTTGCGAGCCCAGCCATCAGCCTTGAGTGCTCTGGGGAGCACACATCAGCTCTGCTGGCTAAGCCACCAGCCCGCCTGGTCACGTTATATACTTTGTTGGAAGAAAGTTGGTTTTATTATCAATAAGACAGTTATGCCAGTCATCATTTCAAGTTAAGAAATTAGGACATTTTTGCTCATGAAACCACTGTTTCCAACACTGGGATTGATTTTCAGTTGGTCTAAATGGTGTCAGATGTAAATAACGCCTTCCTTTTAAATCTCTTATTTCTAGGACCACATCTGGCATTTTTACGTTAATACAGCCAGAAAATAAGACTTGCATGCACTGTTATGTATTTGATTTTCATAGCCTTGGTTCTCAAATTAATTGATACTGCACCCTATGTCATTCTATTTATGCAATGTTTGCTCAATGTTTTTCATATGCACATTAATGTTGTACAGATGTAGACATGTATAATGAAGTGGATGATCATAAAGTAACTGCAGTCCTATGAAAGGAATCTTTTGGGATTTCTGAGAATTAATTTAAGCATGCAAACATGTTTAGGAAATAAAACCAAATATAACATCTCTACCTACATTTTTGCAATACTGTGGTGGTTAATGCTGTCCAACTGTTTAGTGGCTCATCAGGCGCAACAGTACAGCTCTCTTGATTTTAGAGGAGAGGTGTCCTGTTAAATGCTGTTAAGAATAGGTCTGAAAATACTACAAGGACATACGCTTGTCTTTGGTAACAGCAGGTACAGTCCAAATTTCAGTGTTTAATTGCATTTCAAATGCTGCTATTCAGTCATCTTTAGTTTAAACCTGTTGCATGTTAGTCTGAAGTGGGTTATTCAGATTGTGTTTGTGGTAGTCTGGCTCATAAGTATTTGCATTGACTGAGCAGAAAGGGTTAAGAGTTCTAGCAGTTCTGAAGCAGGGGGAGGTGAGCTCTGTGGAAGATCCCAGTTATTTATGCAGCAGTCAGTAACGGAGGACACGACTCTGCTAGGCCCCTCCGTGTGAGTCAGGCCTCTGAAACGTGGACAGGTGGCTGGGAGGATGGATTAAAAACACAATTCCATTCCCTTGTTAAATTAGCAGGAGTATGGAATCAAAGCGAGTTCGCTGCCACAAGGCACACAGTGTACTTCAGCCAAAAGGCCTCTCCTCCCTCTCTCCTGCATCCACAGAGAGCACACTGTTCAATAAGTAAACAAGGCAGGCTGGGATTTAAAAAAAATAAATAAATGAATACATCAATGACCCCAGGGTAGCTAGCTGGGGTTCTTTCCTCCCCAATGCACGCACGTCACAGTCTGTACTTTAGAGAACTAATTGTCCTGAATATGATGAAACTTGTTAAGGCGCTTCCTTTACAAAAGTTATGGAGTGTTTCATAACCCCACTTCACGTTTGAACATACATCTAGCGAGCCACAGCCAATTGTGATTAAACTTCCTAAGGACATTCTTTAGCAAAGGTTATAGGTAGGATTAACATTTTGGGCGGTATGAGCCTGTGACAAAGTGTCCCTCCCCTGTGTGTATTTTGTGTTCTATGTAGTGTGTTAATGTTGGTGTGTAGTCATTGGTACACGGGATATAAACGGGTCTGTGTAACACAAGTGTTTAAAATGTATATTTGTATTTAGGCACGAGGATTGCACAGCACTTCACGTGCAAGTAAAATGTAATATGTGAGCATGGGGAATTGCACTTTATTAATTCATATGCAGTTGTACCGCGACTCCAACTGAATGTTGATTACTAATCGAGTCTCGGTACAGCTGCATAAAAGCAGCATGTTTTCACTCACCCAGGGCTGTGTGTTTGGTGAGTGGAAAATGGGATTGGAGATGGAGGTTATAATAATAATAATAATAGTTAATGGTTAAAATATCAGCTCACCGTGCTTGTCTGTGTAGTCCATTTTGTTTGTCTCTTTTAATTTGGTGAAAGTGCCGTGTCCTGTGTTTTTGTTTGTTACAACCTTTTTATTTACTGTTCTGTTCATTCATTAAATGCTGAGCAAAACCAATCGCTCAGCTCTACCCAACTCCACCTCTCTGCTGTTTATTTCCTGGTTCCTGTTTCTGGTCTGATGTCACCCACTACAGCCGTCTGTGACAGCACCTCACTTGCACTTTTTCATTCATCTAGAGAACCGACTATAAAGTTGATGAAAATTGTGAAAGACATTGTTTAGTTTTGAGCGTATCATAATATGGGAAGTACAGTGTATGGAGGCCATCTCGGACCATCAGTTTGTCTATATGCCACTTACAATTTACATACTTTTAGGTAACCTCTTACTCAATTGCGATAAAACTTGGTCTGGACATATTTTAGCAGAAGCTATAGAGAGTTACTGTTGGCTCCTTACATTTTTCATGTAAATACAGTAGTTATGTTCATGTTACTGTAAATGTTTTTAATGTTTTTTGGCTTCCTTGAGCTACTGTACACGAGCTCACAGAAGACTCACATAACCACCTACTGCTGCAAGCAGTAGCAACAGCTTGTTATGGCAGGTGGGAGGCAACTTCTGTACCAATGGCTGAAACCTTTGAACGTAAACAAACTGGACTGCCAACAAAACCAGATTGAAAAACTACATTGGTAGGAAACCTGATTCCATTTGTGTAAACAATTTAACATTATTGGTGGGAAACTCAAAGATGGAAATAAGATTAATTCCTGGTTTTACTTTGAGTTTAAGAAGACACACCTGATCTTGTTTCCTATATGTATACACTGTAGCTGGAAGGGGTAAAACGGCCATGCAATAGGAGTCTGTTTTCCATCCCTGGGTTCTTATTTTTCCAGTAATTTAATCATTTTCGATGAGGATTCTGCTTTTTGTTTGGGACCTATTCTCACCTAATCCTGTTATAAGGATATAGTTCAGCTTGAATTATAAAGAGTCCATTGACTGTTTCCATAAAATTCATAACTCCTAACTTTTTTTTAATTTAGATTTATGTGAAACATTTTTCCCTGCCACAATAATACATGTTCACTTCCTGTGGTACAAGTGACATCATCTCACTTGCTGCACATAGGAAAGTATATGAAAATGCGGTGAGGGAGGTCCTGATAAATGTAACACAAGAACTGAAGCTATTACTTTATGGGTTGTTACAGAAAATAAAACTGATAAGTAGCAGAACAATAAGGTCTAATAACTGTAAATATCCTTTGTCGCTATATTTTAATGGTTGAATAACAAACGCTACATGTTATCCAGTTAGTGTTGATTACATAAAGGGATTCGGCCAGAGTTGGGTCCTATTGTTGGCAGATGTGTTCAGGTCTGGCAGTGGGCAGACACTGGTTACTATGGCTGCTTGCTAGCTCTGCTGCGTTGAAAACATTCCTTATATATACTCCTTGAAATACCAGAGGAGCAACAGCAGCACCCTGGGCAGGCCTGCAGCTGCACTGTGTTAACACTGTGCGGACTTAAAGGTGAACCAAAGACAAAAATCTTGTGCTTTTTCACTGACTGGGTTTCTTTTTTTAATTTATATATTTTTTTATCTCCTCTTTTTTTAAACCATGTGCTTTTTTAACAAAGGGTGCAGTAGTGTCATATTTCAATCCTACGACAATAAAAACAACTTGAACAATGGCACTAAACTGTTGAAATATCAGTGCACACAACACAAGTACCGATAAGAATATTAAGGAATCCTTACGCCTATTAACTAGTACTTCATTGGCATGTATTGCTTTTATTAGGTGACACTCTGTTAAATATTCTGTTAACACTCCTTTGCTGTATTAAATCTCTTATCTGCCAGATTTACTAACTATTCAAGAAAAAAAGGGGCTGAAATTACTGTTCTGAAAACCATCATCCTTGAGTCTTTTTCAAAAGCAGTGCCTGTGGTTTAAAAGAACAGTTGGTAAGCCTGGTAAACAATACTTCTGAAAGAGTAATAGATCATTTTACAAGCACACACAACAGGATATTAAACTGGTAAGAAATGCCGAGGATATAAATGAGCCTGTTAATCTCAAGTTTTTTTTATTTTTTCTCTCTCCCTAAAGTTGCATGTTTCGATTGTTATTGGTGTACAGTGCAGTGTTTGTATGGAAGTGGGAGGGGAAACCTGTGTCTGAGAACTTTCTATTGCCAAATAAGTGTCTGTTTATCGTCTGATTTAATAGCGCCTATATAAAGTTCATTACTTAATGGCTGGCTAGAAGATAAAATCTAAAGCTTTCATTCTTCATTGCTTATTTGGAAGGAAAAGCTAAGCAGTTATTGCAGTTATCTTTTACAGACTGATTTGGTGATTTACAGAGTCTTGTTGTTTTGTCAGTGAATGTTCATTAAGTCTTACCCATTCTGGGATAGAAGTAATAGTGGACAGCATACTAAATGTGAGGAACATACCTCATGCTTTAATGGGTTGTGGGAAAACTGTTCAAACAAACATTGCTGGAAGGCATTCAGAAGCACAACTTCTCATGTTCTTTGTTCCTTCTAGGTAACATAATTTCCAAATTTTCTCTTTGCACAATTTTTGTTCAAATAGAATAGTGTAAAGTTTATTTGGTCAACCTATACCTAGCCAGAGCTTCTCAGAGTGGGCTACAGGTTCATCAAATCAGGCCCTAAATCAAGCAGACAAATGGCTACATTTGCTAAGTAGTTATTTAATTTGACCTTGAGGTTGATTTAATCAACCTACAGTATACCCTGCTGGAATAATTTTTTTTGTGTTGTTTTTTTAGCACCACAGAAAACGTGTGGATTACATCAACCACTTATTTTAAGGTGTAATCCCTGGATTAGATAGATGGTTGGTGCAATCCAGGGCGATTTCGTTAATGCGGTACTTTACGTTGTGCTTAAACTAGTGCTCGAACAAATCATGTACGAACAAACACTGCCTGAAATGTCTTCAGTGGCAAAAGTGACCATATTGTTGTTTGTTCATAAAATAGAATTTATAAACGACTGTGAAAAATGTAATACATAGGAAATCAATTCATAAACTGTGTCAAATAAATAACATCTGTTCTACTGTCCTCATACTGCCCTTTAATTTGGGATTTGTTTTACTCCTGAGAAGTTTACTGTACTATGATGTGAATTTTCCTGTAATTCGCCTGTTTGAACATGGAAAATCCATGTTTGTCCCAGCACTGGTTAAAAACATATATATTTTTTTGTCTTATTAAAAATTAAGACATGAATCTACAGTAGTACATTCTTTTTTGGTTTAATATGATGCTGCTGGAGTTTTTTCCAACCTGGCGTGAATGCTTAAGCCCCTTTCACACTGACATACTTTACCTGGGTCAGAACCTACCCAGGATTGACCTGGGTGACAGACAAAAGTGCACAATGCGCATATCAACAGAAGTGTTCCTTATGGAAGAGCAATCCTCATGCAGCCATGGCTGTTTGTCATTGCGGCGGCTCACGAACGGCCGTCATGCGTTTTTGTCTCGCTCAACCCGGGTCAAAGCATGTCGACCCACATCCTGAGGTTGGTCGCTGGGACCCGGGTCAACCCGGGTATGACCCAGGTACCTGGTTTCACACTAAGCAGGATTGTGGCCTGGGTAGCCAGGACCCGGGTAGGAGTGCCAGTGCGAAATGGGCTTATCATTTTCGGCTTGGCATTTTCGGCTGTGTAAATACAGTATAATTGTAAATCTCGAAAAACTACTCGCTTCTAAATCTTTTGTAGTTATTTTTGTATTACTTTAGTATAAATATATGATAATTTGGAATCATATGTTGTTTTTTTCTGACTTTATGTGAACGAAAAGACACACCTTTGCCCGTTTTCCCATTGGAAATAGTGATATTTTGAAATATCACTTTCCTGGTCACAAAAGCAAAGTCTGTGGGGAATAATAGCCATTTTCTATACTTTTGAGGCATAAGCAATTAGGAAATAACACTTACTACCCAGGAACAAAAAAAAAAAAAAAATTGTTAGACGGTGTTATTATTTTAAGCCCTGCATCATTTCATTGTGGTCTGTATTGACTAATAGCGCTCTGTCAAACCCTTTCAGTGAGAGAAACAGAAACCTGGTGAGTTTTTTTGCTTATAAACTTCCGCTGTAAAACTAAACAAACTACTTGACGATGCTTGAGAGATCCTTGAATTGTGTTTTTCTCCTTTTAAAACAAATTAGGAGTCTTAGGTCTGCAATACAAAGATAGTTTGTTTTTATGATTGATTGTGAACATATTTTCTTATGTTACAGCTGATGTTAGCTCATCATCACACAGTTGTTAGAATAACAGGCTTCAATTGCCAAGATTAATGAAATAACTACAGTAAACACAGTGTTGAAGTAGTGTCTTTTGGCATTCAATTGTTGCAGAAATGTGTTGGAACTGAGTTAGTACATTTTCACATGTAGGTAACAACCAAAGAAACTAAGTAAACAGTATTTCTGTGTACACCTACTCTGTGTAGCGTTCATATGTGCTTTATGATTTTTAAAATTGCACGTGAACAGTGTTGAACCTGGTAAAATGTATGTGGTCACATCATTGTGACGTTTTCAGAGATGACTGATTCCTTTAACCAAGATGTGGAAAACAACATGTGTAATTCAAAGACCAACTTCAGTGTTCAGTATGTCTAGCATTATGAGATTGAACTGACAGCAAGCGAGACAAGAACCTGGAGACCTATGGATGTTTTAAACACTAGAGAATGTGTAACTGAGGGGGTAAAAAAGCCTACCAAATACTTTCATTTTGTTTTCTACCGCCATGTACTACATCCATATCTCAATTTGAATGCTTCTATTAAGACCTTAGACAAAATTCTACTTTTTTTTTTAATAATAATAAAAAATGCTGTTTATTCTGATATAAGTAACTAGTAATCTAATTATGTAGCTTTAGTTATGTAAGGAGGTTATAGAGGTTTGACAAAAAAAGGTATTCAATATGTAGTACATATTGGGCTGAAACGTGTTATGTTAATGTAGGGTTATGATATGGCTCCTTATGCTGAACCAATTGGGATGGTTCAGGCTTTGTGGTACATTTACCTGTTTCAGGTACCTTTTTAACATCAGGAGTACACTTAAAGCCTGAACTGTCTTAGTGTACATGGAGTCACTTGTTAACCCTATGTTAATAGAATCCCTGGCATGTGTTCTGTATGTAAGCTACATATGTCTGTTGTAACTGTCACAGTGGGCAGATTACCAGATAGAGTAATAGTCAGAACTAGGTTAGCAGGTGCTTCCAAGACTTCCTTGTGAATCAAAGGTAATTTGTGCATGATTTTACAGGCAGTCCTGGAGAACTGATTTCCACGCCAGGAATTAGACAGTACTCTTGACTGTTCAGGAGCCATATGTGACTAATTAAGACCTTTTATACTCCTTGTTGATCTGCTCCTGGCCTGGCTTCCTAGAACACTCAATTGATTGTGCAATGACAGCTTTTGTAAATTTGCACTTAAACCTGAGTTTCAGAATTACCCTAAATGAAGTGTTATTAAAATCATCAGGAGTCTGGATTGAGAGCAATCAGGACCCTGTTAAATAAATGGGTTCCCCACCTTTAACTCCATGGACTCCTAATTGTAACCCTACAGACTCATGCAAGACCTATTGATGCTGTGAGAAGTGTGGTCACTCAGAGCAGGGGCCGGATTACTCAAATATTACAAGAACTGAAATACAATATAGCTGGAAAAACCAGGACTAGTGAGTTTCTATTTTTATGGCAAGCCAAAAGATACACACTAAATTGATCTGAAATATTAAAATAAGTACACTATAACTAACAGGGGGAAGCCATTTTTGTGCAGGACTAGTGGGAGTTTCTATTTCGTATATCTATATATAAATACTGTATCAATAGCAAAGCCTTATTTGAAATCTAATCAAATACATTTTGTCTTTTTCATTTGTGTTGAAAGCTACAGTAAAATGGTTCTTTTATACGAAGCCCGGAAAGTAAAGCCTCAATTATAGACCCATCACACTTTGTCTCAGAATTGCAGTAGCCAACATTATATCACCCTGCGCTTGAAATATTGTCCTGGGTTGTTTTTACCATTATCATTTTACTGTCTTTATAGAAATCATATCATGCTACGACTTTTTTTCCACATCTCTTTTTTTTTGGGGGGGGGGTAGGGTTATTAGGGCTGCAACAAAGGATTCATTTGACCTTTGATGGTACACATTTGCATAATTTACTGGTGACGTCACCATAGCACTTGTTTATCTTTGAATAAAAATCCTATTTTACAGGTAGTCCATATAATTGGAATAAAAGATTCATATGTGACGGTGCTCAGTTTGTAGTATTGGCATATATTTTGTATGTTTCAAAAATAATCTACCATAGCACTTCTCTTACTGTCTTGTAAACTAGATATTCAGTACGTATTTTACTGAAGCACTACAACTGCTATCCCCCCCCCCCCCCCCACAGTGCTTTGGTAGGGTATACCCTGCTTTGTTCACACATTTCAAACCAGTTTCTGTTAAAAGAAAAAAAGTGTGAATGCCACCTGACGAACCTTTGAAGGTTTAAAACTACCTTTTGAATTCCTGCCTAGTGAACAAACTACCATCGAAGACCTCTTAGATATACAGTCCCCCGTTCTTGTATATTTTACTTTATTTTGTACAAAAAGTATACGTGTTCTTTACATGGAGGATAACTAAGTTGTTTTTTTTTTTATAAATGTGTTATGAATATCTTGCAGGGTGTTGAGTGAGGGCGACTGCAATGCATTTCTGTACGTTTGCTTGGCTGGGTATTATTGCAGAAGGTGGAACTGCAAGTGTGGAGGTATAGCGGTTGCAATAGCATCGGTACACAAAGAATAGGTGGTAAACAGATAAAACAATAATTGGGAATTGTCAGGCAAGACAGTCAAGAAGGTTTGTGTAAGCTTTCTCATCATTTGCAGTAAGACTGAATGTGAATTCTATTTAGTGACGCTATAACTTTAAGTTGGTGTAACCTTTTTAAAACGCTATTAAACACTGCTTACTTTGGCCCACTGTAAATAGGGTATGTGTCTCACAAGAGTCCTACACTACATTTCCCTGAGAGTATTCTAAAGCTTCCTTGTTAGTGCCACAAACATAAGACCACTGTATGCAGTCTGCCTCAGAGCTGATTCTGATGCTGAGCTAAAGCAGCTTCACACTCCACCCTACGTATTTTAGAAGTTGGCCCAACATCAGGCACCAGCTACATGACTGCTTAAATAACCTGCATAAGAACTAGCTGCCTGTATGAACAGGATCCTGTCGGAAAAAGGGTGTTTGTTTCCAGTTACCGGTATCCTAGTTAATGAAATATCTTTTAAACCATTTCACGTTCCAGGTGGTTGAGACTCTGTGAACATGGAATGCAGCTGTAAACTCGCTTGCACGCCTTTTTTAATGTTGTTTTTATTTTATAGTGGATCAGTTTCAAAGGGACTTTTTGCTGTCCTTTCAATCTAAATCCTTACTGCCGACCACAGAGGGAGTTTTAGTTCAAACAAAACAGGAATAGAGCAGACTGCATCTTCTGTGTAGCATCCGCTAATTAGAATTTGAAAATGAGAAGATTTCTTTTAAATAAATTGGTAAATGTAGGGGAAACTTAACTTTTTAATCAAATCCAAGTTGTTTTGTTTAAAAAAAAAATAATTAGTGAGTAAAAAAATCTTTAGTTTCAAACAAATCTCTCGTTTTCAAACAGTAATGCAATATACACAGCTCCCTAAATAGCAATTAATGCAATTGAACTGCAGTGCAAGTATAGGTTGGATCATGCTGCATACTTTATATACAGTGGCTCTCAAAAGTGTTCACCCCCTTGGACTTTTCAACATTTTATTGTGTTGATCAGTGGCAAAAACTCAAAATTAAATTCATTTGATTCCATTTTGTAACGCAATAAAATGTGGAAAACTCCAAGGGGGGTGAATACTTTTGAGAGCCACTGTAGATGTGACAGGATTTTTCCACATGCCTGAGAACAGTAATGCTGTAACTTGTTATAGGAAGCACGTGTGCTTTATTTTAATCCAAGCTTATAATTAACAACCTTCTTAAATGTGTTAAACTTATTGGAGCAGTTAAGTTGATCAGGACAGTAGGTACAAATATATGGTGATTTTGTATAGTTCTAAAATACATGATTGGCAACTGTAAAACCTTAAAATACATGCTTATGAAAGACCTTTGTAAATAAAATGTAAGCAGATATATTCCAGAGTGTGTCATACATATTTCATACTGTATATGGAGTTACTAAAATGCTGTTTTCTGTCCATTTAAACTTAAATATATTGGTTATTATGTAGGTAACTTTTCAGTCTGAAAGGCACTGAAAGGAGATGATGTGTGTATGTCTCTCTCTCTCCTCTCTCTCTCTGCTTTTTTTGCATAAAGGGATATTTCATTATCTGCTGATTTGGCTTGGCTCATGCCCCTGAAGGCAGCATCATTAATTTTGAATGAGTAACTGGAAAAAGTCAGTTCGGATTGGATTTATGGTGCAATTATTCTCCTTCTGGAGACCATGGAAACTACTGCCGATTTTAACTATTAAGTAAAAAGCAAAAAAGTAACAGAGAATAAAAAGCAAAAGATTAAAGTAACTGTTTCCATTATTGGTTTTATTTTAAGTACAGTGAACTCTGAGGTAAACACTCGAAATCCTAAATAATAGAATTTTAAAATGTTTACCTCCTTGTACTCTGCACTGCAACAAATCAGCGCTTGTATAGAATTCATATTAAGAAAAAAATATTTTAAAGCATTGTTTTGCATATTTGTGTATAAACACAAAAGATACCCTCTCTGATCTGTCCAATTGCAGTTCAACAGTAAGAAGCAGGCAATATTTCTTACAAAACCTCAGACTTCTCTCTGAAAGAGAGACCCGCTGTGTCCTAAACCAAATGCTCTATCTTCTCAGCTTCTCCTCCTTATTTAAAATTAATCACCCTTTGTTTTAAAAACCATAATACCTAGCTCGTGAAGTATGTTATTCCAGGAATGCAGTCGTTGGGTTTCTGGATAACTATAACCTGCTTCAGTTTACTTTTCTTGGGTTTTGACGTCAATGAAAGCACTTTGAATATATTACTGGTTTGCAGTGCACTTTTTGAGGAGTATTTATATGCAAACACATTTTTACTGCTAGTGAAACAGTGAATGATTAGGTCTACGTATGACTAAATCAGAAGACACATTGCCTGCGTAGTTTGAAAGATTCCGTCTGTCAAAATGTCTGGAATTTTCTTGTGGTTTTATGTGGAAATCATTGCTGAAAAACAAAGTTATATGCCAAGTTTGTTTAACAAGACTGGACCAATTATGAATTCTATTTTGTTGCAGAACTGATTGATATTATTATGTACTTTAGACCAGGGCTGTACAATGAATGACTCCTGAGCCATCACTGAGCACCAAAATATGTCTGATTTACAGGTGAAGTGTCCTGATTTAGGCTGTTGGTAGGTTTGAAAAGAATACAAAGACAAATGGTTGTCTTTTCTTGAAGATATACTGCAGCATTGTTTAGTTTTTCAACTTCTTTGCTTCTGTTTAGTCAACTTTTTAGTTGTATTTAATAGAAAGTATTGTGTGTGTGTGTGTGTGTGTGTGTGTAATAGTCTTGGAAGGCTCTACTTTTTAAGGGTTCATAATAAGAAGAAACAAAAACACTAAACTGTAGTAAGTGATGTGTGTTCCAATAAAATAAGTGGAAGGCACCCTGAAGAACTCTAATGACCCGTTCTCACACTATCCCTTGTTAGCCATGTTGCCTGGAGAGAAATTCATCTCCATGTTTTGTTTTCTGTTTGTATTATTTAAAAATGACTCCTTGTTTTTCCATGTTTCAGTTTTTTACTAAGAAAACATTCCTCTCTGTTTTTATAGTGACATTAGCCGGACACCGCCGCCACAAGGTTCAGAGGTCGAAGTTCAGGATTTGTACCAATTTAAAACGTCGCACTCTACAGTGCTTGTGTTTTAAAGCAAGTAAGGAGACCTATTTCTAAAGTAATGTATTCATTATTTTGGTCCCCATCTAAGTGATGTGTGTTTTTAAAGCCCAGTAGGGCAAAGGCTATATGATATTATTGCCAGGACAACAAGATGCTTTCATCTCAAACCTGTGTGAAAATGAATACATTTCCAATTAAATGGGCTGCATTGATTTAAATTGGATGAATACAATTACATCATAAATGACCATTTACAATAGTCTGTCTAGACCCTACTGCATATAATTATATTAGGCCAACAAGCCTTTACATATTCAGTACTGTACAGTGATACTTTTACATTGGGATTTACACTAATATACTTTGATTTTTTTTGTATTTAATTTGTTATTTTAAAGCCCTCTCCTTTTATTTGAAAGCCCCTTTTAAAATTGCAGCTGTTTAGTTGCATTAACTTGAGACACTTTATGTATTTCTATAGTTAGTTAATTCACATTGGGTTTAGGCAAAGTGTTGCCCAAAATGTCTATCTGTATGGTATTTAGTAGGGTAGTCAGTCAGAATCTGGCACTGGTGGTTGAAGTAGGCATTGTGCACTGGGTCAAAGGTTATTCCAAAGGAGTAAAGGTTAAAATGACAAAACCTCAGCTACATAAACTGTTTTGAGTTCCCCAAGACTCACTTTCTTCAGGAGTCAAGGGCAAGAATTGTGTTTGTCGCTCGGTGGAGAATTACAGCAATTGAAGCCAGTACCAATTATACTGTTCGGCAAATTAGTAGTCAATCTACCCCTAAAACATTGTGGATAATTTAAACTGGCATTCAAAAGTCCCTTTATGCAAACAAAGCGGTAATGCAATCTTTTTTTTGTTTCAGTCCAGGTCAGCTTGCCATATATTTCATTATAAAAGCAAAGCCATCATTGCAAGTATCAGCAAATACAGCAGGTAGAGACCGACACATGGCACTTCACTTCTGAGGCAACAATTTTGTGCTCAAAAACAAAAAAACCCCACACACACATTTTGACTCAAGTGGATGTTTTTTTTCCCCCAGGTTAAATACAATTACATGACCTTACACAGACCTTATACAGTACAGAAGGGACTTTCAGAGACCAGCATGCTTGCAGATCAGCTGCACTGAAACAGCTTGCCCTCCCTTGCTTCACCTGGCTTTCACTTCTCTGTGGGCTGCCTGCGGTTCCATTTCCTTCCACTTGTGTTGAACAAAAAAATTAACTTGCTACCTGTTAATTTCTCAAACCATTTTTACATGCTGACGTTCATAATTTCATATGTTAAGGAAAGTCCTTGAGGGAAATCTAAGGGTATTCTTCACCTGTGACCTGATACAGCTGCAAAATGGATTGCTTTTCCAGCAGTTTATTTTTTTCAGTTTTGCTTCTCTTGTATTAACCAGTTTGTGGGTATCATGTGCTGCATAACCTCATACTTGTGCAAGTAGAGCACAGTGTGATTATTTGACTTGTATGGTGAAGTAGCAGCTGGCAAGCTGGTTTACAAGGGAGGAGTGATGCATTGTTTTTGTGACCTGAAATATTCATACCAAGTATCCTGTCTGTCCCATACTGTAATATACATGGTCTTTCACTTTCTAACTTACTGAACACCTGTTGTGAACTTGAGGCATTGTATTATTGCCGAGTTCTTAATTGCATTCGTTAAAATGTAAAGTAGAATTTTCCATACATTTTTTTTTTTTTTTTAATGCTAAGTTATCGGAAATGTTTCAGTCCCTGTAATTGTCAGGAAAATATTTCCACAGCTCTTCTGGAAGTGCCTGTGCGTTTTCATCTCTAAATTAACCATCACTTAAGTTTTTCAGTTGATGGTGTACACTACTGAATTTGCTTAATTGAATCATCACATTTATTAGCAAATAGAATTTCACTAAAAATCAATTACAGGCCTGAGTGGCTGGGTACTTCCAGTTCTCTTCACATTGATTGACAGCTCTGATTGACAGTGTCAGAGTGAAACTGAGCAGGTCTTATCAACATGGGGAATATGAATCCTTGTGACTTGCATGAGCAATTAAAGTCTTAGACAGCCATGTTAAAGCTCTGTTGGCAAAAGCCAGAAAGTAACAGGTGTTTTGTGACAAAGCTTTGACAAGCTCCTAACTCTGTTCCAGTTTTCTGCAGTGAAACTGCTTCTTTAACTGTTTACATTGTCTTCCAATAAGGTATGTAGGTGTATGAATACCAGCAGAATGCCTGAGGTAGGACTCTTCACCCATGCCTTACTAAATAACTTGGCATTCATGCAGCGAGTGCAAGGGGTTGACGTCCTGTTTTACAGATGTTTGGGGAAGTTAGAGTTTAAGGTAAAACTAAGAAATTCGGTAGGCAAATGTTGGAGCTATTGCCGTCCTTAAGTTTCCACCTTCTTACCTATATTCAGGACACTGGGTCTACAAGCTCTAGATACACGTAAAGAACATTTGCGAAAACAATTTTTACTGCTTGCAAGACATTCGTGTGAAGGAAATGAAAAATGTCACCCTAGCGGGTGTGTTCATAGGCCACTGATTGTGTTGCAGGACAGATGCTCATGTGCTGTGTAAATGGGTAGCTGTAGTTTTCGGAAGCAGTGATCCGCTGTGAGCCCAGGGTGTCAAACCAGGTTCTCTGAAGTGAGTCACAGTGAGGGAGTGCCAGAGAGGCAGTGGACTGCAGTGCAAAGCCAGGACATGTGAGCAGTTGCTGTGACCGAGAATAAGGGATTTGTTGTGACTGGTAGAGATTTTATTATTATTATTGTTATTATTATTATTGTTATTATTATTACCCAACAATAAGGAATGTAAAGGATGATTGGGGCAGTGGCCTAATACAGTCATGCTTGCACCTCTGGAGTCCTGTGTCACAAGTTGAATGACTTTTGTTTAGTCAGATTGAGAATTGGGTATTTGTTCCAAATATAAACACATCCATTATTTAAATCCTTATATGAACCTCTTATAATATAAACCTTCCTGGGTTTATAGGGCTGTCTATAGTGTGAATTAACCATGCATAAAGCACAGTTAAAGTGCTTGGACTAGCTCAGAGCTATACTGTATAAGGATCAAATTGATCCCTAAGCAAACATTAATGTCTTCATTAGTGGGTCCATATTGATTCACTTCAGCTGATCATTTGTACCTGGTATAACATTGACCATACTTAAGCTGGTCAGGCATGTTGATTTCAAACTATGAAATAAGCTCTCTTAAGCAGAGCATGTCCTTTTGACCATACCAGGACCATGCTGATATTTAGTCCAGTCTATATCTGGGAATGGACGACACACTGGGTGAATTATTATTTTTCTTTCTTTCTTTCTTTCTTTTAATGATTTAAAATAAATTTCCACGTGTCTTGTCGGACATTTCAAGACAGGATGTGGGCCCCAGTTGTTTGTTCTCCTTGGCTCTTGTAACATAACTGTGACTTTGATACAGGTCGTGGTTGAAGTGGTGCTTAATACACAGCTGCAGACTCTATTCCTACCACCAAAGGGGCTACATCTCCTTTACATGTCTCTTGTTTTTCTTATTGATTTATTTTCATTTCTGTTTGTCTCCGATAATGACAGTGTAGGAAAATAATTATTAGGCACCACTTCTCAACCTAAAAATAATACACAGAATATAAAAAATAAGCTTTACAATATGTAGTATCACAGATGTGTCTCGGTACCACGCAGAATAACTTTCCTAGTTAAGACACTATGAAAGCAAAAACACAAGAGTCTTCAAATATGGTCCAATATCCACACACCTAGGATGTTGTTCTTAAACAGCCTAGGCCTGCATAGTGACATATCTGCGCAGGTTCGGAAACTAGCGAGCCAAAAACATTGCTTCCTCTGTACTTGCCATTTTACAGTGTGTGATTGTGTATTATGACTCGTACATTATTTTGTAAATGTATGTTGAACACTTACATTTCTTAGATAGAATTAGAACTCTTTTAGTATCGTAATATATGAAAAATAAACTAAACATTTAACCTAAGTAAAACCCATGCAAAAAATGTCTCTCTGCTATCCGTGGTAACTTGTTACTCCCACTGTACTTGAATGTACTTGAATGTAGCAGATGCTGCGGTGCGGTACCATGTTCCACTGTGAATCATACTTTGCTGACTGCTGTGACCTGCTGCCAAAGACCAGGGTGAAGGGGTCAAGATAACTATGAGTGGTATTGAGGCACCCCCCTTGTGAAGAGTCCTGGAATCACAGCAAAAATACTAAGAAAAGCCTTTGGGACCATCAGCTCACTCAATAAATATTTGAAGGATGACATTACTTGAAGGTGGACGCATTAAAAATTGTTTGTTTTCAAATATGTATTCCTTTTGAAATTCCCTGTAGAGTCCAGAGTTTCCATATGTATTTAACAACATTGCTTTGATATTTTAATTAGGCACTATTATGTTTAACCCCATACGCAACCTAAGGCTTCTTGTACACTTTTTTTTTCTTATTTAACACTTGGTGACTAGAATTGTACAAAGTGATTGTTGTTTCATGAAGTTAATTCCCACCATCGAACAAGCTGTTTGCTTCCGTATGGGACAGGTGCTTCCAATGTAAACAAACCAATCGGCAAAATCGACACAAGGCCAATCGGCAAAAGTGTCTGAGTGCTTATCTAATGGCCCTTTCTGAATGTTCACCACCTGCGTGTTCAATTAAAGCACACGCTGTGGGTTTTTTTTCTCTTTTTGCTTTGGCAACAAGTTAACTAAGACATTTGTTAATTCAGAGGAAATTAATTGAAAGGAGAAATTCCTTCCAAGAGGATGTACAGTACCTGTTGCAGTCAGTGGCAGTCAAGAATTCGGTGTCTGTGTTAAAAGTGAAGGTTTTAAAGAAGAAACACCTGTTTGCAACACACAGTACTTTTAACATTTAGTAAAGAAACATAACAGCTAGTAGTAAAGTTCTACACTGCATTCGAAGACACACAAGAACCAATAACCTACCTAACTGTATCTGTTATGCTGTAGACAGTGTTTTATGGAAGTCTTGGCTGCTAGTTTTAGGCATCTGAAGGAGACTGTGTTGGAGTTCCAGTTGGGTTTTCCTGGGGGTGTCTTGCTTGAAGACAGACAGAGTTGCAGATGGTTGACAGTCTGGTCAGTGCTAAAGGCTTCTCTGGTGTGCTGGCTGTGTGGTTATCCCAATGGGCAGTGTGCTCTGGTTATGTGAAGGGCGTTGAATGCTTGCATCACGGAGGTGCAGTATGGCTCTCCCCAATTCTCCCAGGCAGAAGGTGATATTGAGTGTGAGGTCTGAAGAGGACGTCCGAAATGAAAGCTGTACATGAATTATTAACTCTATTCATAACTGGGAATCTGAGGGTGGTGTCATAATCAGCCAATGTATAATAGATGTCAGGTCAGTGATTGATTTTTAAAACCCACAAATGGAGAACCTGGAGTGCTATCTTGATAGGTATGTAAGTACCGTCTGGTTTTAGTGATGGATTTTGGGTGTCTTTCTCAACACCACCATCCATCAAAGACCCTCTCCCGTTACTTAATTGCCACAGAGAAGCATGCCATAAAGTTATTAAGGATTGAGTTCCCCAGCCCTCTACAATAAATGGACCAAAATTTAGGTCATCAGTGAAGACATAAGGGTTCACAGTATGCTGCAGAGTGACAACAACCATCTGCTCTTTGCACAACATGCTCACTCCTAAATTATTTTAGATTCATTAAAGAATACTTTAATTCAACCTGAATGAAAAATTGTTGAGTTATTCCTCTGCCATTCAAAATTTAATGAACTTGGACTGAAAGGAACTACGTTTAGATCAACACCGAATTTTGCTAAATGAATGCTTTGAATGTAAAAAAAAACAAACAAAAAAAAAAAAAAAACAGGATGGCTGGTGTTTGAAATCATGGACACAAGTGGCTCATTAAATCCAGTACAGCACATTTGTAAAAAGCACACGTAAAAGTGTAGCCACTGAATAATTCATTTGTAAATGTGAATTTCACTGGACAGTTTAATGTAGTCATTTTAAATCGGGAAAGAAGACTAACTTGCTTATGGATGAGTCACTAAATAATATGATCCCTTGTCTCTTAGCCTACTCCTAGACCAGACTGCCTAAAATAAATATACACACTACATCAGTGTTTGTTTAATACAAATCAGTAGCAGTCTCAGGGATATAGATAACAGCCCACTCAGTCTTGTATTTGTCCTATTTAAAGGGCATCCTTTGCTTGTGTTGTAATATACTCCTTGAAAGCGACTATGTAAGATACAGATATCACCCTTATATTTTGACTTGTCTACAAAACTGTTTATTCTTTAGAATGTTAATGATAATCTGGGGATATGAGGCCAGTATAAAACATGACCACTGGGGTAGCACTTGAGGTATGCACCTGTAATTTCCTTCCCCTGAAACAGTTTGTTAGCTCTTGAAAATCTACATCACACTATTTCAGGGGGGAAGAAATTATTGGTGCACACCAAATTGGGTATTTTTATACTGGTCTCTACTATATTGAGCAGTATTCGCACTGCACTAGAAACTGAATCTACGAACAACACTGTATGAATTACAGGCATTTAAATGTTTTAGTATGGTGCATTTGTTATCAAGATATAGTTTATAGTATAAAGCAAAATGCTCAGTCATGTCCTTAACAAAACCCTTCCAGACTATTACACATGCTCAAACTTGATATGTAGCCATACCACTTTCAATTTTCCAGCTGACAGTACTTTGTACAGACAACGTGGGCGGCTTCACAGTTTCCCAGAATGCGTCTGTCTCGTTTCCGGTCACATCCTGAACCCACAACAAAGAGGAATTTCAGTGTGACAACAACTGAACCCCCCCCCTTTTTTTTTTTTTTTTTGATCTTCAGTTTAAAGGATAGCTTTTAATATTTTGACCCATGAAGATTTTTCTTTATTTTGATTTGTAATAAAGGACTGCAGTGGAGTATTGTTCTGATTTTAAATGGCAACAAACAGGTGAAATAGATGTGAAGGACTGTTCTATAGTTAAAATGCAGTGCGTTGCTTTGTATAAATGACTATCTCGGCAACTTTAATTAAAGGTCGAGTCCCTGATTTAAGTGATGCTTGTGATGGTAAAGTATAATGTTATTGGCTAATCACTTTGTTTCTGTTTTGGATTCAATTTGATGGCCTGAGTCAATAAAAACAAACAGGTGGTTTAATTAACTGGCACTTGGTCAATCGCAAATACATATGAGATACAAACTTCATGTTCAATATTAAAGAAAAAATAGCCAAATCTAGCGGCAGCCTAACTTTCTGAGTATGTTTTATATAGTAGTATACTTCTTGACGGGTGATAGACGTACAACTCCCTTTAAAACAGTGCCATTTGTTACATTGCTGTATTTTATAGTTCTCTCAATAAACTTCTATTACTGGTGTTGTCCCATTAGAAAAAGGCACACTATTTTAACCTTTGTACTTCACTCAGAGATGCCATTCCCCTTACAATATGTTCCTGTGGTTTTGTTTCTTTTTGTTCACAAAAACAAAACCTTCAATATTCGAGCTTCTAAGCACGTCGGCCTAATCACATGTGGTGGTAGAGCTCCATTGCTTTCAATCCAGAGGACTTTGTACGAATGTAAAAACTGTCCCTAAATCTTGACAGGCAGGAATGAATGAGCCTCTTGTGCTATGCCTGGTTGGTAACTGCCTGGTTTAAAGGATTTGCTCCTGGAATTTTTATCCAGGGAACATTTGTCTTTTGGGATCACTTTGCTGAATTCCATCAGTGGCAGAGCAAAGGAGGGCTTCTTTTAAAAGCAGTGGAGTTCAGTGCTGCTGCCTATTGAAAACAATGAGTTGCCGTTGGGTGTTTCCTTAAGTACCACAAAATGCAAAGCATTATAAAGGCTTAGTTATCATTTGAAAGAATAAGCCGTCTTTTTGTTTTATTTTTAACTTCGTACAGCACTCCGGGATACCATGGTATGAAGGGCGCAATATAAAAATAAATTTGTATTGTATTATAGCAGAGAAGATTAATGGATTTGCAGTGAAATAACCCTTCTACTCCTCCAAATGACTACTAAACAAAGGGAGCATCTGTCAGTGCAGTAGAATCAATGTTTCCTTTAAGCTGTCAGTTTAAACAGTGGAGGTGAAAGAAGGGACAACAGTGATTTTGATATGCAGTAATGTACAGTCTGTAAATAAATATTCTGTTTATCTGGCATGTTTTAACTTTTGTCTTTTGAATGATAGTAGTACAGGGACATTTTGGTCAATCCCTGGCATTATTGAGCTAATAGATAGTCCTAGCTACAGTACATCCAAATATAACGTATAAAATGTACCCCCCCCCCCCCCCCCCCCCCCCCCCCCCCCCTGTGGTTAAAACAGTCAATTTGATTCCCATTTTAAAATCCCACTTTTTGGCAAAAAGGTTGCAAAAAAAATAAAATAAAACCTTGATATAATCCTTTGGCTCTGAAAATAATGTTGATTCCTAGTGTGACAACAGTTGTTTGATTTGGACTAAAAATAAAACCTTATAGGCCTGCCAACAGGCACAGGGTCGGTATTCACAGGAAATGAACACAGATAGACCCAGCGATTTCTCGGTGGTGCTCTGCTACTTTGGAAAGCCAAGAGCTTAATCCTCCATATGTGGTCAACAATTATATACAGCTCCTGTAGCTTTTAATGTCTTTGGCTCATGGCTTTTGCCCCAGAATTTATTTTTTCTTGTCTTCACGCAGTTAAAACACTCATGGCGATGACAGAAATATAATAAGGTATATAGTTTAGCCCTACTTTAAAATTTTATGATTAAGTGTCATGAATGATGAACTACTGGCCCAGTTTCATAACCCTTGTATTTGTAGGTCTGATGGAGAGATCTGTTCCAATTACTGTGTGAGTAAATGACTTGCAGGCAATTGCGCCTGCTTCATAGGAAATCAATACCTGCTCCATCCTCTCGGAGGGCCAGCTGCTGTAGGTCAAAAAAACACGTCAGATCCTAGTCGTGCATATTTTACGTCAATAGCATGCTGTATTATCAGTTTTTACCACTGAAATCACTTTCTTGTATTTTCTTTATCTCTCCCCACCTCCGATACCCTAGTTGTAGCACTTATGGGGAGATTCTAGCATACTAGCAATCAGATTCACTTGAATGAACCTTCATGAAGCAGCTGAACAGCAAATATCTAACACCTGTGGTACACTTCAATATTTCTCGAAGTTCAATAAGTTCGCTTTCACTATGGATTGATAGTCGAGTAGGGTTATAATGCACTCCAGTGATGCAGAAAATTAGTTTACCAGGCAGTTCTACTAAAAGTGGTGTTGAGTATTATGTTACTCAAGATTTTTAACCTACTGAATTGAATTTGATATTTCGCGCTGCATTAACTCAAGTAAGATTCTTGCTTGGTATTAGGTGGTACTGTTGGGTAATGTCGTTATCTTTCACATCTGCAGGCCTAGGTTTGAGTTGTCTCTTGGCTGTTAGTAGACAGAAATTCACATAAAAAGAAAATGTCATGCAATTAGACACGATTTGGGCTCCAGTTTGAAGAGAGGCCAAGGATTGAATGGGTAGTATAGACATTCAACTGCTGCTGACAGGGCAAAATGGCAGAAACTCGCGTGAACATCTTGTCCTTGCTCCCTGGTGTTTGGAATGGGAGTCTGAGATTCAGTCACTGGACCTTGATGGAGGGAGGGAGGTAGGTAGGTAAAATGACGCAGATTTTGCTTAAAAGACACACGTCTGCATTAGCATGTCTGTTCATAGATCTGGCATTCATCCTTCATTAACTAATTGTTTGAAATCTCATGCACTCATTAAGAAGGCATCTGAGTCTGTACTGCAGTTAATGTACTAAAACAAAAAGTCGTGTGAGAGTGTTCCTCATAGGTGGCTTTTCCCTTTACTGTCCATTAGAGATCCTCTGTGTATAAGACAGTGGGCAGTCTTGGAACCGCAGTTCCTAGTTTTCAACAACCCGCTGTTATTGTGATAGAAGTACCTCCTAATTAGCGATGGGGGAGCCAGCTGGTACAGTGATTATCTTGTGGTGACTGCAGTAGCCTCCGGTTCTGTAATTAGTGGGTTGCACTTGTTCCAAGCTGCTGAGTTGCCACATTCCAGCCCGGCTGCACTGAACAGCAAACAGTAGCTTAATAAGAGCTCCGAGGGGTTCAAACTTTCGCCTGATTGAGGTGGCAAAACATTTGACTATAGTACTTGACTTAGCTATCAATTATCAAAAATGAAGAAAAAAAAGACTGTTGTTTTGGCTGAAGTTTTTAAAGAACTTGATTATTTGATTTAATGAGCAGGTAAAATCTCTGATTTTATTTGAGTGCTCTTAAAGGAAATGCCACCAGAGGAGTCTGATTGTGCTTGAAGAAAGTTGCTATTAAATAACTTTAGGATTTCTGGACTATTTTTTAGAACCCACTGCATTGCATTACTTTATTATATGCCAATTTAATTTTTTTAATGTTTAAATTGTATTTTAACTTGTGTATCTGCTTGTGTGTTGGAAATACTGTAGCAACACCCAGTCTGACACATGCAGGTAATATTATAAGTAAATGCATTATTAAGTGCTGTACCAGGCTACAGTAAGTGTGTGTTATATTGTAATCGTTCTTAGATAAAAATAAAAAAGATACTTGTAGTCCACTGGTTGCTTTTTTTTTTTTTTTTAACCTGCTCATGAAGGTTAGAGGGATAATGAGACACTGGCTCTGGAACAACACTCCAAAGCCCAGATGGTTTCAAAATCTATTGTGGTTGTGTGTTCTAGACTCAGTTCTGCGGTGGACAAAGTAGAGACAACCAAACAGGATACGATGTAAACAGTGCTTCAGTTTTAATGGGTTATTCCTGGTTAAAGAATGAATACATTAAAAAAAAAAAAAAAGAAAAATAACAAAACCCAGACCCCAGGAGGTGAAGGCCAGTGAATTAGCCCACGGTGTGGCCCACCCCCTTGCCTGTACCAGGGAATGCTGTCTCAAGTGAATTCTTCCCTGTCCAGCAGTGACACATCATTGAAACTGGAGGGCCTGACACCATCCTAACAGCTGTCAGAAGAAGCGTGTTTGAACGGTAGCCTGTGTGTGTGTGTGTGTGTGTGTGTGTTTCTCTAAAGCAATGTTGTTTGTTTCTGTGTTGGTGAAACATGACTGGAAAAGTGGCAAGGCTCCTTGTGCTCTGGTTTAATTGTATTTAATGATCCTATTAAAATAAATCATAACCCTGTCTGGCTAGCATCAGAATGCCCAGCATGTCCTAATTGGTTTAGTCAGGCAAACACAGCTTATGTATCCTCAACCAGGCCTTGGTGTAAAAATGCCTTATACAAGGGGGGAAAACAGGTTGATCAAATTAGGCTCATGCCTTAATCAGTGATAGTGTTTAAGTTATGAATATATATAAAAAAAATTAACTGCATTTTGACATGCCCCATATAGTATGTGATATGCCAGCGTATTTTTATTCAGATTCGTACATTCTACAACGTAAAGGTCAAATTCTATATGATTATTTGGGGACCATATCTCTGATTTGAAAAGAAAAAAAAAAAGGATAAATATGTAAAGATAAATAGTCAAAGCTGAAGTGTTCACCAGACGAACCTGTATATTTAACTTCATACAATCAAACTGAAGCAAAGGGCAGCATTCTTGTCTCAGCTACACTCTTCTCCCTACCAGCTGTGCCTGGCTCCAGAACTCTGAATGCCTGCTTCACAACATCTTATTTACCTTTAGCAGAAAAACAGGATCTCCAGCCCCAGTCTTTCAGCTGAGGCTGTTTTTTGGCAGTAGCTGCCTCTAAAGTCCACACAGCAAGCGAAGGTACATTCAGACATGACTGAAAGGGCCTGGAATGCCATAGCTTGCTTTGGACTCATTTAGAATGACACACTTTTTTTTTATTTACGGCCCTGTTTTTCAGAACGTTTTGTCTTAGTTTCTGTTTAAAAAGTAATAAATATTGCTCCCTTCAGGAGGTTCAAGGCAGACTTTCTTGTGTAGTGCAGCAAGGTCTGGCTGACAATTCAAAGCTTCAAGGTTGACGGTAGCTTTTACTAGATGAGGAAACCAAAATGGCAGGAAGCGAACCACGGACTTAACCATGAACATATTCTGGTGACTTTGAGAGTTTAAAGCACCCCTGTGGCCTCACCAGAGCTCACAAAAAAAGAATTTCATACATCTGGTACACCAGAGTGTAACCGTTAACCTGTCCCCCTACAAAACACACCACAAAGACATGGGAAAGAAATACCACAAAGAATAAATATGTCTACATCCACTAGGGACAGATCATGATTTGAATCCTCATAAAAGCATGCTTAAAGATCACTTATTTAGAAAAAAAGTTTACAATCCTCATTATAGCTGTGTAAGACTGCCTTTAGAGATTGTTCAATGTTAAAAGTGATACATGGGGGCAAGGCACCACTCTTGGGAAATAAGTGTCGCTGCTACGAACAGGTTCAAATGCTGACGTAAATCAATATACGAGGTTTGTTAAACAATGCTACCTACAGGCTGTGTCACTTTTTATGTATCTCGAGTGCATGTCTGAAATGTAACAAGATAATTAGAGGACATGTATATAGTCTACAGTGTGGTGGAGGACTGGTCCGGGATCCTACCCAGCCCATAAAGCTGCGTCGGCAGGATCGGGGTCCTCATGTCAGTGTAGGAATCCATTGAGAGCAGCTGTCCTTTCCTGTTCAGTTTCTGCTTTTCTTTGACTAAAGCTTCCCAGACTTCATGGCCCAATCTGGTGTCCAGTATTCATACCCTTTCAGCAGTGAATGCTTTTGTGATAGCTGTGCATTGTAAATAGACCTTTACAGTGTACCTCTGGTACTAGGCTGCTGTGCTTAGAGTTAGACCACACTACGAGAAGATCAAAATAACTTCTTATAGCAGGCTGCTGACTAGTAAACACAACCCACTAATATTCAAAATGTTCCTAATCCCACAACTGAGTTGAATTGAATACTAAAATGTAATTCCTAAATGCTAGTTTCTTACATTTTTCTATAGTTTAACAAAAAGCAAACCTGCACTTTGATTAGTCCTGCTCGTTTACATTCTCCCAGATGTTAAGGCTGTAGTGCTATGTGATTTGTTGGATACATGTGCTGAAAAGTGTATATAGTACTGACAAGCTTAATAAAACAAGAATATTGTTCTTATTGGTTTGCTTTAAGTTTATCTGGACATTGTCGGTGAATTGTATTGATTTACACGGCTAGTAGTACAGAAAGCAGTCTGTGGATTGTGTGTGGCTTGTCGTTCAAACCAGAAAGGTTGCAGAGCATATCCTGCAGATTCTTGCCTTAGAATAGCTCAGATTTTATACCAGCATCAGCTTCTCAAAAGATAATGCAGATGTAAGGCGTCCCTGAGTGTCTCGCCTGGTAAAAGCACGGGTGTGTGGTGTGAGTGCAGGTTCGTGCCCTGGCGACTGACTTCGCTGAGGATTCCAAAGGGAGCTCTGGCACTCCTGCTGGTTGGGAAGCAAAACCTCATCGCACCACAGCGCATCCTACTGGCCAGGCCTGGTGAGTTTAAGCAGACACCTGCAGGACTGGCCTGTGCCCTACAGAGGCTTGTAGCTCACTGACCTCTGCTGTTCCTGGGTTTAATGAGGTAATCCGTTAATGCTGATCTGTCCAGGCTTACAAAGCTGGAAAGAGATAATGAAGAAAATTGACTCATTGATTTAATCACAGCTGGTGCACTGACTCCACTATCTGATAGAAGCCTGCCAGAGCTCTCTGACAGTATTATTCATTTTCTAATTTAGTATTATAATGTAGTACTTTATAGGGTCAATGGTACGAAATTTAATAGTGGCACATTGTTTTAACCTCTCTAGGTTAGGTGTTAAAGTCCTATCATTAGCGTAGGCCTGAATTCAAATCCCTCCCATTTCCCCTCCAAAGGTCTGTTAAAAGCTGGTGTTTTTTTTTTACTGGGGGGGGGGGGGGGCACCATTTTCCAGAGCTGTCTAGTTGTATAATAGAAACAGAGCAGCTTTGAGACACCCCCTATTTTTCCTAGTCTACCAACCTCCAGAGGGAGGCTTTCCGGCTAAAAATACAAGCACAAATATTTAACCAGCTGCCTAAATGTAATAATCTTCAGGGAGAAAAACAAAGTTCTGTAGACCTTGGTGAGTTCCGTGCTTTGAATAGAGGGCTACTGGAAGCTCCTGTACATGTAAACTTGGTCTCCTAAATGCCTCGTTATAGTTTTCAAATCCTCTGTGTCCCTGTAGGAATATTACAGTAGCCTCATTCACGGCAGCACCTCTGAATTGCCAATTACCTGACTCTGTGACCTTACTGCTGTTGGTGCCACTTCCTTGTGAATTCATCAAAAGCGAACAGAAAACAGAAAGACCTCTGGAAGCCTGTGTTTGAATCCGTTTCAGGTGAAATGTGCCTGGTTGTTTAGTTTTAGCCCCAGTGGACGTCAGTACACGTCATGTAATCACCACAACAACTCGACACAATTAGCAGTCTGTGAGAGAGTCATCATGGTGCTTGCTTGGACAAAGTTTTTCAACATTGTAGTAAGAAAAAATGCTCTTTTATAACATTTGAAAGGCACACATTATGTTTCAGTGGAAGTCAAAGTGTTTAAACGTTCAGGGATGTATTCCTAAATGTTTTTTTGTTAGTGTCAAATGTGTTGATGCATCTACAACCTGCAGTATTGGCTTGTAGCGCATTCATAAAGCACAGTTACCTATACATGTGTCTAAGTCTGTTCTGAATTACAAATGTGGTTAACCAAAGTCTAACTGAATGTTAAACAAATGTAAGGCATCTAAGTCTTGATCTTGAGCTCTTTTGGGCACATTTTATGCAGGGCTAAAACACATCTTTATTTTTTTACTTGTATCAAGAATTGAAAAATGTATTCATTTTTATTTTTTGCTACTTAACCCCCATAAGGTACACAAGGAACTGAGTGGTTGTTCAAACAGTTTAGTCTTTAAACTCTATTTGAGAGCAACTCAAGTATTGCAAGGAAACAATCTGGATGACCAGATCCAACCTGTTTCATGCACCTCATTGAAAAAAAGGGTACCTTAAAAGGTTAATAGAATATTAAGTACAAAAATGACTTAAATAACAACAAATTACTAAATCTACAAAAATTAATACATTTTTATGAATACAGCCCTTAGAAAACAGCCTATGGCTGATTTATGTAGATATTTTTAATGTATTGTGTACATAGATGTGGTACTATACATGCAATAAACAGGTTGTAGTAATAAATAAAAAGATCTACTGCAGATTTGCTGATGATGGTATTACTGCTACAAACATGTTCGTTTTAACAATTGAAGGTTAAGAGGAAGGAAAAAGCTTTTGGGTTGTGTAAACAAACTGGACAGACAAAAAGATCTGATTTAAATGCACAGAAGGAAACACCTTAAGGTTAGCCTAGGAATCCTATTGTATTGTCAGTAGATTTATACAGCTTTAAAATGACAGTCCAGTACTGGACTGATCAACCAGAATCGGGCACCACTTTGAAATCGCTTTTGTCTTGACGGGCAACAACACCACGTATCTTCAGTAGTTGAGTGCTGTCCTTCTGACAGGTTTACTTAGCTTGTGGGGTGTTCTGAACTGCAGTGTTCAATACTTAGTAGAGCTGTCCTGAGGAGGTTCAAAGAGAACAGCAAGATGCTCATGCCTGTGTTGTTTCCCCTGGAGGAAAAAGCTTACTGCACTAACCTTAATTTCACAGATGAAGGAAATGGTCGCTATATGATCTCAGTATGATGTCCTGTTAAGATACCTGTGAGCCATGACTTGTTTGAGCAGCTGAGTTTGCTTCATATGTACGTAACAGTCTCGATGCGGTGCTGTTGATAATCTGTGGCTCAGATGACTCCCTCTTTTTGTGCCAGTAGAGAAATGTTCTATTAAATAGTTTTACTACTTAATGGTTGTGTTCCTCCAGTATTTAGTTACTGTAACTTTCCTCTAAATCGGCCTTTACCTGGTTTTGCTTTGAGTTAGTTTGGAGAATCCTAATTGGTGGCACTGAACATCATTCCTTCTACCATTCAAAACCAGCCCAACCTACTCTACATTTATATAGACAGAGAGTAGGTGAGGAAGGCAGAATTCAAAGGTGGCAGTGTCACATGATTTGAGTAGAATAAGGAAGGAGGTTCAGTCCTAGCACTTAGGATTCTTCACACAAGCTCACAACCTGGTAGTCAGATTTTGAAAAATAGTAGGTATTGTAGCAACAGAACCACTCAGAATGACTTGTAAAAACAGAAGAGCAAAAATAAAATATACATTAAAAAATATTACTCTTTAAAATGTTGAGATATATATTTTGCACAACTTCTTGAAAATAACTGTATCCAGTGCCATTGCCCCCCACCTTTCCATGAGCACTAAATTCATCACTGTACGTGACACGTGTGTTTATTTTGTCTTCCTTTCTTTGCAGGTACTGTCCTGGGATGATGTGTTAAGCAAAGACAGTGCCAGCAGTGCAGGGGGTGAATGCCTCTCTAACACAACATAGGAGACAAATGGTAAGAACCTGTCATATCTACTGTACAAAAAATGATTCCTACTGTATATTTGAGACTGTTGCTAACTAAATATTTCATGCATTTTATCTGTCATGCAGTTTTATTCATTAAATTTGTCAAATGTGGGGTTTCAAAAGAAATATGATAGCACAAGAAGGTGTTTTATTTTTACAAGATAACATCTTGTACTACATTAGATACGTTTCCTGTTTGCTTGCCTTCACCTGTCCAGGAAATCTGTTACACTTCTGCATGTGTTGCACTTCCTAGGTCATTTCCCCTCAGCAGTCTCTTCAGGGTCAAGCATCTTACTGGCTGCAAAGCATGTCACTCATTTTGGGGGAGCAGCTGGTTGGTTAATAACATGAAAGAAGGCCCTGAAGCGCTCAGATAAATTCTCTCTCCAGGTGAAAGAATATCAGCTCGAGGCCATCAAACAGATCTTTCTTTAACCAAGTGTAGTCCTGTTTTAAAATTAAAGTTCTTATTTAGATTTCTTTCCAAACTATACATTTTGAGACCTATATAATGAATGATGCCGATGTGATAATCATATAGACTTCAAAGGAAGGTTTTATTCAAATTGATTCCAGATTATAAATTTTAATGCTTTGAATCCGTTCCACACAATTGGTGGAATTGGTGAACTCCTTTTTCTCATTCAAATCTGTGTTGACAAAACCTAGCTTGGCTACATCCAAATAGGGTTATTACAACACATTTAAATAAGGTTCTTTCACTGTAATCCTTGTATGCAGTTTTCAAACATTAAAACATAAGGTAACAATATCCTCAACTTAGGTACATTACCCCTTCAGGAAACGCAAAGCAACAGCTCATAAAACCGCTCGCGGGAAAGATCATTCTAATCCTGGTACAAATATGCTTTTAACTGAATCTTTGCTGCTTTATTTTAATTGTGGCATCGCCAGGTGGGGTTTAGAAATGTGCCAGGAAATTGAGATCTAAAATACGATCAGAGAGCTTTTTAATTGTCTGCGAAGCTTAGCGGAGAGAGGGTGCTGTTTTATTTGGCTATGCTTGATAAGTGTCGTATTTATTTGTCTTTCAAATTCCTTATCGCATTACCTACTTTGCTGCAGTTGATTTGGTTTACTACAGTTTTTTTCAAACAGACTAGTAACCACGTGCAATTTTTCATCGTATACGGCGATCCTTGTCTGTCTGTCACACTCTCTATGGTGAACATGCCTTAAATCTTTTCAGCTTTCATCATAGTCTTTTAGACCACTCCTTTTGGAGAGTATAGCTTTGTAACTGTTTTTATCATGTGCTTATAAGGCATCAGCCTACTTAACACTGTACTACTATTGCATAGCAGTTTTTCTCATACAATGCAATCACCAGGTATTTTTTGTTTTGCTTGTGCCTGTTTTTTTTTTTTTTACCGAATTCAAAGCAATAGGTCTGTCCTGCAATGTAATGTATTGCATATTATATTGTGGGCCTCTGAGGATAGATTGTAGACATAGTATTGATTATTATACGCTAGACTAATGGACTTTAGATATGCAATAACTACATATTTAAATTCAAGGCAGAACATATAGTAGGTACTGGCACCAAAAAAAGCCATTTATAAGTAAGACTTCCATTGAATAGCAGTTAAATCCATTCTTAGTTTTAGTTAAGTTTTAATATGACACGCTTGAACTTGTTACCATTCCACCATGGCTAATCCAGCTTGTAGTAAAACCTGGAATGGCTGAAACTGCTATGCAATAGGAGTCGTCTTTCCATTCCTGTAAATGGATGTAAAAAATCTGGGCCACCTGCAAGGTGTGGTTGCTGAAGATGATGAGACAAGTGTGAGATAACGGATGCAGTAAACAGTGTGTTTTCAAATAAAATCAAAGGGTTAAATAACACAGATTGTGTGGGCGTGGGGAGAGGGTTCATATTGGCACGGGAGTAAAGGAAAGCAAATTCTTCTTTAATCAGCGCTTTTGCAAGACCTGGAAAAGAAAGTATAAATCAGTTCCCCGTGTTCTACCCCAAACCTCCCCCACCCACAGCCACCCTCAACTCATTAAGTGAAGTCTCTATAGAGAATCATTTTCGGGAAGCCCCGTCAGTGTTTTAGCTTTTAAGATGATTTCAGGTTAAAAAGGTTACATCTCTTGAAAGATTAAATGGTTTTGTTGGCAGATTTGTACCTGAGCTAGCAAATAAAAAATCCTTTCCTCTCCCAGGGAAGGTTCTGGGGAATTGTGGCTATACGCGGCTCCTGTGTACTTACAGGTGTAGTAATGCAAGTACAGTAAGTGATATTTGAAAACAATTTCCCATTGCCTTAAAGCAATTGTCAATTTGCACTTCGGTTAACAACATGGGTCTCAAATGTGCAGTATTGAAAGAAACACATGTTTTAGCACACATGCATTTTCATTTTAAAACATGATAGCTGGTACTACTTTAGAGTAAAGGAAGCTCCCTGTTCTTGTATGCCTTATTCTTGGTCATTTCACCTCGGCAGTGTCTTTTTATGTGATTTTGCTGGCTGAAAGCATCAATCAATAGGGGAAGCAGCTGATGTAATTATTGACAGTGAAATGACCCGGGAGGTCTGGTGTAGTACCAGATATCATGTGTTTCTTTCAGAGCTGCACAGTTGAGACCTATGTAATGAATGGATGTGCATGGTAGAGGCGTTTTGTTGGCTACACTTATTTTAGTTTAGTTTTAACTGCCTCCCTGTCATTTAGTTCAAGTTTAGCTGCATATTGATCGTGTGAGCAGCGAAAATTGCAATTAAGCAAATAAATGCGTACAGGTTAATATTAAAATCATATGACACAGCATAGAGTACTCTGTGAGCAAACCAGTTCCTTTAGGTAGGACTGTCTGTTATCAAAAACATCATTTAATGTTGGGTATCTGGTATCCAACAAGTACAGTAATATCCCAGATTGTGGAAGTCATACAGTAGTATCAGTATGTGGACCATTTTCATCCAGGGAGACTTCTGTAACTTAGCAACCAGAGGGACTGAACCAGTATGGTACCATTGTCATTGTTTGGCAAAGTAAGGCCTTTTTAATGTTTGAGCTTCTCAATTCTCATTAAACATTCATTGACTACAACAACTGAGCAGCATTTTACACATTTAATAATGATATCCACACACTTTATTACAAGTGCAATTACTGTACATGCTGTAGTGATTAATGACTAAGTAAATAGTGGGGTTCCAAATAAATAGTGTTACACGTCCCCACGTGTTGCTACAGCTGTTTAAATAATGTACCTGTCATTTCTTTTCATTGACATCCTGACAACCTTTTGCACATATAACTTAAGTCTTTTTCAAATCTGTTTTCTAGTGCACTGATAGTGTACAGATTATTGCCCACATTGTCAAACCAGCTAACACAGCAATAACTCTTTGAAACAGACTTTAAAGTTGTAAGTGTAAATAGTTGTCAGGATGTTAACAATGAAAAGAAAAATCACAGGTACATTATTTAAACAGTTGTAGCAACACGTGAGAAAATGATTGTGAGGCTTGACTCTCCTGCGTTTCAGTACTTCTCAAGACCTTGTTCCAATGGCTTCAGTTCTGTTCACACAATGTATTTATTATGTGGTGCACTTTGAGCTTCTTTAGAACCAGTAATTTATGGGAATGTCAGATGATCCGGAGCTGCTGAAATGCACTGATAGTGTCTCACGAAAGAAATAGAGAATGTGTTTAGTTTGCATAGCTTGAACTTTGCATATTAGGGAAAAATCTGTTCTGAAATATCAATAAAAGTTGTGGCCTTGACACCCTTAAAATAATGAATAATTTTCTGTATTACAGAATGTTCACCATGCCACCCGGGGCGGTCCTTATTTATACCCTCCTCTGCCTGCTGGGGAGCAGCGTCTTGAGCGCCTATGAAACCTTCACCCGAAGCGGCACCAAATTCGAGCACCTGGCCCTTCACCCAGACCCCCAGACAGGCACAGTATACATTGGAGCCACCAACTACCTCTTCCAGCTGAGCTCCGACCTGCAACTGAGAACTGAGGAGAGCACGGGGCCAGTTCAGGACAGCAAAGACTGCCTGCCGCCCATCGCCTTCACCCACTGCCCCCAGGCCCACCTGGCAAACAACCACAACAAGCTGCTGCTGGTCAATCCCTATCATGGGGAGCTCATCACCTGCGGCAGCATCCACCAAGGCATCTGCGAGAAACGCAGCCTGGATTCCATCAAGGATGTCCTCTTCAGGACTGACAGGCCGGTGGACACTCAATATGTGGCGGCCAACGACCCAAACGTGACCACTGTGGGGCTGGTTGTCCTCTCCAAAGAGCAGCTGCCTGTCCTGTTTGTGGGCCGGGGCTACACCAGCAGCCACCCTCCCATCTCCACCCGCAACCTGGTGTCTCCGCCCATCTTCTCGTACGAGGAGACTGCCAAGCTTGCCGTGGCGGGACGTCTTTCAGAATACGACCACCATTTTGTCAAATCCTTTTCCCACCACTCCTCGGTCTACTTCCTTTTTTACAGACGGGATTTGAAATCCCATTCCCGGGAGTACAAAACCTATATTTCTAGGATCTGCTTGTACGACATCTCCTATTACTCTTATGTGGAGGTGCCGCTGGTGTGTCGGACTGCTGGGAAGAACTATAACCTACTGCAGGCCATTCAGGTGGGGCGCCCGGCCGAGGGACTGGCGGCTGGGCGGCTCAGGACGCGAGGGGACGTGCTGGTGGGTGTGTTTTCTATGGGACTGGCCTCCTCGGGGAAGCCCGGAGAGGACTCTGCGATGTGCATGTACACACTGGAGGAGATCGACCAGCGCATCAATGCCACGCGGGACCTGTGCTACACGAGGGATGGGCGGGCCGAGGGAGGTGGAGAGGCAGCCTACATAGAGTATGACGTCAAGTCCCTCTGTGCCAACCTCCCCTTGGTAAGACGTCGTCCATTATTGTCCGTGATTTCTACAAGCTGGTAACATTTTCTTTTTTAAATCCCCAGCCAGTGGATATAAAAGGGGAGGCACAGATTAACATTAATCCTGGGCTACCTAATGTTAGAACAACTTGGTACGATATCATAGTTACCTTAACAGATGTAGTCTTCTTAATCACTTTTTTTCAATTTCAGTCATGACATCATTATGACTTATAAATAACTCAAGGTGCCTAAAGCACCCATGTGGCCTCTGTAGAGTTCAGTACAGCTGGACAACTAAGCATGCTGAAACTTGGTCACTTCTAGCATGAGTTAATATCACAGGAATCGAGATGTGATGTCTGTTGCTAAAACTACCATTATGAATTGAAAATAGACTGGGAAGCCACTTGGTCCTGGGTTCTGGTGGAGTTGTACAGTGCACTGATAGTAAACATTGTCATGGATTTTGTTTTTGGTACTGGAACGAGTGTGATTGTGGGGGATGTGTGGCTTTAATCCATTCTTTGGAAGCTTTAGTGGAAATTATATACTGTACACCATTATATCCAACTGTTTTATGATGGAAATTAGCACCCCTGGGATTCCAGCCAAGCAAAGTTAAACAAGCGGCTGCGATCTCCTGTTAGCAGCCCTCACTGTTTGTGTACATACCACTAATATCCAGAAGAATGTTCCTTTCCAATTTTAAGTTAATAAAAACAGGTTGCTCTTATTTATTTATTTTTTATTTTAAATGCTTGCTTTCAGTGAAGCCCAAGATGGTCTTCGCAGTTTAAATAACAGGCTTGTTTTTCTCTTTCATCAGAACACCCTCGATGCCTACCCCTGTGGGTCTGACCACACCCCCAGCCCAATGGCCAGTCGAGTTCCAGTTGAGGCTGCCCCGTTATTGGACAGCCCGAGCGCCCGCCTCACCGCCGTGGCTGTCAGTGTAATGGAGGGACATACCATTGTGTTCCTGGGGGACAGCAAAGGAAACTTGCATAAGGTAACTGCTGAATAAGTGTAGGAGTACTTGTGTGTTTCACAGGGCTTGTGTACTTCAGTGCATTGTGTGTGTAACTAATATAATAAGGGTTGAACACTTCTCATAACTCATAAGGGCTTGAAGTTTTCAGGTTTTATTTTTGATCACTTCCCTTTTAAACTTATTTTGAGCCGATTCTGTTTCCTAATTACTCAGAAAAAGTTGTTAATTACAAAAGTCACTTGTTTTTACCATCATAGCTTGACTGAGCTTGATTCTGTTTCGCTTAATTTTTATTTCAAACAGACGTGGCAAATTGTGTTAATTCCTCATCACTGATCCTAATTGCATTGCATTCTTTCAGTCGCCTAGTTTAACGCTGTGCTATTTTCACTCGTTTTAACAGAGCTGGCCTGAGAGATTTTCTTCTCAAAATAAACTCTCCACTACAGATAGTGTACATTGATAGCAAGTCTATCATTTAAAATCTCCTTGATTTGTAGCAAAGAAAAAAATTATCTTAACCCAGTCTTTAATTAGTAGTTATTAGGATGCATAGACTGCTTAACAACTACTAATTAATATTTAAAGGGAGGTAGAGATTTGGAAAGTTCAAACCCTATTCACGATTTAGGGCCAGCACAGGCAGGTAGAATGAAACGGATTGGACTTGACAAGTCTGCTTAAATTAGTTTGAACAGTTCTAGAGGTATATGCGACCATCCCTTAATGATTACCACCTTAATGGTGTATTCGGCAGTGCACCAGATTTGAGACCACTTCATTTGCGCAGCCTTCAATTACAGAGGCACCTGTCAACCAAGCAGTCAGCCAGATCTTACATATTGTGCCAGGTTTACAATCATGGAATGCATAAGAGACGGCCCATTTGCACAAGTTTGTGATGCATAATGCAGGAAATTATTTATTTATTTATTTATTTATTTATTTCCACCATCTAAAGTGTGGGTTAACTTACTGCAGTGTTTGTATGAAAGAAGCATCTATTGTTGGACAAGTGAACAATTGAGTAGACACTTGACATGCACTAGGACATACAGTAGCTTGCTCTGAGAAAATGGGTCACTAATTAAATACAGACTCTCCCAGTCTTTTTCTTTTGACATACCAATGCCCCCTGCTTCGGGGAACACAAACCCTGCAATCAACAAGCAGCTTTTCACAGCAGTCTCTTGAACTAGGCTTGTTGGTCACAGTAGGCTTCCCCAAGTGTTATCAATGCTTCAGTAAATAAATGGGTAAGATACCAAGGTGAGCGCATACAATTTAAAATCATTCATAAATACATGAGTACACTGATAAATGGTGCAATACAGTGTGTTTTTGAATTGGGGTTAAACAGCAACTTGCTATGGGAATTAAGTAATGCAGTTATTGTAACTAATGTATTCTTCCTGTGTTTTAGTCACTTTGTATATTTTTCGGTTTCAGTCATCGCATCCTGGAGACTTTTTTTTTTTTTTTAAAGCTCAGAAGTTTAAAGGCTGGAGCTGTCAGAATTCTGTATAACCTCCTAATATACCTGGTGCATTCCTAAAGTGTAACACTGTAGTGAATGTAAGAAATACCACATAGAACCAATGGGAACCAATTCCCCACATGCACATGGATTAAGGTTAATGATTACCCTCAGGTGTGCCACATGTACCTGGGGTTTAGACATTATTCTTTTTAAATGCAATACATTCCCCACACAGTCTTAAAAATGTATACATTTTCACAAAGGTTGTGAGAAGGTTTGTTAATTTGAATATATTTTGAAGAATGTATCTCTTCACAGATGCCAGGGCATTTACGAAACAAGCGGTCTGAGAAATTATAGGGAAAATACCACAAACCTACATGGTTTTTAAAGGTTTTGTTAAGCCAGAGTCTATATAGCATTGCTAAGTACGATCCTGTGTGCTGTAGCTTTACAGTTATTTTCCTTGGATGATACTGGCTTAAACAAAGAAGCCCAACGAGTAGACTCTTAAACACACATTATCCACGAATGCGCTATTTATGGTGCTGTGGTATGCCAGACCATTGCATTTCCTTTCGGAGTACCTCATAAATCTGCCCTTTTTTTAGATAAACCCCATTGAAATTGCATAGCGCTGCAAATAAATGGAATTGAATCCCTCAACAGCACTAAATCTCAGAGGAATGTCAGCACTTTCCAAAAATGACCGTTCTCCTTAACGTGATGATTGGACTGTGAAGAGTTCCATGACAACCTTGGCATATACAGTAAGCTGCTGTTTGCTCTACTTCTAGTTTTAATTTGAAATACCTCACAGACAATTAAATATTCCAAGTAATTAACTTGTGAAAGCCTCTTATTTTATTTATTTTTCCAAAAAGTTTCAAATGACTTGTTTAATTTTTTTATGGGCTAAGGGTGCCTTAGTAGCTCACTTACTAAAAGCACAGAAGTTTGGAGTGCTGCGTGAGTCATGCAGGTGTGGTTTGAACCCACCTTGCCCCAGTTGGCTTGACGGTGGGAATGGAGGTTGGTCATTGATCTTTAGTCGTGATGATCAACAATTGGTTTGCAGCAATGGGACAAATCTGGATGTAAATCTGTGTTAACCGTTCGCTGTTTTGTCCGCCACAGGTCTGAACCAATGACCAGGTCCTCGCTGCTGAACCAGTGAGCGGTAGTCTGAGGAGAGCTTCCTGCAGACTCTAAAGATCTATATTGAAATCAGTCTGGATCCAAATGAACAACATGGTTTTTGTATCATTTTGACCAATGGGAATTGTAGCCATTTCTGTTAAGACAGGGGTTTGGATAGCATATATCAAAAACACTTTTAGTACCAGTTACTGGGTGCTTCCAGCACTGCATGCATTAAACAAACACTCCATTGTCGGATACAGTAACAACAAACGCAACACAAGTGTGTGTCTTCAAATTAAACATTAATGATGAGCGAAAATAAAGGTTGACAAACAAAAGCCTGATCACTTTTTTTTAGTATACCAATGCAAAAATTTTTGAACACTATATCAAGACGGGACGCTCATTAACACCAACCTCTTTTTCTGCTGTGTTTGTTCTGTGTATTGAGTATGAGGACTGCAAATGATAAGGAAGCCACTGGTTTTAGGAGCAACAGATTCAACGCTGTGGTGTCTTGTGGAGGAAAGGGCAAGCAGTACATGCCAGATAGTTGTTGTGTACAGCTGTACCATGGGGCCACCTTCTGGTAGCAAGTTGTACTGCAACATAATCTTTGTTTTGGAGTCACCAGGAGAAGTTATTTTTTTTCTATCAAGCATAGTAGAAGCAGAACGTCAGCCAGCATCAAAGTGTTATGACCCACAGTGCAGCAGTCACAAACCTTGCAGGAATACTCCCATGCAAACTAGGATAAAGAACAAGGGTCAACAAGATGAGAATTTTTAGCTATAAGGGACTGACAGAAATGAAATGTTTACTTTGGAAGGAGGTCTAAACAGTGTCTGCATTACTGCTTCCAGCTCCACTGACCTGGCCTTTTTGTTTTCAGGTTTTCCTTGGCCCCTCTGGCGAAGCAGAGAAGTATGCCACGATAATGATCCAATCAAACGCTGCCATCAGTGGGGACCTGCTGCTGGACCAATCGCAGGAGTATCTCTATATCATGACTCATTCCATGGTGGGTGTTACCTGCAGTACCTCATCTAATGTTCTTAATCTGGATCTCTGGTGCTGTAAGAACCCATGATTTACAAAACAATCCAGCCATTATTTTTGTTTTTGAATGTTACAGCCCTTTTATTCTTGTGGAACACTAATTGCAAGGTCTCCTGACCACAGTGCTGTAAAGGGACAGCACAGTAATTTAGGAATTGAAGTACTCTGTCAAAGAGCAAGATGGGATGTTTTTTAGTTGCGACTTTACCTGGTAAACTCTGAACTTGCCTCAGGTACTGTCCCCTCCCTACAAGCCCTCCCACTCTACTACAGATATGTTTTTCGGTCTCAGAGCCGCTCCAAAATGGCAATGAATTTTCACAGGTCACACTCCTAATTTTTTCAGATCTCAGTCTTTTAAATCTGACCTTGGCATCTGTGCTAGTTGAAATCAACCTCATCTCCCCCTTTAACTAAGCCGAAGAGATTGCACTCTTTTTAACCTGCCCTCCTAAATAAAGCTCTGGGATTAGCCTGGCTGCCCTTTAGTCATCTTGTTGTAACCCCACTTTCTAAAAAGTACATTATATAGTCTTGGCATAACTTCCGTAGCAGTTTTCTAATATTCCTATCTGGTTTCTTCTTGGCTAGGTGGTGAAGCGTCCAGTGGCTGAATGCACCAAGCACCTGGATTGCCAGTCCTGCCTCTCTGCCAATGACCCGTACTGTGGCTGGTGTGTGCTGGAGGGAATGTGAGTACAAAACAGGGTTCCACCTGTACAGTTTGGTATTTCCAAGTCTTGCAGGCTTCCTCAAAACAAGTGTTTTAAAATTATTTGGAATTGCAAAAATGCATAGGGTCCACAGTGGCTCGCTTGAAACGTGGGGTGAATCATGCAAGCCTGGTTTGAATCCCACTCAGGTTGATTTTTGCTGGGGAGCCAGCCCAGATGAGGAGACCAGAAGATTTGGATGTTTTAAAACTGAATGGAAAAACAATGGTTAAATGCATTTTAAAGGTGTTTAAAGCGTGGCTCACGTTTCTATATCCTGCAGGTAATTTGTAGCTAAAAGGGTGCTTCTTACCTCATCGAAGTATAGACACAAGTGCTGTAAGTGTGGGTGGTGTGCTCCAGGCATGAAGAAAAAATCATCAAACTCAGCATCTTCCCTGGCTGTTTTATACATAAGCCATACAAATATCCACTTATTACATTTTGGTTTTAAACTGAACCAGGAAAGAGACGTGGTCTGATCTGTAATATTTTAAGATCTTGAATATGGTTACCAATCAATTTCCCGGGCACTTTTCTTCCATCATTGTTGGCTTTTCTTCCCCTGTCTATCAGGTGCGGTCAACGGTCCGACTGTCTGCGGTCATCTCTGGCTGGTCAATGGATGTGGAGCTACGACCAACACCAGCAGTGCCTGAGGGTCCAGTCTCTGACTCCATCCAACATCAGCAGGGAGGAGAAGAGAACTGTAAGTACTGGGCATTGCTGGGTGGTAGCAGTAGGGTGCCATTTCAATTCGGAACGGGAGATTCTTCAGTGAACACTAGTAGTCGCTTTGGAAACAGTCAAGAGCTGTGAAACTGAGCTATTGTGGTTCAACCATGAGAAGTCCTCTATGAAGGTCTGGGTCACAAGCAAAGTGTGTTTGGTGTATTTCACATCACAAAACAGTCACACAATATAACTCAAATGTCACTCTCTGCATGAGAGAGGCTCAGGACTGAATGGCAGAGGGAGTTCATGTAATGAGGTGCCAGTAGAGCTGTGACCAGAAGCTTCCATCCCATCTGTCTGACCTTCGACAGTGACATTGTCCCTCACTTTCCCAAGAAATGTGCCACATGGTGTGTGATTGTGTGGGGCTCCGTATGTGCTTGTGTCGTTCCCCCAACCCCCCCCCACCCCACCAAGACCCCTCAACAAGATGTGGCTAATCCAAGTTCGATAGTTAGTGCTCATTCTCACTAGGCTATGTGCCAAACCTTGTAAAAATAATAAATAAATAAAACCTGTTAGAAGCTGCAAGCGATTGCACACACTGAATCCTTAACCCAACTCTGGCAAAGGGAGAGATTAACCCCTCCTCTTCCCTCCCTCCCTCCCTCCTCTCCTCTCCTCTCCAGATCTTCCTCTCGATCCCTGAACTGCCTGCTCTCGTTGAGGAGGAGTCCTATTCCTGCTTCTTCGAGGACTACGAGAGCCCAGCTGTGCTGACTGAGACCGGGGCTACCTGCTCTTCCCCCGACGCCAACAAGGTCCCACCCATTCTCCAGGGGGAAGGTGAGTGAGCATGTCTGCTTAGTTTAAAGAGTGCCAAGAAGGCTTCAAGAAGAATGAAAGGGATTACTTCCAGGTTCCTGAGATGCTCTAGAATTGACTTTCAGAATTTAGAACAGTAAGAGTGTCTTCTGAGTTGGATTTTTTCTCTTTTTGTAGTTCTGTTTTTTAATAAACATTTCAAATGCAGCAGAGAAACAGCAAGCGGTCTGATTTTGGAGGAATTCTTTGTTTTGCTGTTTGCGGTTTCCAATGTATTTCTGCTGCTTTGTTCTTCCCAATGCAGTCTTTGAGACTAGTTAATCCTTTTTTGTCTTTGCAGACTACGTGACGGTGAGACTCTCCCTGCGCTTCCTTAATATCACCGTCTCCTCCACGGAGTTCATCTTCTATGACTGCAGTGCCGTGAAACAGCTCTCCAGGAGCATGCCGTGAGTTCACCCGCACTTTCTGTACAGGGAGTCCCATTCTAACCCTGTGTTTGAATATGTCAATGTATACAATAATGTTATGGTCCAGCCACATTGTCCACTAACACCTAACCATCAGGGGGAGAAGATGTCTGACACAAGTTGTTGAAATCGTGACCCAATCTTTACATGCATTCTTGCATATGATTTTGGGCTAATGAAAGCTTATGTTCTGAAACACTTGTCAACATTTGATTACATGTTTGCATGGACAAGTTATTACTCCTATTGAGACTTGTTTTTTGTTTCAATTAATCATTAGCATTTTCTACATTCCTTGGTTGTAGGTCAGGGATGGTCCTTCCTGACCAGCCTTTTCCAACCATGTTCTTAATTGTTTAATAGAGCCAATCAAACCAGTTATGAAAACATGTAACCACTTCATTGTACCCATTAAGCCTGGTGTGACATGGCTGTCCAGGGCCGTAGTTGCCCATGAATGACGTAGGCAATGGAACCCACTTTTTTGTGGTGCTGATACCTGCACTGAACACAATTGTGTTTGATGTTGGTAGGAGATGTGTGTGTCACTGAAGTGCCTCGTTCGCGCTGTCTAGGTGCCGTGGATGTGTAAGCAGCCAATGGGGTTGTAACTGGTGCGTCCATCAGCATCTCTGCACCCACAAGCCCACCTGTGAGGAGGGAATCATCATCTACAACAAGCATGTGAGTCAGGGTGTGTGAGTGGGGCTTAGAGTTCTTAAAAACCTGCAATGTATTGGATAATTACTTTAATAAAATCCAGTCCTGGAAAATGGGATTTTGAAATGTAATGTTTTGATGATGATTTTGTTTTTTAATTCTGAAGTCAAATGCAACTGAACTTTCAGAATATTTATCAAATGCCTCAATGTTGAAAACTTAATATGCCTAACATTCTGCTCAAATGCAACAGAAGTTAAATCTTTCACATGGTATGCAAAACTGAACCAGACCGACATCCCATCTCATGCCGATGCAGACTCTGCATCAACATGCTGTAAAGTGTTTCAGCCAATCGGACTGTAGCATTTGTTCTTCCTGAGTTTCACGGCGCCTACACTGTCACATTAGAAAACTGCAATCAAATTACATCAGTGTCCCTTACTAAAAATGACAAAACACAGCGCACTGCTACCGACACAGAACAGCAACTAGTCAACCAAATAGTCAGGTACAAATAAACCTTTCTGTAATACAGACTAAACTAGGGGGAAAAACTATCTCACAAATCTCTTACGTTGGTTCCATTTCTAATCATTATTCTCACAATCACTACAACTAATGTAACCATTACTCTCCCCTTAAGCATAGTGTATAAACATAAACGTAAAAAATAAATAAATCAATAATAAAATATCACAACTTGGCAATTATGTATTTAATGATTAGGAAATGTATTGGTAATTTTAGCTGCATTCACACTGGGTCCGTTTCAAGTTGACTGTCTGGTTCGTTTCTTTGAAACAATGCATCGGTGTGCTTGCTGTTCACACTTATCTGCAATCAAAGGGGCTGAGTTCATTTGGATGCCAGCTAGTGGTGTTTTTGTTTTTTTGTGGTCCTTTTCCATTTTTACAGGACAGAGTTTGTGTTCACAATGCAGTTTTCAGCTGCGCTCTGCTCATTTTATGTGATGTGTGAACCAGATCATGCAAACTATGTTGAAATATGGCTGCTATTGATGTAGTGCTCTGGTTTTTTTATGGTATGTTTTAGTTTTCGCATATTGCTGTGGAAAAAAGCACTGAAGGAGCACTAATTCCATGAATACAGTTCTTGAATGCAGTTTACGCAATTCTGCATGGTTCTCCTAATGTCAGCATTAAACAAAGTGATTTGGAGAAAAGACTTCACTGTATTTTACTATTTTTGTATTGTGTCCAGTTCAGCTTGGATTTCGGTGTCTGACCAAATTTTCTGTCGGACTTTCAGTTTCTCGCCCTGTCCATGTATTTTATGATTACCAGATATCCAGTGAAAAACGAAGAATTTTTTTTTTCAATTCACTGACACTGTAGCAGCTCTGAAGCCGTTAACAAAAATAACAGCATATAAAATAATACAATAATAGTTTAAGAATTAAATATTGGGTGCATTTATTGCACATCAGTACAACTCATTATTTACTTTATATTGTTATATGTACAAAAAGCCAGTATAAAACATAAATCAGCTAAACATAAGGTATACCCAAAATTAAACGCATAATCCAAATTTTGAATGGCGCGAACACACAACCTAATACATTGCTCTGCTAGTAACTTGCTGAGCATTCTGATACAATTTTGTGCTGAAAGTACAATAGCAAAACCGGAACGATTTAACAATTTTACTGTTTCTGATAAGAAATTAAGGCTAGAAACTGACTGTTCATTTTCCTAGAATGTCTGGTAACCCTAATGTAGTTCTCTGTGACGTTTTTTGCTCCTACCTCTTTCTTCAGAATATGAGGTAATAATAGTTACCTTGTATAGTTTGTTTCCTATGTGCAAAAGGACGGAGTCCAGCAGTTGTTCACATTGAGGTTTTGCAAGTGAACCAGACTGTGCATTTGCCAAACGGACCGAGACCACCTTCTCAGGTAGACTCGGTACAGTTAATTTCCCAAGTGGACTTTCACACTTCACACCAAATGTAACAAGTGTGGACCAAACTAACTAAAAAACCTAAATTAAACCTAATTAAAATACAAATGAAACTTGTGTAAATGTGCACTTACTGTGCTCAATCCTGGAAGAGCTGCAGAATTCAGAGAATGCAATTTTCAATAACGCCAACGTATTTTCGGTGCTTATAACTCCACCACCATTAAAAACAGTGCTTTTACTGGTTTATTTTTATTTTATTTATTTATTTATTTTCCTCTGACGTCTGGCTTCAGCCAACCTATCTGCTTCTGTTTGCTCCTTACTACCACTAAATAAACAGTACAATCCAATAAGCTTAAAATGTTTGTTTCGCTTCAACTGATCACACGAGATTATATATGAGTACACACCTATGAAGCCAAAATCTTGCAAACCAGTGGGCTAGGCAGCAATGTTAATGGCCATCCTGTGAATATTCTTTAAATAGAATAAGTCTCCTTGTAATAAGTACAAGGAGAATGTATGGAAAAGTAATGCAGAGTAGCTTGGAACAATGTGATTCGTCTGGTCATTCTGTCATCAGATCTGAATGATTGTAAGATGTATTCCGAAATGAGATTAGGTGAACAAAAATGAACTGATCTGAATTGTAGTGTGTGTTGTGTGGGGTTTTTTTTTTTGTTTGTTTTGGTTTTTTTTGCTGTCTATGTTCCTTCCTGTTTTCTTTAACTCCTCTTGTCTGTCTCTCATCTGCAGTTTGCCCTTCCTACTCCACCTCCCCCTTCAATGACACCGGTGATAATGTTTTCTACGGCACCTCTGCCCTCCACTTTGGTTCCAACAACATTACTAACAACCATCCCTACTATCACAACAACTACAACCACCACCACTACTACTCCTCCCGCTTCTACAACTACTCCTCCCACAACTACTACGACTTCTACGACTACTCCCACAACTTCTTCTCCCATGACAACAACAGAGAGCCCAACTACAATAGAGCCTACAACCATCCCAACGACTGTCCAGCCAGAAACAGTTCCTACAACACTGCCTACAACCACAGAACCAACCACCCTGCCAACCACTCTAGCTACTACCACCATCACCACCACCGCTTCTACCGAAGCAACTGCAGTGGCCATGCCAGCTGAACACACCGTACCCATTTTGGATGCAGAAGAGACAACTGAAGATGAGATTGTGATGACAGCCGACTACGCTGACCTTCTAACGATGAACCATGCGGTGGAGTTAGGTGAGACTGAAGTGCCACCTTCTCTACAGCCTACAGCAAGTGAGGATATGAGCACAACCCAATTTACCACCTCAGCTCTCCTTACCTTCCAACCTCTCGTTGCCTCTGTGACTGCTTCCCCCGAGCCATCGAATGACACCATCCAGCTGAATGATGCTCTGTCAATAGCAGAACCTCCCCATGACGTCCTGCCGCCCACAGTGACCCCCACCCAAAGCCCGACTGACCCCTCCCCTTTAGAAACACCTTCTGATTCAGACTCAGAGTTTGAATTCCCCAACGCCAAGGTGCAGCCCACTGTGATCTCAGAACAGCTCCTGGATGCTGGCTCGGACCCCATTCCCTGGTTTGAGGAGGTGCAGGTGGAGAATGATACAGCCCCCTTCTCAGCCACCACGCTCCTTTCTGGAGACGGCGATGTAGAAAATGCATCCCCCACCTTCCCACACATGCTGGACCCAGACTTGGAATTCGATTACCAGTATGACTCCCCAGGACTCTACACAGTGGTGAGTGCCAGTCTAAATTTAGAAATGAATGTACTTCTATTCAGGGGCACACTTCATAAAGAATGCATGTCTGTCCATCATCGCTTAAGATTGGGATTGTAAACATTTCATTGCTAATTCTTTATTACTGTTCTGTAGATCTGTCACAGTCAGCAGATTTTTCATCATACTGATCGATGTAGTTTTGAATTTACAGGGGAACAAAATAATTGTTTGTTATGTTACGGCTACACTTGTTGAAAATGATTCTGATAAATGCTGTGTCTGAAGTGGTTACCCTGGTTTGCTGTGGTTCTTGTGCAGGGCGAGGAGGCTGTCGGTGTCAGCTGGGGACCTGAAGACTGCCCCTGTGTGGAGAGCGTCCAAGGATCAGCCCTACTGCCCGTCAATGTGGAGAGGAAGATCACACTGGTGGGCAAGAACCTCCACCTCTTTCAGGTACCTCAAGGAAATCTGTACTTGAATCAAACATATTACATAAAGTATCAAGAGAAGCAGTGATAATCTTTGGGTTTATCCCCAGCTGATTTAAAAAAAAAATAATAATAATAATAAAAAATAAATAAATGAATACTGGATGTTAAAGAACTTGTGTACTTATATACCCCAAATGTGTAATACATTACTTAGCAGTAATTGATTAAATTCATTTGTATTGCAGTTGGCAGAATGCCCTCACTAGAATCAGGAAACCCTAAAGACCTGAGTATTTCTTTGCTGGCAGTATGCCCACAGCATGTATTTTTTATGTATTGCAGTCAATTATGACAGCATAATTACAAAAAGAAAATCAATGATCCACAAGTTTTACTCCTGCTGTTATTGGACAAGCAAAAGATATTGAAGTTATCAGACTTATTCAAGTTTTGAATACCAGATGATCTTTTTATTCACAGTCTACACCCCTAGACAATAGCACTACAGCGTTAAGAATGGATTGTTGCAGTGTTCTCCTCTCTTGTTCTTTTGCTGAAGGATCATGAGCTGGATTACGAGTGCGTGTTTATGATCGAGGGGAGGATGGTGGTCGTGGACACCTATGTGGAGACTGATGAGCTGGATCCATCCTTGTATTACCTCACCTGCCAGCTACACCGGGTAGGGAAAACTGCTGAACCATACTAAAGTTGTGTTTTGTTTGACTGCTTAATCAGTTCACTACTATACTGTAGCATAGGCTGACCCCAGCTCTCCTGCTTCCTCTTGCTGCAGTACACCTATTCCGCCCAGCAGGAGGACTATAACGCTGTGGTCTACATCAAGAGGAGGGACACCTACCGTGTGGACAGCGCTCAGGATCTCTATGGTAGGCTACTGAAGCACTGAGGTCAACTAGACGTTTTCAGCTCACGTCTTCCATACGGCACGGATAAAAACATTCTCTGAAAGCCATTGCTGCATTTCCATTTGCAGCTGGGAGCCCGGTTTGAAGTCGGACTCGTTCTTTCATGCCGGCAGCAGATTGAGATTCAATTGATTAGAAATCGCAGGCTAACAGAACTCCCACAGCAGTTCTGCTGCACATTTGTCCTCGACTGCAGCCCCAGTTTGATACAGGAACAAGGAATGTCATTTGAGTTTCAGATTGGTTTCATGGCGCAGATGGAAATGTGGCTTTAGAAATGAAACAGTGTGATGTATTTATAAGTCATGTCTTAGTGTGTATTCATACCCTTTTAACCCTGTCCTGAAGCTTGCAGTGTTTCGTTTTGTGTTGCAGTGACCCTGTATAACTGTTCAGCGGGGCGAGCTGACTGCAGTCGCTGTCAGACTGCAGATCCCAAGTACAGCTGTGTGTGGTGTGGGGGGGGCCAGTCCAGCTGTGTTTACAAGGAGTCCTGTACTGAGGAGATCAAACAGACCTGCCCTGCACCCCTTATTCACTCTGTGAGTAGCACAGACCTTCCCCTTTCTGTTCTTGCATGAAAACGGTGTCCAGACTAAACATACAATGATAACACACCTTAAAGTGGTTGTAGCAACAAAGTAATTCCATAAGTCTTGCATGTTATGCACCCCCATTTGCTGCATAGGTCTTAGCTGTGCAGGTTTGAAAGAAACTCATGTTGTAGCCATCATGCATATTCATTTGAAGTCCATGTTACTAGGTTAAAAAAAATCTCAGATTTTTATGCCTTATTCTCAGGAAGTCACTTCCTATGTAATTTCACCTGAGCAGTGTCTTCTCGTTCAAAGCCAATAGGGGAAGCAGTAGCTTGGTTAATGACAGGAGATAAGGTATTGAAAATGTGGGGCAATTTCTATTAACATTTGGCATCAAAATAAAGGTAATTTCTGTGTTTTTTATATATATATATAATATATAATATATATATATATATATATATATATATATATATATATATATATATATATAATATAATGTGACTCCTGGGACTTTTAAGGGGTTTTGAGATATTTAAGCATTTGGAAGGATGGTGAAGGGTTAATTATTCAGTTACAATAAAAATGAAAATACACCTGAAATGTACATACACACCTTTTACTATCATCTCATGGTGCAGGTTACTTTGATAAACACTGGAATTGCAGTCTCTTTCTGTAGTTATATTAAGAACTTTACCTTCTGAAAAAGGGAATTCCCTGTTCCTTAACCCACTGTAAACTGCTTTTCTGCTTAGATTGAACCCCTGTCTGGTCTGGTGGAAGGAGGGACTGCCGTCACCATCTCGGGTTCGAACCTGGGTCAGAAGTCTCAGGATATCGAGCACACCGTGTCTGTGGCAGGGATCCCCTGTACAGTGGACCCCGGCAGATATGAGATCTCCACCAGGTAGGGTCTGCACCTCCACAGGTTAAATATTAGCAAAATACATTGAAATGTCCCTGTCTCCTATTAGCCATTGCAGTTTCCACTTCATTTCTATGTTATTCATTCTGAAAAGTCTAATGGTGCAACCCCATAGAGTAGCCCTTTCTTCCATGTCAGTCCACATCTATTGGAGTCCCCCATGCTTTCTTAGCTGGGCAGAAAAAATTCAGTTATATACAAAGTGTGCCATTCTGCATTACTGCAGCTGTGGGGCAAGTAAATGGGATCAGTAAAGTTCAGTGTTTCCTCTGAAAGGCACTGAGGGGTACTCCAGTGGTCTTTCAGGGTTAATACTGGAAATTAGTTAAGCTGAACAATAATGGAAGCTGTGACAAAGGTACTCCAGCTAATCAATCATTAGTTGCTGTTATCTTAAACTATGGAGAACATATCACCTATATTGTTGCAAATATATCCTCCTGTTACACAGACTTCTTCAGTACCTGTAACATACTGCCATACAACTGGTATCTTCTGTTACTGTTTTATCTGTGGTTTAAAAAGGCAGAGTAATATGCCCTTGAACACACAATGTACTTTCTATTGTAATAAATATTAGAGATAAAAGGCTGATTTTATAAATGTAAATTATACCTTCTGTCTAAGCGGTGAAAGCTATCCAGAAAATATCATTCATTTTAAATGGGCAAACTTAATCACAGAGGAGATAAGAATGGTAAACCACATGACCAGGAAAATTCGGAGCTCTTGAAACATGCTAAGTTTCTTTATTAAATATTGCTTGCCCTTCGTTTTAGCAATGTCAAGCATTGCCACAAGGAGCAGTACTTTGACATGACAGCATATCTCATCATTGGCACTGGTTATGAACTTGTAGGATTGTGTGCATGACGACCGCTAGCGATGGGAAGAAGTCTGGCCACGTGTCTGTGGAGGTCAGTGGAGGTGGTCATGGTGTGTCCACCCAGGTGTTCACTTACCAGGTGAGAGCAAAGCCATGTGTACAGCATGACATGTGAACGTGAGCCTAATCTTTTAAATTACTGTTTTGTCTGTCTTTGGGTGGAATGCACACACCGGCTGTTTTCTTGACTCAATGGTTCCAGTGTTATTTTAGTGATAACAAGCTGAAGAAGGTCCTTGGCAAGTTTCCTTGCAATTGGACAAGCAGTTCTCCTAGATATGTGTGCAAAGTGTGTGACATACCGATGCTTGAATGTACATGTTTCCACTCATATTGTTCTAGGACTTATTGTTTCATTGTTAATTGTTAGGTAATGATTTGATAGAATTCATTTTAATGATACTGACTCTCCCCTCTGCCCCTCCAGGACCCAGTTTTGGAGAGCATCTCCCCTCAGCGTGGCCCGAAGGTGGGCGGGACATCTCTCAACATCACAGGCAGCAAGTTACTGACGGGACGTCCCAGCGAGGTCAGCATCTTCGTGGGAGACATCCCCTGTGTCATGTGAGTGCCAGTCCCTCAGTCCCACAATAAATGTATCTATCTCCAGTGATTTTTTTTGTTGCTGTTTTGCCTTTTACAGTTTTATGTTAACAGCAAAATAATAATGAAATAAAAATAACGCTTTAAATTAAAATTGGAAAAAAATATATGGTAGTTGGAATCCACAGTTTCAGATTCAGTATTTTATAAAATATTTAACTTGATGTAATGCCTGTAAGTGTATTTTAACTCAAGGTGTTCATTGTAGACTCTTATTTATTATTTCGGCAATGTTACCTTTTACATTTCAAAATGCAGATTTACCACCCAGTTCATTTAGTAAGGCCCAAAGCCTTAATTGGTTTCCTGTTTCCTCCCTCAGTTCCTCAGAGCTGCAGGAGGATTGGTTGCAATGCCAAACTGGCCCCAGTAACGTCACGGCCGAGCTGACTGTCCGCCTGCGGTATGGGCAGAACGAGAGGCAACTGCAGAGCACTCTGTACTACTACACTGAGGATCCCATCATCACCCAAGCCGGCCCACCAAAGAGCTTCTTCGGGTAAGGGTCCTGGTGGACACTTGGGAGAGTGTGTGAAGTGCACAATGCCTGTTCGTTACATGATCAGGCAACCTTGTGTGCCATCCCTTTAGCACCCATCTAACACACTCCTCTGGTACTCTGCCCAAGCAGAAACACCATAACAAGGCTCCACATTATCAGCTGCAAGTTCGGGATTTAGTCCTACAGCCACTAGGCAGAGTTTACGCATTAAACTGATAACCACGAATATTTAAGCTCTGTCAATAGATTTAGCAACATTCCCTTCATAGAAAATATCTATGTGCAGGACTAGTGAGTTTCTCACCTTGTTCTTTTATACATAAGGCGACCATATGGATTTTCAACTCCCAACCCAATGCATTCTGGTACGTTTTACTTGTCTCGGGTACCATTCTTTCCTTTAAGAGAAGCAGGACTACATTTACCAGAATACATTGGGTTGTGACTTGAAAAGCCTGAACTGTCCCTCTGAACACGGAGCCATATGGTCACCGTAACTATACAGGACTGTTTTAGTGGAGAATGGAAGCGGTAACAGTGAGCCTTTACAAGGCTTTGGCAGTAATAGAGGTACTTGTGTTTTCAGTGGGGGGCGGGTAATCCGGGTGTTCGGACACAATCTGGACGTGGTGCAGAGTCCGAAAATCCAGGTGACCATCTCACCAATGAAACAGCAGAGAAGGCGGCGGGGTGTGGAGCCCCAGGACAGGTCACCACGGCGACACAGGCGTATCGTTCCGGACACGGGATGCCCTGAAGATACTCTGTGTTCCGTCCAACAGGTGAGCTGGAGAACAAACTTACCAACGTGATCGGTTCCTCTTTCCCGAGCTCATTAACAAAAATACACTTTCTTGTCTAGTGTAAACTGTATAACAGTTTGGGACTCTACACCTCGAAATGGACTGTGTTTCTTTGGTCCTCTAGTTTGTGGAGCCCTGCCAGGTGAACACCTCCTCCTTGATCCTGTGCAAGAGCCCAGCTACTGGGAGGCTGCTGAGAAACGCCCAGGTAACCGTAGAGTTCATCATGGACAACCTGCGCGTTGACTTCAACAGCGTCAGCCAGACCCGCTTCTCCTACGAGCTGAACCCTGTGCTCAAGCCACTCAGCGGGGTCGACAGCAAGCCCTACCGACACAAACCAGGCAGCGTCATCTCTGTTGAGGTACGAATTCTACCTTCACATCGCGCTTGGTGCTGGGGTAACCCTAAAGATGGAATAACCAAGATGTTTCCTTGCCTCTCTTCACATGTTCCTTATCTTGCCCTATATATATATATATATATATATATATATATATATATATATATATATATATATATATAATATAGTTTTTCTCTCCACATTAATTTCCTGTGTAACAGATAATCGTTCCTCCATCCCTCCCATGGGGTCCTATTTAGCTATAACACAGGAAGTGAACTTCTAGCAATTTGGCTGGATTCCAAATGTGAAAAAAAGTCTGTTTTAAGACACTACAAACAGTGGCGTTCAGAGTTATACTATGGGGTAACATACAAGCTGCAACACCACTTGGTATTAATACTGTATATTTACTACTACTTGATGGTCTTCGTCTGGCCCCTCCATGCTCATGCCCATCTGTGTCTCTGTCTCTGCCCAGGGAGAGAACCTGGACCTGGCCATCTCCAAGGAGGAGGTGCTGGCTATGATTGGTGAAGGGAACTGCTCAGTGAAGACTCTGTCCAGGAATCACCTGTACTGCGAGCCGCCCCCTGAGCAGCCATCACCACGGCGACGGAAGAAGCGCGATGGAACTGATTCCCTGCCGGAATTCATCGTGAGTGGAGCTTTGTGCTTTTATCCATAACAGAATTCAGTTTCAAAAGAGGCTTCAGTTGCAGTAATGCATATTATTGACACAGATGGAAATTGCAGTGAATAGCATAGGGATTATAACCTCTCAAGTAATCTGCTACTGCGCTTTCACTAATACAGTCTCCCCTCCATTTTCAGTTTCATTTTAAGCTATATGTTAAGAACCATTAATCTTACTAGGTGTACCCTTTATGCTGTAAAAGTTATCTACGCCAAATTGTCATGGTAATTTCAGTTTTCCGATGATATACTAGGCATCTGCCACATTTTACCTTGGTTTGCCAGACTTACCTTTGCTTTACCATACTTTCAGTATGCTTTTAAACTTTGCTATTCTTTTTCCATTGTAAATGTTTGTAAGGGTAGGCATTTTAGCGTGTGTGGGTTGTAATCTAGGTTAATGCCTGCCTAGGTTACATTGAACTTGCTTGGACTTTTTGTTTATTTCTACATACTGTGAATGTAGGTCGTAGTGACTTGCACCTGATTGGTTCAGCTATTATTATTGGATGTTCCATTCTATGGACTACTGTCATGTGTTGCTAGTGAGATTTGAATGTTTGTGATACTCTGCCTCCAGGTCCAGATGGGTAACTTGAGGTTTAAGCTGGGGAAGGTCCAATACGACACTCAGAGTCTGTCCACTTTCCCACTGGAGGCACAGATTGGAGTAGGCGTGGCAGCCTCTATTGTAGCCCTTATTGTCCTGATCATTGTGCTCATATACAGGTATACATCAAACCTACTTACATATAGTTACACTTAAATGCATAGGCAAGATAACCAAGTCAAGTTTTTTTTTCTATCACCTGGGCCTACAAAGGGCATTTATGGGAGGAATGTCTAAAATATAAATATTGAAATCACTTTGGTTGTAATGGAGTAGCTAAATGAGCTGCTTGCTGTCTTTTAGGAGGAAGAGCAAACAGGCTCTGAGGGATTATAAGAAGGTGCAGATCCAGCTTGAAAACCTGGAGACCAGCGTGAGAGATCGCTGCAAGAAGGAGTTCACAGGTGGGGGAGTGCAAACATATGTAGGCTATTATGTGTCCAAGCCTATATTGTGTCCATGCTAAGTCTCTTAAATGACATACGACCAAGCTGTCTCTTGTAATGCAGAGTCATAGAGCAGAGGCACAAGAACATAGGAAGGTTCACCTGCTTGTAATATGGGGCAGAAGCTTTAGAAAGCCTAAGTTTCCACTTGCAACACCAACAGCATCCGTTTCTAATTATCAAGGCGTAAATTCTGGGTTACAGCTGAAATACTAATGTCAAAACACTCAATTAGTCAACATCCAACAACAATTTTGAAGATCATTAACAAAGCCCCATTGACCAGTCTTTTAATGATATTTAACCAATATGTCCTCATAGCTCATGAAATTAAGTCCTTGGATTAGCCCCGTAAATCTCTTCTCTGTGCCATTACGTTTCCTCTATTGTGAGGTTACTGGATGAAGGATTCTACTGTAGTCGCTGAACTCTGTCACGTCCACCAGGCCCGGCTGAGGACCATTTGTTTAACGCTCTGTCTCTCCCCCCCCGCAGATCTCATGACTGAGATGATGGACGTGTCGAGTGACCTGGTGGGATCGGGGATCCCCTTCCTGGATTACAAGATGTACGCCGAGCGCATCTTCTTCCCCGGCCACCGGGTGTCTCCCCTGCGCAGGGACCTGGACGTGCAGGAGTGCCGCAGACAGACGGTGGAGCAGGGGCTGGTGCAGCTCTCCAACCTGCTCAACAGCAAGCTCTTCCTGACCAAGGTGACGAGCATTCCCAGTCAGGGAGTATATCTGTACAGACACTTCACACACTCCTTTCCACTATGCACAATCAATGCCAGACCTGTGTTGGTGTCAGTGGGGATCACACACCATATTGACACTGTATGACGGGTGAACAGTAGTTAGGACAGGACAATTGGGACCTCTTTTCCCAGCTTGTTGGATGTTTGCATTTCACACTGGTTTTATGTAGTGAAGTTTTATGATTTTAGTTTCAGGATCTGGGTATCTAATATATTAGTCTCTGAATATATCTTCAGTTTGAGTGCTTGATAACTCTAAACACTCTCTCTTTTTATATGTTTGAAAACTACTCCTCGTTGCTTTTAAACCCCTTCAATAAAGAAGTTGGATATGGAACAAGGAAATGGGGAACCTTCTACCGCTGCACCCTTGCTCAAAAAAGGTCAGACAGCGGCCACCTTCAAGTGCAGCTTTTCTAATCGTGATGTGCCATTTCCCTCCAGTTTATCCACACCCTGGAGAGCCAGCGTACCTTTTCCCCGCGGGACCGTGCCTACGTGGCGTCTCTCCTGACTGTCTCCCTGCACAGCAAGCTGGAGTACTTCACCGATATCCTGAAAACCCTACTCAATGACCTGGTGGAGCAGTACGTGGCCAAGAACCCCAAACTCATGCTCAGGAGGTGAGACCTTATCAGCAGCCCATTTATGTTAGTTTTCCATTTCGTAGCTGATTAGTCCATTATGTATAAATATTTTATCTGTTTTAGATTTGGATGGTTTTAGAGCACTGTACAGCAATCCTAGATGCCTGGAGGATAACGTTTATGGGACTTAAATTAATTAAAGAGCAAGATTGCCTGGATCATTTCAGATTATCTTCATTGATCCCCCCCCGGGGCCCCCCGACCCGACCCCATTATGTTGGAGAATTTGCATGCATTAATTTCACATTGTAAACTGTAACTACTGTCCTTATTTAAAAAAAAAATGGCAAAAGGGAGTCTTATTGATTTTTACTATGGCAAATTTAATAAAACCTATTTCAGCTTAAGTACTGCTAAGTGTAATGTACTGTGTGGTCTCACAGCACCACCAAAACACTTCCCAGAAGTGCAGTTATAAGGAGTTGTATCTGGTGTTAATGAACTGCTGATTTGAATTCAATGTTTATTGATGAAAACTGAAATACAGAAACTGCATTATAATGTCATGTTGTACAGACCTGCTGAACTGTAACTGATCTGTGCCTTTCAGGACCGAGACTGTCGTAGAGAAGCTGCTGACAAACTGGATGTCTATCTGTCTGTATGCCTTCCTTCGGGTGAGTGCAACTCCTGCCATAATGAAAACTGCTTTTTAAACAGAACAGTAAACTATGAATACATTTTATACACAGCCAATCTGTTTAAAATATTTGAGCATTATCCCATATTGGGCATGTGTTTTTTTGTTATTGTTGTAAAACTGGACAGTTAGATACTGAATATTTAGGTACTCGCTTGTGAATCAATCTTGGCATCGTAACTGTTTGAATAATTTTAAATGCTTTTGTTTTTAAATTGAAAATGTAACATTGGGTATGGATGGTGCCTATGTCACTCGGACATTTTGAACTGCTGCCATGAATAAATAAATACAATAGTTGACCTGTATGTGGTTACTCCTGGGTGTTAGATTCCCCCTGGTGGTTAAATCCCATCATTTGGTGCCTCCAGCTCCCAAGTTTCAATACCCTGCAGTAGATGTTTTTGCACATAAGCGCAGTGGCTTATCCACCTTGCATATGCAGTGCAACAACTGAAATTTTAAATGCTCACTGCATACAGACTTTATTCCAGGATTCTCTGTAATGGTTTATTTCTTGGAAACCCAGCGTCTCTATAACCCCTGTGCTGTTTCTGTAGGATTCTGCAGGAGAATCCCTTTACATGCTTTTCAGGGCTATAAAGCACCAGGTAGACAAGGGTCCAGTCGATGCCGTCACCGGAAAAGCCAAATACACCTTAAATGATAACCGGCTGCTGAGGGAGGACATAGAGTACCGCACACTGGTAAGAACTGCCTGTGCTAAAAGAGGTGTCTGAACACAGCAGCTTATATCCTATTTTGCAAGTGACCTTCTTCCCCCTAACACAATGCCAAGAACTGCTGTAGAAAAGCGCCAGCATCTTAAAAAATAAATAAATAAATAAAAAACACAACATATTTTTCACTATACATCTGCCCTTGCTAAAGCAACAGGATTGTACTGTAAATGTGGGGTGGTACTAGTTCAGTTTAAAGTGTTAAATTGTTTTTGGCAATGTCGAAAATATGCAGATTAACTACAGGTGTGGGCTCCAGTGTTTAATTGAAACTGCTGTTTGTGTTCTAGTAGCTGCTCATTCTTTTCAGAATGGTTTACACACCCCTGGGCAAAAATCTCATTTGCAGCTGGAGGAAAGGGTGCCATTCTTCTGCAGCTTGCCATTAATGTGTGTGTTTCTCGTTGGTTCTCATTGCCCTCGCAGACTCTAAATGTCCAAATGCAGGGGGGAGGGAACGAGGCCCAGCCTGTGCAGTCCAAAGTTCTGGACTGCGATACCATTACCCAGGTGAAGGAGAAGATACTGGACCAGGCTTATAAAGGGACTTCCTTCTCTCACCGGCCGCACACAGACTCCCTGGACCTTGGTAAGGGCCATTTAAACATTTAAATATTTTCACAGTGTTTATATAGTAGAGTGTGTACAGTGTAAGGTTATTTACATAGTCTCATCTACGTTAATGCTGTTGTGTGCATGAAGGCTTTTCTTCCCAAAAAATCCCAATGTTAAAATGCTAATGTTTAAACATATTCAATCCTAAAGTTTAAATGTGTAACAAATTAAACCGAATCCAACTTCCTCATTCAAAATAAGTGAAGGAGACAAACGATAAAGGCACTCACTGAAAATTTTTGCCTACTCTTACAAATATTACCGTAATTCACGTTTCACTGTATGTTATTAAATAACCCAAACTTGGATTTCCAGTAGCTGTGTATTGAGGGAAAACTAAATCAAGCAGACTCGGGTTTCAGATTGTGTTGTGAAATGAGGGCTGAAATTGAAGCCTGGTATAATCTTTGTTTCAGAGTGGAGGTCTGGGGTGGCAGGTCACCTGGTCCTGTCAGATGAAGATTTGACCTCCATCGTTCAGGGGAACTGGAAGCGCTTGAACACCCTTCAGCACTACAAGGTAAGCTGCTCCATGACAGGCTTTGTACAGGCTCGAGGCAGACTTTCGTCTCTGACTCTGTGTGCATTTCCCTCATAGGTACCAGATGGAGCAACAGTGGCTCTGGTGCCAAGAAACAGTAAACACATCCACCATGACAACCATGATTACGTGGCAGGGGAAAGTGAGTACTGTTTGAAAAAGAAATGCAGGTCATTCTAGACCTGACTGCTGGTGTACCATATCAATGTGTTAACTTTTCAAAATGGTCATCCATTCGTTTTAGCACTGAATTATATTGTATGTAGCTGTACTAACTTCACAATAAATAATGATAATTAAATGGCCCTTAAATACTGAAAATGTTACTTATTATAGTACAGGTATGATTTGATTTGATCTAAACAGTGATGTAGCTAAATACCACCATTGTTCAAACCAGGGTTTTAGACTGGTTAGGTAAACTAACTGCTCTTCCTGTGACTGGCACTCCCATGCAATCCACAATTGTGGTACTTGCAAAACTTTGGGGTGGGACAACCCACTGTAGTTTCCTATTGGAAAGTAGTTTACTTGATCTTTCAAAATGATGCAGATTGTGTGTCAAGTTAACAGCCCTGGGCAGTGTTATAACACACCAAAGGTTTCAAAGACCCTGTTTAATCTTGGACTAACCAGTGTTGCCCAAGGTAAAGTGGTCCAATAGTAGAGTTTATTGGAATTGAGATGTTATTTGTACCTCCTAATTTTGAGTATTTGAAGATCTGTCAATGTTCCCGTTTCAGAGACCCCGATGCTGGAGGATCTGGACGAGGGTGGGATTAAACTCTGGCACCTGGTCAAGGCCAACGAGGAGCCCGATCTGCCGAAGCACCGGAAAGGCAGCATGCGGGAGAGAGAGAGAGCAAAGGCCATCCCTGAGATCTACCTGACACGGCTGCTGTCAATGAAGGTACTGCACCCACCCGCTTCTATTCACTGGTTATTAACACCGGTCATGCAGTTACACTCATCAATAATTCCATGCTGCAGAAAGATGCTGATCATCTGACATCTGACAATGAAAAAGACAGGCAAAACATTTTGCTTCTGATTCAAGCAGAGGACAGGCATGGCTACTGGATAGCTTCTCTAGAGTTGGTTGGCTTTGCTGTTCTGACCCCTGTTCTCCTTTCTCCTCAGGGTACGCTGCAGAAGTTTGTGGACGACCTGTTTCAGGTGATCCTCAGCACGAGCCGGCCCGTCCCGTTGGCAGTCAAATACTTCTTCGACCTCCTGGACGAGCAAGCAGTGCATCATGGGATCATCGACCCAGAAACTATACATATCTGGAAAACAAACAGGTAGGCAACCGGAGATATATATAATAGATATAGGCTGCAGGGAGTTACTAGCAATTGAATTGCATCAAGGGCTTCAGTGATATTAGAAACTATAATAGTAATGTTGAGTTTGTGTAAATGTGAAGACTGTCCATTATTGTTTTTGAACTTGGTTATGACAAAGGTTTGAAGTCATATTGCACGTTCCAACATTTAGCATTATAAATTTGTAATGTCATGACTGTGCCGCTTATATTGTACATTGTAAGTTATAGGTAGTGTCTGAGAAATATCAGAGGACAGACAGTGTAATGTAACATGGTAGAATTCCATCTAGGGGATCTGATTTACAGCATTAAACACTTCCTGTCACTTCTGTTGGTTTTTAATGTCAGTTGAAACAGAAAGATGTCTTTCAGAGATACTAATCAATTTCAATTTAAATAGTACAAAGTTTATAAAGTGAAATGCTTTGTTGTTTAATTCCTAACGCATATGAGTAGCACGGGTGTCGTGGCTTGTGGTGGTCGTTTCTTACATTTTTTTCCTCTTTTTGGCAGCTTGCCTTTGCGGTTCTGGATCAACATCATCAAAAACCCACATTTCATTTTTGACGTGCAGGCGTCGGACAATGTGGACGCTGTGCTGTCAGTCATCGCTCAGACCTTCATGGACTCCTGCACCATCGCAGAGCACAAGCTGGGCAGGGTAGGTACTGGAGAGGAGGCCTTACCTGAGCACAACTACACCTCACCACTGGAGATGCACAACTCATGGGCCATGTTACAGTAAAAATAAACAGCAGCATAGAACGTTGGGTAATGGCCGCAAATTTATAATGAATTCCCACTGAATACCACATGAACAACACCAGAATATCTCATGCTCTTCCCCGGAGTTCTGAAGTAATTCATTTTGAATTCAGCCCTGCTAATTCATCATTTAGAAATGTTTAGTTTTCCCTTTCTATTCCATCCGTTCCTAATTAATTCACGGTTTATTCTTCACTAATTCGTGCCCTCTTACTCGCCCACCAGGGGATTGGGAAGGGTTAATTCATGCATGCCTACTACATGTGGTCAAGATCATTTGTTACAAAGGAACATGGGATGAATATGGGTAATTAAATCCACATGAATTAACAGGGCTGAATTCAAAATGAATTGCTTCAGAACACGGAAGTGCATGAGCTATTCAGATGTTGTTCCTGTGGCATTGTCGGAATTCATTATACATTTGCGGCCATTATTTTAAACATTATTTTAAACATTTGCCAATATAGGGATAAGATCTGGTCGTTGTACACTAGTGTTGAAAAATGCTGACACTTGTAAATTGACACCAGTATGTTACTTTTATGGATAATATTTTCGCTTCTCCATAATCTGAATGTTTCTTACTTAGCTTCTTGGGTTTTTATTTATTTATTCGCTGTTGCAGGACTCTCCAATTAACAAGCTGTTGTATGCCAGAGACATCCCACGGTACAAGCAGATGGTGGAAAGGTAAGATTTCCTGTGGAGGCAGCGGCAGGCAGAATCGTCTATTTGCTTTGAATGTCATGCCAGTTGAAGCTGACACCCTGGGATCCTTCAAGAAGCTGCTTGATGAGATTCTGGGATCAATAAGCTACTAACAACCAAACGAGCAAGATGGGTTGAATGGCTTCCTCTCGTTTGTAAACTTTGTTATGTTCTTATGTCTTGTCGGATCCGTGTGTCGACACCCCAGTATGAAGTGACGGATTGCTCGTCAGTTATAAGATCAAGGCCATACATATATTAGGTGCCATCAAGGATTAAAAAAAAAAAAAAAGTGTGTGACAAGGTGGCTACTGGTGGACTACTGGCCATTGATAGGTATTGTATAAAACATTCACTGAACTGATGCATGGTATTGTATGCAAACCAATGTACTAGCGTAATTCTGTATTGTAAAAATGTGGCAAATTTAATGCAAGCTTCTGATAGCAGTAATAAACAGAATAATGCAAATATAATTGTGGAATTTGTTAAACAAATAACGAAAACCGTGTTCGAAAATCATTAATAAATCACTAATAAAATTAGCATTTTTCAGTCTGTCATTAAAGGTGCAATGTCTAGCATTTTGGGGTCAGATGTTGTATGATGTTCCTATTCGATGCACCTCTATTTTATGATTCTCAAGGCATTGGTTGTTCCTGGGTAGAAAAATGTACCCTTTTGTGTGCAGAAGTTTGGGTATGAATGAACGTATTTGATTGTGTTCATTTCTCCTCAGGTACTATGCAGATATCAGACAGATGATCTCTGCCAGTGACCAGGAGATGAACTCGTCTCTAGCAGAGCTGTCTCGGGTGAGGATGTCTTCCAAAGCAGATATCTCATGAATCACATGTTGTGGGATCTTAAGATGAGAGAACATGAAGCTTGGAACTTGGTTTCAGGCCACTGCAGGTTACAGCAGGGGAGACTTGGGGTTTGATACAGCAACCAGGTTTCAAAGCACCGTGGCTTCGTGCTCCCACAGTTTCATGCTCAGGCTTGTTTAAAATTCTCAGATTGTTCTCAACACTGAAACTGTGATTTTAGCTTAGCCCTGATAGGTCTAGCGTTGAGGTTCTTACAGTGAACACAAGTTCCAGTAAGAAGTTTTAACATTGCTTTGTTTCTTTTCATCCCTCAGAACTACTCAGGTGAACTGAATTACCTTGTTGCTCTTCATGAACTTTATAAGTACATCAACAAGTATTACGACCAGGTAAGATCACTAGTTCTCTATTATAGTGGCCAAAGATTGATAAGTGGGTTCAAATGAAGAAAAATTAGCCATTATTGTGAAATATTGTTCTAATAGTATTTGACTGTCTAGGAAACTTTTGTTTGTTTTCTTATTCTTGTAATACAGTAAAAGTCTTTGTGACTCTAAAGCACGTGCAGAGGCTGTAATCACAGACAAGGTTCTGGATGCTACTGTGTATATTGGAACATTGCAATATTGTACAGCCACCTTCTATGGTGCTTTTTTTTAACTACAGTGATATCAGGCGCTTGTCCCTTTTGATTGCTGGCACTTTTCAATGTTAGTAGTAAGTGGGATGATATCAAGCCAGTTTGTTTTAGGTGTTGGGGCTATGAATTCACACACGTGTGCAGGTTCTCACTGGTCTCTGTGGTGTTCTCCAGATCATCACTGCATTGGAGGAGGATCCCACTGCTCAGAAGATGCAGCTTGGGTACCGACTCCAGCAGATAGCGGCCGCCGTGGAAAACAAGGTCACCGACTTGTGACAAGAAGACATCTGGGAGAACGCAAGCTCGTGGGAGGAGGATGCCCCAGTAGAGTGTGGATTTAGTAACTGAGACCCCCTGCAGTCACCCTGCTGCCAGCTTTGTCACAGACTGCTTCACCTTTTTACAGAGTGTCTTGCAACGCCAGGATGTTAATATTTCCATCATCCGTTGTAAGAAGCTAAACTTGTTTGTCGGCTTGAATCAGCTGCTGCCATGTGAGGTTTCCCAAGAAAGGGATCTTAAAAGATACTAAGACTGCCATGTTAATTAGGTCAGTTTTAATTTGAAAGTTTAATACCTAGAAAACGCAAACAGGACTCCCTCTTCAATTGAAAAAGTAACGTTCGCAAACCTGCCTAACTGCCGTTGGAAATTGCGTTTGTGGGCTGTAGCTCTAGAGTCATGGTGACCTTCAACAAGGGAGGTTAAAGAAAAGAAAAGAAACTGCAAGCAATTTAATGGGGCACTGTCTTCATGGCATCGAACGCTTCTGTTCTCTTAAGAAAGAGTTGACATATCTATCAGTGTTGCTGTGCCACACAAACAGGGATTGAGTTCTTGTGTATTAAAATCGCTATCTGCATAGAGGCAAGCAGTAGGGTGGGGAACAAAAGTAAATGCACTGTCTGGAGAATGTGTTAAAGGTATTTAATGATGGGAAGGTAGCTCTAAGCTGAGTAGAAGGAATATATTTTATGTTTTGCTAATTCTGGGGAAAGGAGTAATGTAGTAAAGGAAAAGTTTCACATCCTGCAATCAGACTGATCAGGTGCGAGTCAGGAATGTTTTGTTTTAAATAATAAATAAATAAATAAATAAATAAAAATCTGGGGATGGTTTTCAGATGGGTTAGATGATTTTCTTTTAGGAATCCTCCGGAGGGATTGTTCTTTCATTTCTCAAGAAATCTCGGAAGAATATCGGTGTGGTTTTAAATGGAAAGCACAGTGTGGAAATGGTCTATTTAGTCAGCATTCTGTTCATAAAACAGTAAAATAAGCCCTAAATTTCAATATCACCAAACACTGGGTAATGCCTTTATAAGCCTAGTCACCTAAATGTCATTCAGACTCGTTTTTTCATTTTAGCTGCTTTGTCCAACAATTATTATTTTAGAAGTATGATTCTGGAGTGACTGTTGACTGTCGCTACAGTTGAGTGCTGTACTGTATTAGAAAACATAAGCATAGGCTTTCCAGGCGGCTTACATTTCATGAAGGCTAGATTTATCAAGCTTCATCCTGCTATTCTTGGGGAACTAGAGGTTTGTCCCTGTTACTACCAAGCAATGAAGAGAATGAAAACTAAACAGAAATGTTAACTAGACCGTTGTCGTGTCCTCTCCGTCACATTCTGCTATACTGATAACATTTACAAATCTGATGTGTATAAGGTACTTCAGTTCTGAAATAAATGTTAGAACTGTGTGGGACAGTTTAACTCATCTAGTGTGTTGACAGCACTCTGCATGGCATAGAGGAAATGTAGCACAAGCAACCACAGCACAGGTTTGTCACCAGGGGGCAGTGTTACTAGGTAACCGATTTAAAAGCTGTTTGTTTTAAAGTCATGTATATTCTGTCTCAAGCTTATCTTTCTTTTGAAACAGCCTGTACCTTTAAAAGTGTGAGGTATAAGACTTGTTACTGTGCTGGTTTAGTGCTGCAAGGACAGTATGCTAAGTTTGCTCTTACCAGTCCAATTTAAAGGGGAGGAGAGACTTGTATTTAATGTGGGCACAATGTAACTGCCGTTTTATATAGCAGTTTGAGCCATTCCAGTTGTGTAGTGTGTCAAAACACAAGCGTGTCTAATTTAGGCTTACACAAAAATGCCTCACACTGATGTACAAAGGTGCTCTACAATGTTTGACATTGTTTGCAACTTGGTGCTCCTTCCAGGTATTTCAAAGTAATGTGTACCTAGGCTTGGAAGGATATGTTTACATTTCTTGCTCTGAAATAGTTGTACTGCCAAGAACCTAGTGACTGTAAACATGATCAGCTAATTATCTAGCTTCTCAAAATTGAATTAAACATTGTAACCCTTTTTGTTTTGCTAAAATAAGTAGACTTTTTTGGTGCAAAGTCTACACTGAATAGTGCATTACTGTTAAAGTCTTTGAAAATGTAACAAGATTTTGTCTAGTTGATGCCATTTGTATAAGTCATTAGATTTACTGTTTTTCATATTGGTGGATAAATGGTGCCCATATTGAGAAGACTGCCATAAAATCTCAATGCCCATCTTTTGGTTTCTTTCTCAATTAGCCACAGGTGCAGTGCATGTTTTTTCTACAGCTGCATCACTGAGGTTGATGGACAGAGCTTGTCGAGTTGGCCAAAGTGTCCAAGTTGCACCTCACTCTAAAGTTACATTTGATGCAAGTTACTGTGTGATTTTTTGGCCGTCTGAAACTTGGGGTCATTTAGGAGAACTTATTTTTTCTGGTTAATCTTGTAGCTTCAAATGTCATTTAAGTTTTCCTTCCACCTGTGTTTTAAAATCATTCAGAATGGTTCTGATGTCTGTTGCTCCCATATTTACTTTCTTTCTATAAATCTGCATTTACCTGTATTTTGAGCTTGTGTAAGGTATCCCACGTGCCAGGACTGGTCAGCCTTTATTCCATTTGGTGACAATGTGACAATAAGAGTTAAAAGGTTACGTTGTCACTTGATTTGAATGGGATTATGAAGGCTGTTAATCCCAGCATTTAGGGTTCTCCAGACAATTAAAATTGTAATTTTTAAATATTGGAGCAAAATAACCTAAAACCACTCAAAGAATGCAAACACCGTAATGAGGGGATATAAAAAGTCATTGAAATGACTTTCAAAGATACTTACTCTTTTAAGATGTCTATCTTGGTTTTGTTTTTTTCTTCTGAAAGCTGGTTTCTTCTGATTTCCTTAGAGAAATTTGAATTTCAAGATCAATGCAGAGGAATTAGAATTGGGAATTGCCTTGAAAGAATTTCTGATTGCCACAGACACCATAGTGCCCTGTAAACGCTGTCACCCACTGAGAGAGAGAAATGTTGCTTCTCGTGTTCCTGGGAAATGTTATTTTTAAATAAATAAACTGTAAATAAACAAGGGTCCCAGCTTCATTTCTAGACAACAGTACTGTTAAATTATAGGGCGTGTACACATCACTACATCTTGCAACTTGTTTGGATTTCAGTGTGCAAAGTTGAATGGACTGTCTGCATTTTGGATATTTTCATATACTGTATAATTATATTATATAAATGTTTGACAAGGCAGCATGCTAGAAAGTGATGTCTGTTTCAGAACATGAATAAGGCAAAAAAAAAAAAAAAAAAAAAAAACTTACAAACATTCCAGTTCCAAAGCCTTGAAATTGTTGATGCAGAAGTATCTGCTATTGGGAAATAAGATGCATACATATTACTTAAAGATCCTGCTACATACAGACAAGCACCCTTGGAAGTTTGAATAAATGTGTAAATAATGCTCAGTTCTGTAGTGGAAAATGTGTGTGTGTTTTTTTTCCACCTGCTTCATTTATTCTGCAATAATTTTCACCATGGCTGATCAAAAGCATTGTCTCAACCCATGCTATTGGTCATCTATGATGGGAATGTACAGAAAGACTACTATTAGAAACACCAAACTTGGCGCACAGTGTAAATGACAGTATAGTGTGGGTTTATTTATTGGATGGTGTGCTGAAAACATCTAATGACCATTAAAGGTTTGCTTATAGCCACCAGAAGATAAGCCTGGGTGTCAGAATTGATCCTGGCTGTTGTTTAAAAGGGTGATAAAAGTAACCAAGGCTTTAAAAACAAACTCCTCATTCCCATAACACTAGATCCATTTTAGCCCTCTCCAGATGCATGTTTTGGTTTGTGCTTACTTAAAGAGCAACTTGGTATTGTTATTAAATATCCCTGTTATCTTCACCAATGATTCTTGTTTAGAATCACTTTTGTAGATCATTTCCTGTTTTCAGTCAGAAATTGAAAGCACCCTTGTGGCCTCTCCTTTCTAAGTACAGCAGGTAGACTAGAGTGTAACCATTAACCTGTCCCTCTGCCCCCAGTAGATGCAAGAAATTGCACCTTCTGGTCCGTACAGAATCTTAGTTCTACAGTGCATACTAAACTAATGGCAAAGTGCGTTTTGTTCCACTACATAGTCTAATATAATTTGGGTGGAGAATACCAGAAATTTATTGTTTTAGCTGTATAAAGAATGATTCTATAGAGCAGGTTCTGAGGACCACTGAAATTGTGTGTTTTTTGTTTTTGTTTTTTGTATTTATTTTCTTTAGAAAATTTGCCATCACTGTTTAATATCTCTGTAAATAACAATGTATTAAACCTGTAGGTATCTAACCTGTTACAGAAGAGAATAGCATTTCTACACACATGTAATAAACTAGAACTACTGTAAATTTACATTGGTGGACTGGGTTTGATTTTATAAAGATTTCCTTACCATGAACACTTCCTAATAAAACAAGTGTGTCTGTAACATCCCTCCCCTGCCACAGATGCAAATTCAAAATTAGAGACATAAGGAACATGAGAAAGTTGCTGACTGACACATGGATAGAGGGACATATATACAGCCCTCTATGTCTCCAGAATCTGATCCTCTCAATAACTAAATATTATTACCAAGTTTTATGACAATTGAATAAACTGTTCCTCTGATATATGCCAAAATGTCAGCTTGACATACAGACAGAGAGGTGTACAGACAGAATCTGATATTCTCAATTTACACTCCATAATATTCACACCAGGTTTCATGAGAATTGGAGAAGTGCTTTTCCAGATATGTGGAGACAATGAAGTTTCATTCCCAGAGATGGATAATAATCCCATACGGTAGGTTAGTCTGACCTTGGAACACGACTGCCCAACACTGCTGGTGTACTCGTTTAGCTGTGACTTTAGACTAGTGTTACTAACTAATGCAACCTGGTCCATTTGAGTACTAACTAGCCTTGGCATTTGAGAACTGATCAGACGCCCCTCAAATACGTCAGCTGCAATGCAAAACTCACAAGGTTTCACTGTATATTATCGTTCACACATAACAAACTTGTGATAAAATTGCCATCTTTTGATGCATTTCAGACTCTTCTGTTGCACCTTTAACTAACTTTGGCCCCCAGTTCATGCTGATATATTAGAAAATGTTTAATGAAAGAATCTGCAGCTGCACCGATTCTTTTTTCTGCCACTAGAGCTCGATGTTTTAATTGAATTATCTAAATATTTTGCAGTACGGTATTTACAGTAGATAAAATGATGTCCTAAATTATATATTTTTATTACTGTAATGTCTTTTTTAATCGTTGTGTGTGTCTGTGTTATCACGACAAATATTGGTCATAGTACGATAATGCGCGCAAGCGCAGAAGGAAAAACGGATGTAGACTTTCAGCACCTTGGACAGAGAAATAACAGCAAATCGCTTACTATTGAATAGCATTGTGAGATGAAGGGTTAAGCAATGATACATCTCGGTGTATATCATTGAATTCTAGTGGGAGGTCGTATGCCGTCTGCCAAGGAGGGAAGATCCGCATTTGAAATAGAATCCGACATAATACAACGTGTTTTTGGGGTAGTGTGCAAAAATGACTTCTGAAAAATAGTGCAAAACCTTTCATTTTGAGTTTTTATTGAAGGATACGGAACCTTACATATATTGGATTTTTTTCTTTTCTTTTTAAAACAAACTTTTTAATGTTGAAACCTTGACTGAAAAAAGCAAAAGCAATTGCTGCAGTTAAAAGTAGAAAACGTTTAGCCGCAAAAATCGAACTCTTAATCTTGCATGATTTCCCAGAACTAGGACTGTAGCTCTTTTGTGCGCGGTTCGAACCTTACTCCAAACACTGGCATACAAAAAAAACATCTGGTTCTAAACCGTCAGCAAACAAAAAAAAGCAAAGGACTAGAAATGGTAAGGTGTATTCGTTTATTTGCGGAGATATGCATGTTCCTAATACAGTGTGAGGTTGTATTTGACTTTTGTATGCCCTCGTTTTAAACTATTTTTGTAGCAACTATTTGATTAATTTACAGTTTAATTTTGTATGCTTTGCAGGTACCACATAGTTTATAGTCTTGCATGCTTTCTTTGTTTACAAAGTTATTTAGAGTGCATGTACAAATACTATTCAGAAAGTGTCATTGAAGGACCTTATTGGATTTAGTTTCATTATTCAGTTATATAATCTGTGTGCTATTAGAAATTCCAGTTTTATTTTTTTCCCCAGATCTGGTACCATACATTGATGTTGAATACCTTTTAGGAACGCACAAAGAGCGTCAGAAGTGTTGATGCTTAACTCGGAACTCAAAATAGGTTTAAATTACAGGAGACGAGCTTAATGACTTTGTAATATTGTACAATTCTTCAGAATAGCACAAACCCTACTGACTTCCAAGACAGACCTGTTAATCTGCAGTGGGTCCCATATCTTAATGAAACGCTGTGGTATATTCTATATCCGCTAATATATAGTTTGTACTCTACTCTTGTGTGTTGTAATGCAAGTCAGTATTAACCCAACATTGCTGCAGAAATACAGTGCGGTTGTCCATAAAGAAGTTTATCCATTATTTACACCTCTATAGATCTAATGTTCTCCGTTTTCAGTAGGTACTGTTAATAGGGTTAAGGTAATAAGCGACAGTAATAGTAGGTCGTGTAACAAGTGTGTAAATAGTAAGGCATCAGGCAATATTTACAACTGTTGTGCATATATGGACCAGCAGAGAAAAATGGCACACCTTAATGCTGTCCCTACCAAACATAACGTTAGTGTACCATGGTAAAAGCATTGCCAAGTGCAGAAAAGTGTATTGTTTTAATGTGAGCACCGACTTTAACTTAAGTCCTGTGTCTGTCGTTTAGCATTATGAGGTTTAATGATTATGAATGTAATGCAACATAAGTATGGTAGTTCAAATATAGAGCTCACATAAAAAAGTAAGAAAAAATACTGTAACATGAAAGAAAGAATGCAAAAGTGGGCCAACATAGGATTCAATACACACTGACAAAATAAGAATGTGGAAAAAGACCAGGTTATTTCTGCAGCTGTATATAGTTCTATTAAAGGGGAAACTTCCATTGGCAATATTTCATTTTTGTCTGTCCCTTGTAGGCAAAATTCCTTTACCACCATTAACTTTTACAGGCCCACTATATTAGAACATGTTTGTGAATTCATATTAAATCATTATTCAGATTATTATTTTATATAGCTTTAATAGCGATGTTATTTCTAAAGCTGTTTTGTAAATGTGGCACAATAAATGTAGCCAACAGCCATTTAGCGGATGTACACATTTTGTACCGTATAACCCAGTTTCAACATGAATAGTTATTTCAGTTATAATTCTTGTTATGCAATTCCTCACTTTTCCTAGGCATGACATTAAGCAGACACCCAACACCTAGGAATAAGCGTGTGGAGATCTAAGTGAGCACCAGCAGGGCTTTAGATCACCCATAACCTCCTGCTGCTGAAACTAAGCATGCCAGTTAGAATTATTGTGACCCATTGGCAAAAATGCCTCTTTCGTGTGAACTTGGTACCCACATTACATAACAAAGCATCAAGTCTTTGTGAAAAAGTGACTTGTCTAATATTGAATACAATGTGTTACATAAAGGTCTTGGAGAAATGCAAACAATACATCAAATACATCAGTGATGCAGTCTGTTTTATGGTGTGCTACCTTAACCAGTGTTGTACAAATTAATGAAATCAAAACAACATGCTCCTAGCCATGGGCCTCTTGTAACCATAGCAACCAGCCTACTATGACTGTGTTAACCCCACAGGATTCGTATCCTCAGTTTACATCTCTAGGAAATAAACAAAATATATCTTTGTAATTCAAATGATAACCGAAAGGGTAAGAATGGGGGAGGGGGGTATTTTCAGCATGCCCTCCAAATCTTGTAAACAAAAAAAAAGTGTTTTGCTTGGATGATGCAAGAACCACACAAGGGAATAAATGCATGTGCTGTATGAGTTGTATGGAAGGCATAACAAATACATTCACTGTTCTTATATTGCCTGTGCATTTCTTTAAACCTGCATGTATACAGTATATATCTTGCATGTAGTATATATACTGTTTTCCCTACCAATAAAAACACAGCCAAGGCAAAAACAAGATAAACAAATTAAAATAGAGTTTCTTCAGTGTTCAGTTATGTAAGAAACAGGTAAATCAGTTACTTCTCTCTCTTTGGATTATGGTGATGCTGTTTATGACGCAAGCTTCATGTCTTATCATGGTTGGATGTAGTTCATTTTTACTGTGCCCATTTTTAAGGTTGACTGTTTTACTGCTCACAGTTGTTAAGGTGTCACCTTAATAAAGTTGCATACCTATTTGTAATGTACATTTTAGCAAGCTAGCCCCTTTTATGTGCTATTTATTATTGATATACAGTATATCCTACACCCACTGGGTGTTCCAAGGGGGCAGGTTAGTGGTTACACTTTAGTGTATCGGCTGTGCTTAGAATAGAAGTCATGTTTGAGATACCCATAGAGGCAACACACTCTGAGTTATAAAAAGTCACCGGAATGAGACGCCTGGCTCGCTTCTTTTTCATTCTTAAATGTTCCTCCCTAAGGACATCCAATGGGGTATCAAGGCCCTGAATGTTCATTGTCCTGTACTTGTCGTTGCAGGTAGAAGATGCTGTGGTTGGAGTGTTGTGGTAGGTAAAGCTATGGGTTTCTATATCAGCTCCCTGTCCAGGACAGATGTCCGCTGCACCAAGCCTCACTGTGACACACAACAGGCCCACCGCTACCAAACAGCTCCCAACTACAATTACAAATGGACCGATATCCACTACGAGGCCAGCCGTGGCAACGTGGACAAACTGCGCTCCCTCCTTATCACCTCGGGTAAGATCAGCCTGAATTTTGCTGAAGAAAACTAGGCGCTAACTTAGTCTTATCAAAAGGTTTCCCTATTGACAATCTGTAGGCTGACACATGTTTTCACAAGGTTGTGTCTCAGGGTCTAATTGACAGAGAAAACTGCCTTTAGAGATTAGCAAGTTTCTTATAAATCTTGTTAACCAATGACAGTTTTAAAATCCAGAGGTATTGGCACAGAGTCACCCGTGAATGGTTAAAAAAAAGGGACGTTTCAGAACGTTATGATAAATATAGCATTTAAGACCACTATGAAGGGGATTCTTTATCAAGCACATTATTTCCCCTTTTATGGCACTATTCAATCAGACTTCCAGGACAACCTGAACCACTCCTTTAGCAAACGTGCAGCAAATCTTAGCTTGATTTTTGCATTGTTAGGCTTAGAATGTTGTAAACAAGCCTCTTCTCTAGAGACTTTCCCATGATTGCATTGGGCTTGCTGTGTGGACAAAGCTAACTCAATGTGAAAGAGTAAGTAGCTTCAATCTCTCTCTCTCTCTCTCTCTCTCTCTCTCTCTCTCTCTCTCTCTCTCTCTCTCCATATATATATATATATATATATATATATATATATATATATATAGTATATATCAGATACCACAAATGTTATTAAATACTCGTCAAGACCAAAGACAACGAGGTTACAACCCATTATGTCCTTTATTTACAGTTAGAATAAAAGCCAATCTTATTCTACATTTTAATCATGTAAAAAATGTGAGACTTTTCAATACATATATATATATATATATCTTATTATACATTTATCACATGTAAATAAAACTCTGTTATATATATATATATATATATATATATATATATATATATATATATATATATATATATATATATATATATATATATATATATATATATATATATATATACATACACACACACACACACACACACACAGTGGCTCTCAAAAGTATTCACCCCCTTGGACTTTTCCACATTATATTGTGTTACAACATGGAATCAAAATGGATTTCATTAGGAGTTTTTGTCACTGATCAACACAAAAAAAGTCCATAATGTCAAAGTGAAAAATAAAATCTACAAATTGTTCTAAATTAATTTCAAATATAAAACAGAAAATAATTGATTGCATAAGTATTAACCCCCTTGAGTCAATATTTGGTAGAGGCACCTTTGGCAGCAATTACAGCCATGAGTCTATTTGGATAAGTCTCTACCAGCTTTACACATCTGGACACTACAAATTTTGCCCATTCTTCTTTGCAAAATTGCTCAAGCTCCATCAAGTTGGATGGGGAATGATTTCAAACACTGTAGCATAGTAACAGAACTCAAATAAACAGTATAGGAAATCAAATACATTTCACATTACTTGTTCCTTAACATCTCTCTTCACAGAGCCAGATTAGCAGTAGTCTTGGACTACTTTACCAAAAATAACCCTACAGTCAGCACTCACATATCCGACCCTATAAAACTTAGTGATGGTTAAACACGTGTGACGCATATCTAATTATTTCATTTTGAACCGATCCAACCCTATCTGTTTTATGTTCCCTGAAAAACAGACAATATCAAAAATACCTATCTGAAAGGACGGTGTTTTAAAATAAGTAGGTTTCCATTTAGATGTACTATATTGGTACAGTACCATATTTTTAATAGAAGAAGTATTTTAATTCAGAAAGACATGATTCTGAAAATATCATTTGCCTAACAAGATGACTGGACACTGGTCTGGACTGTAATACAGTACATACTTTTAACTCCGGTACGTATTGTAGCAGTATGTAAAATTCACCGTTAACGATCCAACAGCAAAATGAAATCAAAACCATGCATAGAACTTTGTGAAACTTTAAAGACAATGCAATTTAGCAAAAAATTTACAAAAAAAAAGTTTCCAGAATTAAAACAGTATCCAAAGTCAGTATTCAAAATTTCAGAATATAGTGCTTGATAAGGTCCTAATGTCACAGTTCACTTGCAGATGAAAATGCACAAAAACAATAAAAGATCACAGATAAAATAAAAAAAGACATCACCGTATCTAAAACTGTTTAATGATTAACTGTTACCCTGGCTTGTATCATTCGCTTTGTTTTGGCTGCATTTACATCAGGTGCAATTGTAGGAAGCGCTGTGTAAATGCACAATATAAGACAGACTGATTTGACATTAGAGAGTTTTTTTTTCTTTCTTTTAAACGCGGGCTGTTCGGATCAATTGTAACATTGAAGAGATTGCCTTTGTATCAGAAAACTGGGGACGGAGTCAGAAATCACTTGTGATGGGTAAGTGCATTAATTTGCTACATACATACACATATATATAATGGAGATTGATTTTATTCTGAATACAAGGGTGGTAAAACGCGACTGACGTGTATCTGGGTAATGGATATCTGAGAGCTGACTGTCATTAGTCCAAGATTAGTGCTGACTGGCCATTTACTGTTATGCTTTTAAGACTTTAGCTTGAACTTATTTTCACTTTGACCCTGATGAAATCCATGTATGCTGCCATCACACAGTAGAAGTACTTCCTGTGTAGCCAACCTAAAGTCCTATGTTCTGCAAGAAACGTTGCATGGAAAGACACACATAACTCAATATCCAGGTGGATGCTTAAACATCCCTAATACCCCTACCTTTTTGTGACTACCCAAATACTAAGTTCTCCAAGTTGTGTCAGGTAAAGAACAGATCGACCAGAAGGATTACTATGGGAAGACTCCCCTTTACTGGGCTGCATATAAGGGTCAGAAGTTGTGTATGGAGCTGCTACTGGACTACGGCGCGGACGTGAACAGCCAGTGTAAACACGGGGGCACCCCTCTCCACGCAGCCATCGGTCTGTTTCCAGAGTGTGTGCTGCTGCTCATACAGGTGAATGCAAAACTTTCTGAATGCAACCAAATGGAATAAGGAACAGGAATTTCAACTCTTCCCCATTTAAGCTGTGTTTAAATGCTCATGTGTTTGTTAAATAAAATGAAAATTCAAAGCAGGCGTAATTACAGAGTGTGAGTTTATGGCATATTTAATTCACTTTCTAAAGTGTAAGTTACTTCAGATTACAATTCCATGTCCTCTAACATGGTTATGATGTCGACAATCATTGCATATTGCAGTTACTTAAGGAGTTGTTTGTTTGTTTGTTTTTTATAATTTGAAAGCTGCTCTTCATTTCTTGTTGACCAATCTATAAATACACTGCCTAATGCATAGTAGCCACGCCTGGCAACTGAAGAACATCAGAAAAAGATAGCAGTGTAACACTCTAATAAATTACAGGACTGATGTCAGATGATTCTCTATGTAATGTTGGTCAGTTCCAACATATACATTAAGCATGAATCCCTTCCCATTCTTCAAATATACAACTCATTCATAACACCTTAGACATAACACTAAAGCTCAAAAAACCATGAGGGGAACTTTCTATACATACTTTCATACGATCATATGAAGAAACACATTCAGACTTCATATATATGTGTTGTGTACACAGTGTATTATGAATGATAAATTAGAGTGCAGTACTTACAGATCGATGCCGTCTGGTTTTGTTTTTTGTATATTTTATTAAAAAAGTTGTTGTTTTAGATTTTGCGCCTTTTTTGGGGTGGGCCTGGGCAGTATACGTTATAGAGGGGAGGGATTTGTGACTTGGCAGCTGTAATAATCTAATTGCACATAAAAATATATCTTAATACTTAATTGTTTCTGATATGTCGTAACCAATATACAGAATATCGTATTTATTTCTCTTAAGGTAATATTTGTACAAAGAAAACCTATAGTGTTTACAAACACCTATATATATTGTAAATATCCAGCATTTACAAACTTAAAATGACAACTGTGATGAAGGTTTAAACTGGGAATGTTAAGGCCAAGGTGTCCTCGGCTCACCAGGCACCAGCAACCCCTGTAGACTGGCCAGGCGCCTGTGGGCTTGCCTGTAAGCTGTACAGAGCTGCGTTGTCCTCAGACGCTGTAGCTCTGGGTTGGCTGCATGACAGGCCTGCAGAGTGAAAAGAAGAGCACTCAGCTGACAGCCCACTCCTCGGAAAGCGTGTGTTCATCTTCGCCGTTCCAGAGTCAGCGCAGGGCTGGTAGCAGGGAGCTGAGCCTAAAAATACAACTGAACATTTCAAATTGGGAGAAAAACAGGTTAAAATCAATTGGCAACTACTAAATGAAAAAAATTAAAAACGGCTTATCTGGCTTGCCTCCCTCATAAAGTTACTTTTTGTATATTTATATGTCCTCATACACTTTATTTCAAAAACAAAAAAATATATTCATAGAAACAACCACCAAACAGCCAAGTAAAAGTAAAACAATATTGCTGGTACTCATCACTCCAACAGTCCTGCTACACAAGCCTCCTCTTTTGTTTTGGTCGGTACACCTTAGTCCGAGGAATCAGTATTCCTAGTATTTCTGATCCAGTCAATCTTTCTCAAATTGTGAGATCTACGAAATTATGATAATACATATTAGATAAGGTTTACTGGAATAATTTTTTCAGCTCTGTGTACTTCAAGAAATTATTTAAATACAGCACTGTGTACAGATGTGAACCGACGTGATCACTATTGGTCCTCATGGTTAGTTTATCCTCACTCCTCTGTGCTCTCTCCCTCAGCATGGAGCAGACACAGACCTCCCCGATACCTGGGGGGTGACCCCCATGTACCTGGCCGCGTGCAGCGGACAGTCCGAGTGCATCCAACTGCTGGTGCAAGCTGGGGCCAGAATCACCTACAAGAACAAGGTGCAGAGCAATCCCTATGCATCTTTACATTCATGACTGGGTTTGCTGTACAAGTCACTGTAAAAGCATGTGAAATCACTACAGTAAAAGCATGGTAAAGTGGACAGAATTACTCTGCCTTTTCAATGTGTGTGGTATAACATTTGTTGATGCCCACGTTTTAGGATAAGTGTAAGGCAAAGACATTCAAAGGCTGAAACTGAGTATGAAGCTCAATATTTGCAATCCCATTTCATGTACTTATTTTCTGCTATGCCTTTGCTGAGGTTAATGTGGGTAATGTGGGTTTGTCAAAGAAAACAGTCACCAAATCCACAGTAGTCAATTTCTTGTTTTCTGATAGTCATTATTACATTGTTAAAACGAACATGGTTTAATTGCTGAGACAAAATTGGATATTAATGGCATTTGGCATCAGTATTTTGAATGAATATCACCATGCTTTAATATGAATGAAGTATTTTAAGTGGAATAAACAACTCAAAGAGATGAATCGGAGTACAAATAAACCTGGTTCTTGTGCCTAGTGCCAGCAAACATTATTTATGGCAGTAATGCCAGTGCACACAAGACTAGCAACCAGGTAAACACACCAAGGATCTACTGCAACAAGAGGAAGAAATACTGCTTGGACTCTCGTTTCCTGTCAGTTTAAAGGCTGGTTCATAGTTCAATAATATGATCATTGCTGAGGTAATTTCTAGTCTCTTGTGTGTTTGTCTAGTAATTCAAGGGATACTGGTTGCCAAAGTTATATTTTTCGGAACTGTAGCTGGTCACATCACATGATCATCTCCCGATGAACCAGCCTTTTTGACACCAACGGAGAATGACCAAATAACTGGGCAGGTCATTCATCAAATAAATTATACTGAAATGTTACTGACCCTTTAGGGATAGATGAGAGATAACCAGAGCATCCCTTCATTTTGCAGAACACGGGGGAGGCTCCCAAACAGCTAGCCTCCAAGACGGCTTTGATCTCCTGGATCGAGAGCTACCACAAAGAGCCTCGATCGCTGAAGCACGCCTGCAGGCTGAGGATCCGAGAGGCTCTGGGACCGAGCAGGATCACGGCCCCACGCACGTTTCACATCCCGCTGTGTCTGAAAGAGTACCTGATGTTCAAGGACCTCGAGCTGCAGGACTGCTCAGCAGCATCGGCACAGAGGACACCCAGCGGGGACTGTTAAAGGACTAATATAAGAAATTAATGGGTAATGCTTTCAGTTCCAGGGCACGCAATCAAGGTAGCCATTTCAATCTGGAAGCCTGCTTTAATAATGAATGGCATGAAAAAAGACACATCTTCAGTACTGGATTTTTAAAAACAGGATTTTTTTCTGCTTTTTGTTCATAAAAGTAATTAAAAATCTATCCCTGTGTTCTGCAGGACAAGCAGCTATCTCCAAAGTAAATTGAGGGGAAAAGCAATAAAAAAAATTCACGGAAGACTCGCTTACGGTATATTTGTCAGTCATTTGGCATAATACATAATACAATTTTCTGGTCACTTTAAGAGGAATTAGAAGATATGAGCATATGTACGCAGGAACTACGACTAAACATAAAGGTTTTGTTTTGTTTTTAGTTTAGAATTGTCATACATTATTTGCATGGAATAACTCCTGCCATGCAAACTTTTCAAGGGACCCTGCAAAAAATATGACCTTGATTAAAAAAAAAAAAAAGTCTAGTTTTTAATACAAAAAAACTGCATAAATTAATTTAAACCTTACCTCTATAACTGAAGACAGATGAACACATATCTCAAGTTTCCCAAGCCTTGTAGGGGAGAGGCTTAAATGTATGACTTGACCCCCCAACTTAAACATTGGGCAAAGAACTGAAGGTTCATTTATCAAAGTATCTAACCACTCCGATCCATATTTATGGTGCCTAATCAGAGCCCACACCTGTTCACTCCTATACTGTTACAGCCTGTCGGAAAATTTAAACACGTTTTTCTAGATTTCAAAAAATGGCAATTCAGTATATAACTATTGAAATATTTCCATATTTTCAAAGAGCTTCCTCCAGTCCTTAATTAACTGCTATTATTTGAAAAGAAAAAAAGGCAGGTTCAGCCACCTTCAGAGGGCTTAACAGAATATTGCATAGTTGTTTGGTTCTAGTTCTGTAAAATGAACAGGCATTTTACTTTGATCAGACAATAGGACTTCATTAAAGTGGAGTAGATGCTTTGAAAATAGGACCCATCATCTTCTGATGGAGCAAGATAAGTATCTTGTTTAGATAATATTTTTTTTATAATGATGGCCATTCTTTAACATAAAACAAAAATTTGCTAATTGCATTGCATTCAATGTTATGTTACTGCTGCAAAAAGGACTTGCCAAGAACAACACAATTTAGTAAGCTAGTGTAGGCGTCTGATACTGGAGGCAGGAGAAAGTCTCACTTCTGGACCAAAAGGTGATATCATCCCCGAGGAAACCCATATAACATTTCTCTGTTAGCCAGCTTTGTGTATATATATGTGTGCGGGATCAGATTTAAAATGAAGGTCTCACATGGTCTGTGGATCACTCATTAAAGAACTGGGGTGCTGCTCACAGCTGGAGCTTCCCTCACTTGACAGAGCTGTGCTTAACCTCCCAAGAGGTGATGGATGAAGGCTGAAGGAAACATGGGGCTCACATAAAATGCGCTTCTTTCTAACCCGCTGTCTATATATGTGCTTTACCTGCTGTGAATATGATGCACACAGGCTCTTCACATTCAAAAACATGTTCAGGAACATGCATTGATTGAGAGTGAAAATAAAGATGTCGCTAACAAAATAAATCCTCAAAGCACTTCCATTTGTTACACACGTCTCGAATGCACAGTTTTGATATCTGTTAATACACCAGGTTAAAGAAATCCCCATGCTTTCAGATAGGGTTGCGCATCCTTGGTAATTTCATCTGTCTTTTTTTCCTGTAATGAACCAATCAGCTTCTTCCCGTATTGAAATGCGTTCAACCTGTAAAATGCTTTGAACCAGAAGACACTGATTAAAATGACCCAGGAAATACAATTGTAACAGCGTCCTACGAGAAAGGCATGGAAACTAAGAACTTTCTTTAAATGACTGTAGTACCAGATTTATTTAAGAATGGCTGCTTTTTATTACCTGTGTTACCTGTTCTGTATTCTATGATGACTAATAAAAGAAAAATACTTTGTTTGACCTAGGTGTTCTACTGTTTTACTTTAGAAGAAAACATGAAAAGCCTTTCCATCACATTGCAACATCATTTTGCATGCAGCATGAGAGATAAATGGCATCGGATTCCAGGTAACTACAGCACAGTGGTCAGAACACGTGGATAGCTGTAACAAGTCAAGGCAAGCAAGCAAGCACTTCAGATATTTTAATTTGCCATTGCAAACAGATATGATGTGGATTTTTAAGATTAATTAGAAATGTACAATACAAAAGTTATTCAGCGCTGTATATTTCAACATCTATTGTGGAATCAGTTACTCCAGTCTCGCTAAATTCTTCTTTTTATCTTTAAAGTGATTGTAGCTAACAAAATAATTCCAGAACTGTTTCCCACCATGCACATCCATTCACTAAATGGGTCTCAAATCTGTAGTTTTAAAACCATGTATTAAATGTTTCTGGTGCTACATTATGTTTTCAAGCCTTGCTTTCAGATTGTCTTGCAGTTTCCTGGTCATTTCACCTTTAGAGTGCAATTGTTCCCACCCCTTCAGAGTTTTCTTTCCTGTCAGTCACCAACCAGCTGCTTCCCACGATGACTGACATGCTTTGTAGCCTGTATAATCATTTGAGAAATGATCTAGGAAGCAAAGTAATAAAAGACTTCCTGGAAGGCAAGACATGCTAACTGAGAACTTTCTTTAGTGTCTTGTTTTTAAATGAAAATACATGTTTGCGAAATACATGTTTCTTCAAAAAATGTACATTGAGACCTACAGTATATAGTGAATGAAAGAGCACAACAGGTGGGAATTTGAATAAAATAGTAAGTCTTTTGTTATCTGCACACATTTTTGGTCTGCATCCAGTTTTTAAATATATCTTTATACTGGTATGGGTTACCATCTTGTGCATTCTTCTTAAGTAAGACCTGTGATGCTGAACTCTTAAAATTATTTCTTAATAATAATAATAATAATAATAATAATAAGCTGTTGATGGTTTCTCTGTTACCGGTACAGTATGGTATGTTGTATGTTTAGAATTTCAATTTCATTTTTGTGCATGAAACAATTCTCAAATGGTTTATGAGAAGCACTTAAACAATAATCATTTAAATGATGTTCATTGTGTTTCCAAGAACAATGGTTTATTCAGTTTGACCGTGTTATAATTGGATACAGTGATGCTGTAAACAGAATCCAGGTGAAGTGTTACATTTAATTAAACCCTAAGAGAAACAGGAGGCATTTTCTCTTGAAATTGCAACCCGCTTCACCTGTTTACCTAAGTCTCCCGTAAGTGGGATTTAGTTCACAATTAGTAGCTATTATAACTTTCTCTGAAACATTTATTATTTATCAATAAGCCTCAATTAAAAATATCTGTCTGCTTCACTTGCTTTTTATAAGTCTAGCAAGATTTTGTAATCAGAACACATATTTACTGGTCTCTACCTGTCATCCACCAGGTATATATACAATCCCAGACAAGCTTTACAGCTAATAGATTACTTTAGTAGATTAGGCAACACACAATTGGATTTTTAAAGTTACAGTTACACCAGTGCTGATTATTGCTGGAATTTCTGAGAGCTTTACCTCAGATATAAATGACAACTTACATCACATTTAACAATAATGTTCTTTCAAATAAAAAAAGTATTTCTCATTATTGGAATATATTGTCATACAATTGGAATATATTGTCATATATATATATATATATATATATATATATATATATATATATATATATATATATATATATATATATATATATATATATTTAAATTGTTGGTTTCTTTAACTATTGAAAAATTTTTCTTCACATTTTGCAATATACTTTGAAATTGTTGCAATATCTTCCAAGGAATGTATTATTCTGTATATATAGTTGATAAATGCCATGGTCGCCAACTTTATCATTGCACTGATAGCACTTTTTTCGGTGTAGATACACGCTGGGAATCTATTTATCAGCCTTTATGAAGCAAAGACACTCACCACCTCCTCCAGCTCCCACATCACGCCCCTCTCCTCTTAGCTGTATTTGGCATTTGTCCTCTGGAGCAAGGTTGCTGTAAAACAAGACCAGAATGACAAGCTATAAACCAAGCCTGAGTCAATCTAATCTGACAGCCTGGCAGGGCCGCTGCATGAGCTCCCAGCTCTCGCCTGTGAAACCCCTGAGAAGGTGAGGTGGCGGCCCCACTCTTACTCTGTGGGTCACATTGGTGCTGCTCATGTGATAGAAAAGAGAATCCGTTGTCACCTGACAGAATATTGGGACAAGGTTTAGTTTTAGAAGTGATGATATAAGAGATGTTTTACTGATCAATGTTAACAACAGTAAGATGCTGCAATCATTTTATAAACACATGCATTAAGACTTCTGGTTCAAACAGTTTTGTCATTTTTCTTTTTATTGGAGAGTAAGTAGCTTGAAATGTTATTTTAATTGTTTTGTACATTTGCTATATTAGGGTGTTTGCAATCATTCTAAGTGGTTCTGGGGTCTGTTGTTCCCATTTTAAGTTATTCTATATTTCTTTAGTTCTGCCTTTACCTAGCTTTGACCTTCTATGTACAGTCTACTAAATGCCAGGACAGAACAGCCTTCCTCATACATTCAGTGATACACATATATACCGTATGTACACACACGCAGACAGGCAAAGCCAACCCCAGACCTGAAAAGTCACATTGTCACATGATCTGAATAGAATAAGGAACATTGTTAAGCACCTAAGGAAGCATTAGATCAGTTAAATCGTTACGTTAATAAGATACATTTTTCCACCACCTGGCAATGTTACTATATGGCTACAACTTAGATCTCCAAAACTAGAAGAGCAGAATATACAAAACCACGATGTTAATGTGGTAAAATCACTTGTGACAATAAGTAGACTTTTCGCATTGCTTTGTCCTGCCAAACAGACACTGCTAATCAGGCTTGCTATATTACTTTGAGAATGTTTAGTGTTCACTGCATATGTGATATACTGTATATATAATGAGTATTCTCTTCTTCTGGGTCAGGAAGTGAGGGGGACAAAGAGCAGAGATTTACAGCGGCTCATTAAGATTTAGTATGTCATTAAATATAATTGTACAGCCCCATGTAGAAAGAAATTATACTGTAGAAAAGATTCTGCCAGCTTTATCATACGCTGATAACCTCTAAACATGTGCAAAATGTGCATGACCTACACTTGCATGTGCTCAAGTCTCAAATGTGCAGATTTGAAAGAAGCATCTTATTGCAAACATGTGTTTTAATTAAAAGCATGATCTAGCACACTGGATTAAAAATGCTGTTTACTAAGCTTCCTTTTAAGAAGTTTGATATTGTTTCCGACATTATATTTTAAAGTGAAAATTCGGTTGCTGTAACGTGTTTCTTTCAAAACTTAAATTAGAGACCTACTGCAAGACAATTAAGATGTAGAGATTTGTTTAGTTACTTGCAGAGCATGCCATCTTTCTTTAAGTTGTACAAATACTGCAAGTGGTTTAACAGCAAGCATAGAACAAAAGTTTAATCTGCCAAGATATTAAACCCCTCCACCTTCTATCAGTCCTCTACCACATTTGTGGTTGCTTAAGACAGGGGTCTACAGGTGTCTCTGCCATTTTTGATCCCTGACTGGTAACTTGGTAAAGGCATGACACATGGTGTGCAGGGTGAGACATACAGTGAGGGCACACAGGTTTGAGTGCTGATTGTACAAATTTTCCAGTCTTCGCTGGGGATTCTACAAGGAGCATCTCATTGGGTGAGGCAAAATCGGGAGTCACATTGCCGATCTACAGCAGGCCCTACAGACCAGAGGTCACCAGTTGAAGTGAATGCCTGCAAGGCTGGCCCTACAGGTCAGGGGTCACCAGTTCAAGTGAATGCCTGCAGGGCTGACCATTGTCCTCCAGGGGTCAGAAAAAAAAGGTGTGTGGGGAGGGGGGGGGGGGGCACTACAAACTTCATTGCAGGATTTGGGAAGCTGCTTAGTTTAGCGACAGGAAGCACCAGTAAACCAGAAGCTGTAGTAGCCTTCCTCCTTCCACTAGAGGCAGCACAGCCTCAGGTGTATCCCTGGGTTTAACGCAGTGCCTTTGGGGAGCGCTGACACTGGCAGATTAGAACAATAACAGGCAAAGGCAGGCAGTCTGAGTTCCTGAGCTTCTGTGAAGTGTCATCTCAGCTCCAGATTCATTACCTCCAGCTGGTGTCACATTCCAGGGCAGAGAGGACGTGAGGGCACGGCAATTCAACTGTGCAATGGTTACACTCCCCCTGTTTTACAAAGCAATTGGTGGGGGAAAAGCAATCAGCAGTGATCTTTTACTTCTGTATAAACTACAGGAGTTTACAGTCTTGTGGTTTACAGTTGTCCTAAGACACCTGAAACATAATGAGAGAGCCAAAAGTAACTAATAAACACAAAGGTCTTCACCAACTGAGAACAGCTATACCAACCATCCGGCAAAATCAGTGGATCAAAATGATTTATGAGGAGGAAGAAAGAATAGATTCTAATTCAAGATAATGCTGCAACAATGAAACAGATTTCTAAGTGATATACAAATTTCAGATTAATTATTATTTAGGGTTAGGGTTAAATTTGTTTCCATCCTTTGAATTTAATAGCAAATCATACACTTTTTCATACGTAATTAGATTTAAATTACAGCCGCTTATAACAAAGCGTTACCTTTAAATATTGAATCTGTGGTAGTATGTAAAACTGCCACTGGTTAGATGAAATAAACAGACCCCCAAATCTTTACTGTTTCATAAATAGCAATAGTAGACAGGGACACATGCAGCAGCAAGTCATGGACAAAGTGCTGCACAGCAACAAATATCCAGAACGGCCAAAGCCAGCCATATGACAGCAGTGTGCTTTGCTCAATTCAAATGTGTTCTGTAATAATAATATTGTTTATGAATCACCTGCAAGAATATCATAACTATGGAATTTAAACAAGGCATAGCACTTGTTACGAGTTTTGTTTGATAAGATTTTTCTGGATACCATGTTCACAGCCAGAGATCTATTGCTAAAAACCACGTAATTCTGTTATGGGGGGTACTATACAGGCCTCTTTCATTTCTTTAGATTGTGTTTTTAGAAGCTTGCATCAAGGTTTCAACCTCTGAGAAAACAATCAAAACCACAGCTATTTTTGAAGGCAGAAAGTTCAAATGTACCTTCACTGGTGCTCTATAGACAATGTGCGCAAGCTTTCTGTCTTCAGGGCTAGCAGCTAAAAGTACCCTAGTACTGAGGGATCCACAGTGTCACCATGTTCTGTTCCTTGGCCCTGTCACAGCCCTCCCCAAGCAACCTTCATGATGTGCTACAGCCATCTGTGTGTGTGTAAGTCACAACATCAATGTTACTGCTAGAGACTGACAGGGAATCGCTTGCAAGCAGGCACATTTTAATCACAGTGCAAAAGAATCTGAATCATTTGCACGCTAGTAACGCTTATATGCTTATGATCCCAGCACAGTGGTATAGCTACCAGTAAACCGATGCCTATTGATCATGACACAGTTTCTACTTCAATCACCTGTCAGCAACCACTCCAGCACTCCAACAGCTCTTCTAAACATTTTGCTGACAGGTGTCCCCTCCACCACACAGCACTAGGGGTGAAGGAAGACCTAAGATGAATATGCTTTCAGATTTACCGGCTCTAAGGCCCTGTGATGGTGAGTGAGTATCCTGAACAGGCAGTGGGAGGCTTTTTTGAGTTGTGTATTAGTTTCCTCTGTGCAGTGCAGTGTGCATGTACAGAGCAAGCTACCGGCCTTTAGAGGACAAAGGTCAGCACTGCAGGTGTCCTGCTTGAGCTCACCAGGCATCTAGACAGTAGGGTCAGCTATAGAGCACCAAGAAGTTTCTGCAGGTTTTACTTCACTGAAACATGGATGCACCAGAGCTAATGTGACAGTCCCTCCACAATCCACAGCAAAGACTATTGACTTTGCACAGCCTGGACAAGCTCCCTTGACTATGTGATTCGCTCTACAAACCCGTGGATATGATTTTATCAGGTGAGCCCCTCAGGGACCCCCATTAAATCATAATTTGAACCCAAACCTATAACTTAATTCTACTGTTCCTATCAGATTGTAAAACTGTAACTTCCCTTGGCTAATAATATTCTCAGTACAACACGTTATTCAAAGTAGCATTTTGAAATGGATGAATGAGCAACTTGCACCCTATTACCTGTAACACAGGAATTTAACTTAGTGTTGTGAGTCAAAGTGAAAATAAAGCATGAAAAACACAAGAATCAACAGAAAAACAGTAAGGGCCTTGTAAGAAACTTGTTAAACTCATGAGACGTTTCAGAGTTTTATCACCCAGACAGTAGTCACAGTCAAAGATGTAGTCGTACCAAGACTGGATATTCCTACTTGAACTTGTCAAAGACCAAGTTCACAGATTTGTCTCACAAAATACTTAAAAATACATCTAAAAAATCCAAAGATGCTTTACCAGTTACTGTAGTTACAATACCCTGGTCACAAGATAGCTGGCAATTCGGATCCTGATGCTTGTTCAGGTGCTCAAACCCAGATTTTGCTTTGAAACAACGTAGTTTTGCAACAGCCTTTTTTGTTTTTGAGATATTGGAGCCACTGTGTAATGAATTTCTCTAAGGAGTTTTGTGTAATAAGCACCAGTTTTTAAACAAAATATTATTACACTGGCCAAAATTAGGCAGACTGCACATGCTTTTACATTGTTTGGCAGGTATTACTAAACTGTTTTCATGCCAAATAGATTTTGTTATAATAAACAGGAAGTTGTTAACTGTAGTAATTTTATTTACAAATGATTAACAAATATAAGGGAATAGCAGTAGACTAACAGTACTACTATTTGAATGTAGTGTTGGGTTTTAAATAGTTTTACAGGGTCTTTGACTGCCAGAGCCCCACTAGACCACATGTATTAGAAATGCAGAAACTAGGCAGTAATTCAGTCGCTTTGTGAAGGATACAGGCTTGGGTTTTATATACTAATTGCTCTGAGTTCAAACTATGAGACACTCTTCCAAGTAGCTAACGGTTAGCCCTGCCAGGCTGACAGAGTTAACTCAGCTAGAGTAAATCAATCCAACCCCAGCTGTCCTTCCTATCCGAAATATCTTCTCTTTATTCTAACTGTAGTTCTAGTGGGCCACCCCCCTCCCCCCAACAAGGAAGGGCCTTTCTCCTCCCCTCTCCCTCTCAACACTTTCAACACTCCCACACAGGGTCCTGGGAAGTACCCTGCACAGCAAGCCCACCACAGCCCCAGGCTACACGGACTAACTGGCAGCAATGCAGTGGTCTCGGTCGCAACTCCACTCCCATTTCTCTTCAAAACTGTAAGTATGCATTCAGTGTGTGCGATCCCTATGCATTCAGAATGAACTTTTTGTCATGTATTATATGCTTTTCACTCTGGTTTGTATGTTTCAGTCAAAATGGTCTGCAACTTTACTCATTCACTGCAGTGGTCCTTTAAGCTGTGCCCATGTAACCAGTGTTATGCCCGCTACGCCAATTGGCATAATCTGTAATACTGAGCAACCAATTTCCTCATCAAATATCAGACTGCTAATAATCAATAATAATCTATGCTTTGAGAACACATTAGTGTTCAAAATCAATAAGCAAATAAATGTAGAGCAACTCTTCACAAAAGTCTTCATACGCACCTGAAAACATGCATGTGCTAACTATGTAACTTATATGTGAGGCTCCAGACAGGGCACTGGGTCTGTATGTGTCCATGTGAATTCCAATATCCACTGGTTACTCTTAAACTGAATACCAGTATATTCACCTGAAAGAACCTAGGCAGGACCATAAGGAGACCACAGTTTACCTAATAATGTGCAACTCAATGCAGACTGATAAGATATGCAACCACTGTGGTATCATTCTCCTAATGACTCATGCTATTTTAACTGCCCTTGTGCTACCATTGACTCTTTTAGTATGTAACCGTTGCATTTCTATTGTAGTGCTCCCATCTGCATTGTGATGGAATACCATTTGCAATGTGTAACTATAATGCATGCAGCTATACAGATACCTTAGCAGCCGGTATGGGGTATGGTGAGGATAGAGGGGGAGGTCCTATAAACTATTCCTCCACAGTATCTGTATTTATTGTACATTATGCTGCATAAACTTATGTTTCATGCAAGATTTCTTTATTGCAATACAATGGTTATGTACTAATGGGAGATGGGAAGCTACAGCAGACACATTGTAATTGCTGTACCATCATATCAATTCCGGTGTACTACCCTATCAGGACCACACCATGCAATATTTGTTCCAAATCAATTGTGATATTGCTATAGGGTTTATTTAGGGCAATGCACTACCAGGGCTTAGAGGATTGATCCACGAAGATATTTAGCATAGAACAAAGAAGAATTAAGAGGGTCATGTTTTTTAAATCTTAAAAGAAGCGCAGAACAGAAACCAGGACCAGAGGACACAGTTGGAAATGAAGTAGAGATAGACTGAGGACAGAGCGAAGGACAGACTTCTTCACAAAATGAGTGGTGAGGGGATGCCCCTCACACTGTTGAGGCAGAATCACTTGGATCATTTAACACTCAACTTGACAAAGTTCTGACTTGACTAAGTTTCCCTGATTGTAATATAACAAGGCAATCTTGGAATCATATTTGAAACTAAAATTGAATGGGTGCTTTTTGAATCTAAAGAATTATAACTTGGAAATATCCATTTAAAAGTTGGTAGCAAAGTGTAAATATATTGTAAATGGGGGTTCTGAATCTACGGTTAAACCCGATAAAGGCAGAGTTCTTCTCATACATTGATTTTTTAAAATTAGGATTAATCCTGATTCACCAAAAATCTAAACAAAAAACATAATCTGCTTTTTTTTTTGTTTTTACCCCAAAACATAAACTGAAAATCCTAATTGTAAACTTTTAGAAATAACATACAGTGCACACATAAATATATTGTAAATTAACCCCAAAAGGCATTGGATTATATTTTACACATGTCATATACAATCTGGATATGGCATATATAATTTCTTTTGCTATTGAATTTAAGTAGGGATCTTAGATTCAGATTTCATTCATGTGGAAGACACCCTGTTAACTTGATAACAGTTAGAGCTGTTCCTTTACATTACTGCTCGCCAGCAACATCAAGTGCCTAGCAATGAATTGAGAGGAAAAGAAATCCAAAAATGACAGATCACTAAATGAGGCTGGCTCTTACTTTTACAAAGACACTGACTAATCTAGCCCATGTTACATAAATCTGGCAGGCAACTGGAACTGCAGCTCCTGAAATTGGGTAAATGCACCTCACACCTCATACATTTATAAAACACAGTACTAGAGTAATTGCAGGAACTTGCAAACCTCATAAGAAAGCATGAACAGGTTCCATTTCACTCTCCTGAGGAGCAGTCTTATTCTTGGAAGGAGGTGGAAGGTACAGTTTTAGAGTAGCTGTGACAGATTTTCTTCTTCACACTGCTAATCTAGGAGGGAGAGCTGAGCTGGCTCAGGTAACGTAATGCCAGCCCACAGGCACAGCCACACTGTATTCTGTATCCCCAGGAAAAGGTGTTTAACCCACGCCATCAGAGCAGCCGCTTAACGCTGGCATGCATACGTTATTCAGAGCCGGGCTCAGCGCTGGTGCAAAGAAACCTGAGGGACTGCAAGGGTTTTTCCTCATTGCACTTCGTATATAAGATGAAGGGTAAATGAAAGCGCTGACTGTACTTCAGCTGCTTCTGGCAACTGGGTTAAAAATAACGACTAGATCTTGTAGAGCAGATCTGTTTTTATTCAAGCCATAAGGTGAGCTGTATAAGAGCAATCTACTAGGGGCTGTGCAGAAACTCACATTTTCAAAGTAATTCTCTTTAGCACATTTTAAAGGGTACATAAGGACCTTTTTATTTTATTGTGTTACATGTTCCCTTGTGTTGCTACAACTGTTTACGTAAGGTGTGTGTATTGTTTTAATTTTAATTTTATTTTTTTTTATTTTTTACATTTTGACTACTTTTTTAAACTTTTAAATTTCATTCCCTGCCTCAAGATGGCTTTACACGTACCCGCATAGACCTCGTAGAACTACATTTCCCATCATCTTCCTGTTCACTGATAAATCCATGTCAGTTACAAGGATGATGGGAAATGTCCTTCTGAGAGGTTAATGGCATTAGCAACATTAACGCTGCCCCCTTTGTCTTGTGTTAAAGTTTTTTCTTGTTTATTTGAAATGTAATTGTTTCCTGGTACCTGGTCACTTCTTGTGTTGTAGGTCAAAGTTTCTCCAGTGGTTTAAATGCAATCAGACCAATCAGGCTTGGTTATTTTTACCCCTTTATTGATAATTAAAAACATTTTATTTTATATTAAATGAAGCTATTCTATCATATGAAACTATTATTTTAACTCATAATTTGAGCTTTCCTTAAGTAGCAAACATCTTGCTAGAGGTCAAAAATGTGTTAAAGACAACTGAAACTCTTTCCACTGTGTTCCAGGTATTTTGAGGGTAGCGTCCAAACAGACTACCAGCTGACACAGATGTCAGACTGATGGCTAATATTAGTCCTTTCCTGCAGGCTGCCTGTTAAACTGGAATATGGGGCAATGGGTCCAGGCTGTCTTGGTAATTAATTAGAGATTAAGGCACAAGTGGCCAACTGGATGAAGAGCTGTGATATCCCAGAATGCAATGCATGGCACATATAAGCAGAGTTATTATTATCTGTGACTGGTCAGGTACAAACTGTTATAGTCAGTTCCAGTTTAGGTCTCTTCATATGCCATCCATAGTTCTAAAACATTGAATGGTAGAATATGCTGTAATACTAAAATAAAGGTTGCTTTTCTCAGGATTATGTTTCATGGAGTGCTGTGTTTATTTCGCTCACAAGGATGGCTGTAAACAATCCACTTGCACACAGGGGCTTGTTGTTTATCTGCATTTAATTTTCTGGTTCATTTTGCTGTTAGTTGCTGCTTTTTCCCTTCTGTATAGTTTTGTCAGTAGTCCAGAGCTCCATTCACAAAACAAATGTGTTTTTTTTCAAAAACATATTTTTCTGAATAAAACACAGTTTCATAAATAAACCATGGTGAAAGCTTTGTGAGTAGAGCCCGTAATCAGAGATACTTATAAAATGTTTATTGGTCCATAAAAGGTTTTTTATTTGGAACAGGAAACGTTTTATAAGTCTTCAGTGTGTAATATCAGAGCAGTGAATTATGACTGCATTGCCCAGGCTGCAGTTCAAGTTGCTATGCACGTGTTACATGCAATGTGAGATGGCAGTGTTTTTCAGGACATGGGTAATACTGTTCATTTGAATGGAGCTGAAGAGTGTGTGAGCTTGTTAAAAGCTCGCAAAACCCAAGTGAGGAGTGCAGGAGAAAAACGCTTCCTTACAGTGCTGCAATGCTTGTGAAGCAGGAACCCTTTCATGTTAATCTGTGAGCTCCTGCCTATCTGTAGCTCTTCAATCCTATCAGAATCCATTGCCTTCCTCAACCACCTGTGTTCTTGTGTGGGACTGGAGACTATTCCCTATTTATCAGTAGCACAGCCTAGCTTACCCATAGGAAACTGATCTCTGCCTCATGCTGAGTGACATATATCTGTGACCTATATCTATAGGGGCTTGTCTTATCTAAGTCCGGTGGTTTGTGTGCATAAATCTTTTCTAGGTATGTGTTAGAAAGCCAGCAAACCTAGTTCACAACAGACTTGGAAAAAAATAATGGCCCTACTGCTTGCTCCTGGTGAAGCAACAGGGTTTTTGCAGTCTTGGATACAGCAGCACCTGCCAAGCTATTATAAAAAAGGTGTATTCCCTTGGACTGCTACAATATATACAAAAATGTTATCTGTACATTTTTTCTTCTCATTTTTGAATGCCAAATGTGTTTTTTCAGCACTGTAACCCTAGTACTGATCAGGAGGACTGAAGATCAACAAGTAACTATTTTTTATAATGGGTGTTACCAAGTCACTGAACCCTGGAAATGAGGTTCCAGCTTGGGAAGTCTCAGCTGGACTCTGGGCTGGTGTTGACCAGAAGGGGTTGCTGGAACATGATGAGTCAAACTGGGTTTGGGGGTAGGGTAAAGGTCAATGCAGGGATCACTGTGTGTCCCCAGCTCAGACCAGGAACTTGGCGAGAATGGGATTCGAACCACATTGACATGACTCTCCAAACATCAGCATTTTACTAAATGATCAACTGGAGACCCATAACTGTCAAGGACAACAGTATTGAGGTCTTCATGTCTCAGTACTTTCTACAGAAAAAATATGTTTAATTTTATTATGTATACATTTTTGTACAATATTTTTATTTTTTTATTTTAGACCTACAACACATCAACATCAGAACCTCCTGAATGTGCAGCCCAGCTGGGACTCCATAGAGAGGCTGCTGGTCCTGGAGAGAAAGGAAGTGAAAGGACAGGAGGACCCAGCGGAATACTGCTACGGTCAGTCTCACATCGCCGTAGCAACCACCAGCCACTGGGCTATCCTCTTTCCTAGGCAACTAGGTTGACATCCAGGAGCCAGTTTCTGTTTGCAAATGTGGCTTTCTGGGCACTTCCTTGGTAATTTCAAACAGCTGCTTCCCCTATTGACTGATATGCTTTGCTGACAGTAACATGCTTTGACCCTGAAGACACAGCTGAGAGAACATGGCTTAAAAAGTGGAACAGTAACAGACCCCCTAAAAATAAGGCAATCAAACTGAGAACTTTATTTAACCTAGTGTAGTACCACATATGATGTTTTAAAATGAAATTGCATGTTTGTTATACTGTGTTTTCTTTTGAAACCACACATTTGAGACCTACAGTATATACTGACTAGAAATGCGCAGAAGGTAAGATTTATGGAATTATTTTGATATCTACAACCACTTTGAAATCAACATAATCTAGTACCTATTGCGACTTCCCTCATGCTCTGACATATACCTCTTGTATGTGCCCGCTCCTAGAACATTTGCACACACGCACAGTTGGTTAAACCAGGTTTTGCATTTTGTTTTTTTTTTTTTTTTTTTTTTCTCCAGGGGGATACCACCCTGTAAATATAGGGGACACGTTTAACGGAAGATACCAAGTGCTGCGAAAACTTGGGTGGGGCAACTTTTCCACCGTATGGCTGTGTCAAGATTTACAGTGAGTACATGTTCAAGATCCTTAGCATCAGATGGAGTGTTATATTATGTGTTTACCCTTGTAAAAGTGTACCATAGTAAATGTATAGCAAAGTGTGATAAAGCATAGTGAAGGTATGGTAAAGCCTATACAAATAAAATAAAATTGCAAACCATGGTAGTCTATGGTAAATGCCAAGTATAACCATGGGCAAAGCATGCACATTTACAATGATAAACTTTTGTATTTTTTGAGAATTATAATTGAAATTCATATCGAGCTATTGTCTTTACATTGCTTTACCATTCTCTCATTGTGCTTCAGAAATTGCGCTGGTTGAGAGGTCAGGAGACATGGTTAAGCTGGTCCTTAAAACAACTGGTCCCCCATTAACAAAATCCTTCTTAAGTCAACTGTGTTTTTACACTGCAAAATAAATCAGACTCTTTTGCATAGAGATTAAGACGCTTGCCTGCAACATGCATAGTCAGTGGTGCACCAAGTCTCTACCCTGTTACATGCAGGTGCAGTGAGTAAGGTCCCATAGAGCTTAATGAGGGAAGAATGTTGTAGGCAGAGTAATGCATTGCAGTTACTGATTCTGGCTCCTGTCATGTGATGAACTTCAAAGCTCTATAACCATGAATGTAGACCAGCCCCTTGCACGGTGGTTAAGATGTCACTCGGTTGCCTCTTCACACTAAGCCTCCGCTCTGTTACTCTGGCACTGTGGATTCAATTGTTAACTCTGAATGTGTGCCCCTGCGTTTTCAGGAAGAAGGGTTGTGTAGCTGTGAAGGTTTCCAAGAGTGGGGCTGAGTTCACCGAGGCTGCCCAGGATGAGATAACTCTTCTCAGATGCGTAAGTCCATTCTGAGGGCCATTTTTTATATCAATTAGTAGCTATTGAAATAATTCCAATAAAGTAAATCTTACCTGTTGTGCACTTCCAAAGTATCTTGTATGTGAAGGTATGTGCAGTTTAGCTAAGATTTGCATCTGGGAAGTCTAGTAAGTTAAAGGGAATTATAAGTTGGCTAACCTGGCTTTCTATTACTGTTTCACTTTGCAGGTCATTTCATCCTTGCAGAACATTTTGGCTCAAAGCAAGTTTGAAACACATATTAGTCTCTAGGGGAAGCAGCTAGGTTGATGCTGACAGGAAAGAAGGCGTTTCACTTCCCAGGTGAAATGACCAAGGAAAGCATAGCTTGCAATCCCAGATTTCTTTAACCTATGGTATTAGACATATTTTCCTTTACTTTAACTTATGCTTCTTTCAAAACTGTAGATCTGCATAGTGAATCAAAGTGTGCAACAGAGAACATATACTGATGTATTTAGTTAGATAGACGTGTACAAAGTTGTCAGGATGTTAGAGGATGAAAAGAAAAATCACAGGTATGTTATTTAAAAAGTAGCAACACGTGGGGACGTGTAACATTATATTTAAAAGCATTAATCTCTACCTGTATTTAATAGGTGTTTGAATTGTTCTGGAGAGATTCAGGGTGGTGCACACTGTTGGATTTCTGCAATCCAAGAATGAAACAGTGGACAATCCAATTACCCAGTTCTGCTTTTGTAATGCCCTGTTCACACTATCTAAATAAATAAGGAGTTATCAATAGCATGATTGCCTTTCACTTGATTTCCAATCACAGTTTTCAAAATGATTGCACATTGCACATTGTAGGATGAGTACAGTATTGATAAAATAGCTGGGGCCACAAATCGGTCTAATTATTTTACTGTACTCATTAAACTTATTACAGGAATAATTTAACCAGTGATTATTCTCACTGGACTCTCATTACCTTCTGGGGGTGATTCAGGCCTGCATTGAGGGAAAGCAGTTCACCTTAACCAAACAGATTTCCGGCACAGTCCTCGTTTATCTATGTATTTATTTATGACCCTTCTTTTTTCTATCCAATTTGAAATGCTTCATTTGAATGTCTCCTCTTCAGGAAAACTGAAGATAAATTTGGATCCACTCACAATTCTCAGTTTAAACACATTTCAACAAGGATGTTATAACACAGAGGGTTATGTGCTGGACATTTGACTTGGTTCAAAAGTTCAGGACAAGAAGTGCTGAGGTTGTTTATCACTGACCATGTGGTTCACCAGTACAGTTTGGGAGAGTACAGAGTCTTTTAAAGAGATGCAGGAGTTCAAATCCCAGAATGCATTGTGAAAAACATGTCCCGCAATGTCACAGTAAACCCAGAGTCCTGTGATCACCCTAAACCGTGTTTGTTTCTAGTTTCAAATGGAAAAGTTATTTTTGGTGAGTAACCGAAGGGTGACAAATATATTCAGCAGGATAGTGCACACTGCTGCCACCCATTGTGAACTTGTTGGTACTACATCAACAACATCACCAATAGAGAAAAAAAAAACAGATTCAGAGCCAGAAAGTGGTATTAGTGCATTGATTTCTGGTGGCTTCAGTTTGGTAAGTCTGTAATATGTTTAAATTGTCCCTAATGCCGCCCCTATTTTCTTCAGGCAATCTGCTAATGGCAGGCATGGGATTGTACAGACAAGGCATTGCTTAAGTAGCCTATATAGAATGTGAGTTAAACAGTTGTTTCTGCCGCTCTGTTTTGTTCACAGGCTGGTGGTCCTAGCAAGAAGCAACACTCACACAGCCAGCGGATTGTGACTCTACTTGATGAGTTTAAACTAGTTGGGAGAAATGGGATCCATATCCTTTAGCCTGTTCAGTGAAAACATCATTGAGTTCAGTGTGAAGGCTGGTAGTTCTCGAGGCACCGCAGATGTGATAATGTCTGTGTGGTGTGCAGAGCCATGCAGTCAGGGAAGCACAGGTTTGAGTCCTGGCTGTGCGAAGTAGCTCATCTTCACTTCCACAGGGAGCTTTGGCGAGCGCAGGTTAGGGTTGTAAAATCAACAGTGGTCGAGTCATCTCACTGTGCTACAGTGGCTCCTACTGGCCAGATACCCAGTAAGCTCAAGTGACCTTTTTCCTCCAGGGGCTGGTAGCTCCCTGTCATCCACTGAAGAGCTTCTGGGTGTAAAGAGCAGCTTTTTTTTTTTAAATAATATTTTATTCCCAATTTAGTATGTCTAATTTATGTTCTTTCAGCGCGACAATTCCCCACACAGCTCAAGAGAACTGAACATCAGTGGGCATCCTTCGATCCCACAACTAAGCCAATTACCTCTTTACACTCAGGAACTCAAGAGCAGATGTCAGCAAGCTACCAGCCTTGGGAGGAAAAAGGGCAGCCCTTCAGTTGTCCACTTGAGCTCAGCAGGTCCCTGGTCAGTAGAGTCCACTGTAGTGCGATGAGGAGAAACAATCCCTGCCTGTTTTGCCTCCCTAACTTGTGGAAACTGACTTATTTATGGCCACTCAACTTTGTGTAGTTTATTTAAAAAAATACCTATATAGTCCATTGGATCTTTTCTGTCATCATGATTAAATATTGAAACAAAGGGTAATTTAGCAGTACATCACATGCCATGGATACAAAAGCAGGTTTAATAAAATGTTTGTGCAGAACAGTAGGGGTCAGTACTAGGACGTGTGGTCTGTCTGCATTGCCTCCAAAGCACTTGTTCCACCTTCACCTGGCTTTCAGATGTGTGCCTGGTGTTCGAGCTCCTGGGACAGGACCTCCATTACTGGCTACTGGGCTCCAGGCAGACAGGGCTCCCCCACCCCTGGGTCAAGCTCATCATCCAACAGGTGAGAAGAGTCATTCACAGCACTCCCTCTACAAGCCGTTGAACCACACTGCAGCTCTTCACTTGAGTGCAGAATTCAAACAAAGCCTCTTCATTCGAAACGTTGTTGCTGAAAACTACAAGAAAAAAAGAAAAAGTTCCTGAATGTTGTCACCTTTTTCAGGGGTTTAAAATATGATTTCTGTCAGTATTTATTTTAATACTTAAATATAACCATGTATTCATGAATAGCACTAACAGACTTAATAAAACACATGCGTTAAGGCTTTGTGAGTAGAGACCCCTGTCTGTGATATACTGTACATAGAATGTCTTATAGAGTGCTGTATACCATATGTGATATCCACCCTACAAGGTCAAAGCAGCTTTCTGGATTGAAAATCAGCTTGTATCTTACAGCACCCTATACCATTAACTAGTGTTAATGGAACTTCTTGTATATACAGTACAGACTATCTGATACAAGCCCTCTGATTCACAATGTGTGAAACAAAGACATTTCAGATGGTCTACTCTATATTATAAAGAATGTCTTGATAAGAAACTTGGACTCTGCGTGTGTTGATGGTCTCATTCCCTGTCTCAGGTACTCCAGGGTCTTGACTATCTTCACACCAAGTGTAAGATCATCCACACAGACATCAAGCCGGAGAATATCCTGCTCAGTGTGGGGGAGCAGTGCCTTAACCAGCCATCAGGGGGCACCAGGAGTGTGGGATGTCATCTGAGGGGAAACCAAAGAGGAATCCAAGCCGGTACAAGACTGCTACCTTTCTGGATGCAGGGTTAAATAAGAGTCTTATTGCATAGCAATTTCACCCATTCCAGGTTTTATGAGTTAAGTGTAGGTAGCAACCTCAAGTGTTTCTTATTAAACTCATTGTAAAACCAGGGATGGATCAAATTTGGATGGCGTCTTATTGCTTTTTTCTTATTTATTTCCTGGGATGAGTATAAGCAGTATTGAATTCCAGGAAACTGACTTAACGAATTGTATGTTCTCAATGAATTCTCATGTATAACTGTCATTGCCCAAATATGGCAAATTGGTCTTCACGCTGCAGCAGTCTAATTAGCTGTCATTCACTTAAAGGGATACTCAGTGTAGAATGGGTGGCACTTTACACTTTGAGAGGTTGCTCACAGCCGAGCAATGCCACTTGGCTCCAAATGGAAGACACTAAGATTCTCCAGGAACCTATATAGTATCTGCGTGTTAATGCCTTTGAGTCCTGTCAATATGGGCACTCTTGATTTTATGGCCTCAGCTTTGCCTGTTTTATATGGGATTGCACAGGGAACAGCTGCCCTCCCCAGTCCCCTGGATTCAGTCTGTTTCAAGTATATTTTTTGTTCTTCCAGATTTGTCTCCCTGCGACAGCCTGCTGTTCAAGTCTTGTAAACCTGAACAGATCAATGTGAAAATCGCAGATCTTGGCAGTTCCTGTTGGGTGGTTAGTTGACCCTAAATGAGGATATTTCCTGTGTATGTCTATAGTATTCTGAATGGAAGACATGCAGTGGTTTAAGTGGGTATCAGTAATGGAAAGCGTAATCAGCAAGCAATGGAAATGTTTACTGCAGGGTGCCCCATCAGTCCAGTCCAGAGGCAATATCAAATATTCTGCTGCTTAGGATGTTCTCTTTAAAGTCAGGTGTGGCCACGTCTCGTGAACCATCTGCATCACACATCAAAATCATCAAAATTAATTCCTCTTTGCTTACAGGCATTTCACACCTGAAAGAATTAGAGAGATGCCCAATGTGTCTATGACTGATGTACTTAACAAAATGCATTTTTTAAAATTGGGTTTCCCCTTAAAAACAGGTGAAACTCTACTTGCTAATAAACACCTACAACAAAACGATCTGGACATTAAAATGAATTGAATTAAGATGGTTATCGTCCTGTACCAACGTGTTTAGTGAACAAGGGGTCTGAGAGGTGTAAAATAAATGCTCTACCCTTCTATTATTAATATGATCAAACACTTGAATAACAGTGTATGCTACAGTCTATTAACTAAAAAATAAATAAATAAAATCTGCTAAATTAAACTTTCTGTTTTTCATAGTACAAGCACTTTTCAGACGAGATTCAGACCCGGCAGTACCGGTCCCTGGAGGTTCTGATTGGTGCTGACTATGGCACCCCTGCTGATATCTGGAGCACTGCATGCATGGTAAAGAGCCCTGCAACCATTTCTATACACTGTAAAGCATATAGCGCCCTATATTGGCAAAGAAGAATTCAAAAAATGTTACCTGTATAACTCTAAGTTGCAGAAAGCAGTAGCTAAATCATGGTTCTGAGCTACTAGTTGTTGAGTGTGGGGAGGAGGGGAGTGATGCTGGGATGCCAGAATCACTGTTGAGGCCTCTTGAGGTGTCGTGGGCTAGTCAACGAAACACCAAGGACAAAAGGTGCCCACTCGAAAACCCCAGAGATATACCCTACTTAGCTCAATCCAGACGGTTGTCATGCTGATGCGCTGGGGAGACTGCACTGTGGTTGCTCCCCGGAGCCAACATCGCAGCCATTGTGTGTGCTGATGCGCTGGTGAGACAAAATAAGCTGATTCCTGGAGCCAGCATTACACTTCAGCCATCAACACCAGGCTGAAGGATATCTACATCAACAGATGGAAGGAAACGCAAATGGATGGAGAGGCAGATGGATCACATTAGTTTACTGTAAAGCTACGTCTTAGTTGATGCTTATCTTGGCGAGAGCCGAGTTCAAATCAGCATGAAGTTTTTAACATCTGCTCTCGTGTAATGGAAATCATCATTTACTATCAAAATAATTGTATCCCATGGTTTTATTTCACCAGAAACCATTACGATATATTTTCAAAGCTTTAAATGACAGTGCTTGAAAAGCATAGGTATGGAATATCAGTTTCCTAACTAATGTAATCTTGCTGTTGTTTAGAATCACTTTATATATCATTTTCAGTTTCAGTTGTCACATCTTTTTAGACCTCAGGCACACCCCTGTGGCCTCTATAGTTCTCTCAAACATGTCTTCTCTCTAAGTACAGCTGGTACACCAGAGTGTAACCATTAACCTGTTCCCCTGTCCCCAGGGGAAATGTGAATCTGTGCAGCTAAAACTGCTTTAGAGAAACAAACTGTCAAGAAGACCATCTTCGTGTAGAGGAGAGCAGAGAACACTCAACTGGAAGCTAGTATAGTTTAGTATCAACTGAACATGCTTACGGGCCCCTGCAGCTTTAGCACACTGGACTTATCTGAGGTGGTGGACTAAAGCCACTCATTCTTGTTGCAGGCATTTGAGTTGGTGACGGGGGACTCTCTGTTCGAGCCACGCGCAGGGAAAACCTTCTCACGACAAGAGGGTGAGTCAAGAGAAGCTGCCCTCTGTTCTGCAGCTTGTAGAAGAGACATTGAAACATACTTTGATCAAGACTCTGACAATACCAAAGCTAACCTTTTACCATAAAATGAAATGTTTCATTGCAATTTGATTAAGTGACTCCCCAGATATATGCAAAAATGTAATCGTGAGATACAGATGGATGAATGGACAGACAGACAGCCCCCATATCCCCAAAATCTCAATAACGTAGGATAACTAATGGTAATACTAAGGTAAGTTTTATGACAATTGGATATTCACACCCATGCAGTACATCCCCAGAATCAGTACCTTAGTATCCTTTTAACACATGCCTTGTGTGAATTGCATTCAATTATTTTCCATATTTGCCACATTTTTTTTTTTTATCAATTAAAGTACTAATCATTATTTTTTTTACACAATTGAACCAAATATATTGAACTGTGGATCCATAAACGTATGGTAACTGTTTGAACACTGTTTGAAGCCCGCGTAGATATGTTTTCATTGCGGGTGCTGGTAAGGAAGGATTCTGTTCTGTTTTTGAGTCTGGAACATGAACTGGGTTTCTGAACTCTCTCACTCTCTTCTATGCAGACCACATCGCTCACATTATCGAGCTGCTGGGGAAGATTCCAGTGAGACTGGCTCTGTCTGGCAGATACTCCAGGGAGTATTTCAACCCCAACGGTAAGGTAACTTGGGTAGCCTCCATGTTGTTTGCTGTACAGAGCACACTGTATCATTGTTGTACTAATAAATACAATGGTTTGAGTGTTAACATGTGCAGCTGTTGAAGCTGATTAGTTTTTTTTAATGATCTTGGATATGTTGCCAGCCTCACTATTTTGCTAGTTTGGTCTCTGGCCCAAACTTGCAAGTGAAGGAAAGGCTGTATTACAAAAACAAAACCAACATACCCAAAAAGGCAGCATTACCTGAATATTTTCCTGATTTTTGTTAAATAAACCATGTATGTATAATGTTTTTATATAAATATTTTACATAACATGAAAAGCAACATTAAAATAGTACCCACAATCTTGTTCTGTGTTCTTCATCTTGCATTTTCTGACATTTGTAATTCCACTGTGAATACGAATGCTCTGCCACCTCAAATTAAGACTTTTGGCTTTTTAGCAGCTTTTTTTAACCTCTGCTGGGTAAGCACAGCACCTGCAGTGTGTCACACTTCATAGGTTTCTTCAATATCTGGAGGACTGCTCCTCCAATTGTCATGAAACTTGGCACTAACATTACTTAGCATATGTTATTGAGAATTCAGATTGTTGAGACACAGGGAGGGTCCATATGCATGTCACACTTACACTTTTACATATACAGTATGGATAATCTTTTATAAAATTGGCATGCAATGATCAACTCTTCCATCATACTGATAGCTAACATTTTTAATTTACAGACAAAGCAGGGAATATATTCTACTGACACATCTTGCTTTGTTGCTTAGATGAATACATCCCTGTAAGAAATCAAGTTGTAAGTTTCGGCATCTCGCTGCAGTGGTGAGTAGCTGCAGTGATGCTAAAGCAGACATGGGTAGTTGGTTGCATATTAAGAGGCAAAAGAAAGACTGTAAGATGAGAAATGGCATTCAGGGACTGAGTAACTGACAGTATTATATGAGAAGAGTGGCAAACAATAGTGTGTAAAACAAAGGGATACTTAGAGAAGTCAAGGTGAAAGGGCTCTCTTTAAAAACTCTCAGACATTAATGAGACCAGGGAAAAGATAAAGGGAAAACTGTCTGTATGCAATGTTTATAAAGAGGCGACTATGAATACTGCAGGACCTAATGTTTAGCAACCATTCAGAACACGTTTTTCCATAAAAATATTGTTAGGCCTTTATTGTTCAGGGGTTCTAATAATATTTTCAGAGCTGACCATTATTCGAAGTTGGCAGAAGTAACGACACAGTTACAGTATATGCAGTCTGTTCTCTTCCTGTTTCCCTGTGGTGATAAGATAATACAGGCTACCCTTATACAAGTTTATCACAGTGTTTTTGCACAGCATTTTGTGCAGCTGTACCACCTTTTCCCTCTGGGTATACAGTACCATGCATTTACCACTGTTTCCATGAGTTTGAATGTGCTTTACCATACCTCGCTGGTCTTCACAATGCTTACCTATGCTTTCACTATGCGTTATTACACTTTGCTAAGCTTTTGCTATGGTAGTTTTTTTTTTTTTAAGTTTTATAATGGTTCTCGTGAGGACCACTGTTCAGCCAATTATCTTTAGCTTGCCTCTTCCAGGTCACCTCCGGCGAATCCAAGTGCTCCGACCCTGGAGTCTGTGCGAGATCCTGGTGGAGAAGTATGACTGGCAGCTGGAGGAGGCGGCTGTCTTTGCTGATTTCCTGCAGAGGATGTTGGAGTTCATTCCGGAGAAGCGGGCAACAGCAGCACAATGTCTCCAGCACCCCTGGCTCACTTCCTGATTCCACTGCAGCCGAGCCGAGCCATGCAAGGACAGCAGTGAAACATACCAACAATAATAATAATAATAATAATAATAATAATAATAATAATAATAATAATAATATCTGGTGCTGGAGCTGGGGTCACAGGTTGCTTGTGAAAACCTCTGCCACAATACTTTATGGTTTATGTACCTTGCCCTAATAATAATTTACCTTGGTAAATTTGCACAGCATTTCTGTACTCTTTTTTTGTGCCTTACCCATGTGTATACTGTGCATTTACTTACCGTTCCTCTCTATGCTTTAACACATGCTTTCTTACACTTTGCTATGCTTTTACCACAGTAAATATTTGAATTGCAAAGTTGTCAAAAATGTGTACAACAATACTCTCCAATAATAAATGTATTTTGATGATGGGTCATTTATTGCCCGTTTTAGACCTCTCAGAACCCTTGCTAAATATTTTGCTATTACTGAACAGATACATTAATTGTCCCATCTTCATACATTTTAAACATTTCAACATTTCTTAAGCAGAGTACTGCAAGAACTCAGCTTTGATATAATCAGATGCAAAGGAGTTTCTCAAATGATGTGCTGTTCTGTAACTGTACTTAAAAAAAAAAAAAAAAAAGAAAAGAAGCCGCCAGGATGTCGGTGAATTTGAAACGTTTCTCGTGTTAGAAACTGTTATTTGTTACTTTTACTACAAAATATACATAGCTGAAAATGTGTTAATAAAAGTGGAGCCCTCTACTGTAATACCGTCTCTTATGTATTTCATAGAACAGGCCAAAAGCTTAACCACCTCAAATGAAATATTTTAATACAATGAACAAAAATTAAGGAGACCATTTTGACCGCAAATGCCGCTAATAAAATGAACCAATGATTAGGAATTTTCACTTTACATCACTGGAAATGTAGTCACGGTTCTTACACAAACTGTATACAGTTTGCAGGATTTTCTTGCCAAATCTGTTTTCTACCCGGACAGAGTTACCGTCGGACACGGACGCCTGTGAAACCGCGTATCACGATCCACGCGTGTCCATCCTGCTTGGCGAACTATCGATTATCTGCCTGTGCTAAGCAACGGGAAAGAGAGGGAAAAAAAAAAAAGATGTCGAATAAATGTCTATGATTATCAATTATATTGCCTTTTGGGGATCGTTTTGCGGTACTGACAAGCTTTCCGGATCTGCAGCCTTTCTTCGTGGAAGAATTTTGCATTTGTAGTGGAGAGAAGAGGTACAACACAGGTTTGTAAGGAGTGGTTCCTTTTTAAAATTCCAGGGCTACAGACAGGCACATTTAAGTAAATGCCCTTTACGTAGCGTTTGTATAGGAAGGCTGTTAATATATCTAAATATATGTCCTTGTTCCTGTGCAGTTCACGTTTCACAGATTACCAGTAATTGAGGTTATTCAAATCTGATGATAGTTCCATTAACCTGTGTAAATTGATACTTATGCCTCGGATGGATCTCTAATATAAACCAAGAAACATTAAATATATCATCAACGACATTACGTTTTTGATAAAATACTGGCGTTAGTGAAAACTGAAACGAAATACTCCACAACGTTATTTTCCACAAAATATATTCTACATTTATAAATTGTACTCGTTTTATATCGTAAGTATGCATTGTAAAATCGCTCTTTTACATGTGCTACATGAAATACCAGGACGAATATTTAATACTTAAAAATAATAATAATAATAATAATAAAATAATAATAATAATAATAATAATAATAATAAACTCCCCGTTTACGTGAAGGCCATTTTCTAAATTCCACCCCACCTTCCATTCCAGAAGTTTTCGTATGTGATATTTATTTAGTTAGCATTTTTATACAAAAAAGGATGTTCAGTGTTCTTGTTCGCTTTAAATTAATAGAAACAAACAGGTATATAACAAATGGCCTGTAGCCAGGTGATTTGTTTATACAATGGTTACATCATAGCAACAGAGACAGTCAAACGATTATTGTGATCACGCGTCTAGCGAAATCATTTTATTTCCTCTACTGCGACTCTTGCTGGCGTAAAAGGGTTTTTTTTTTTTTTTTTAAATCGTGATAGCCAGCAATTTCAATACTGTATTTGACCTTATTTTGCTATGAATAGCCAGACAGTTTCCCCAAACCGCAATGTTAAAAAGAACAAAGTTGAACGGAAGCAGAATTGTACACCTGCACACTGGTATTTAAATGGCTCTAACACACGTTGTGTAATATGTCACATCTGCATCTCTCTGTTATGCCAGTCTGTCATGATGGGTAAGACATCAGATCTGACACAGTTTGATAGTTAATATAGTGAGCTTTGATGGTAGATGCTTCTGTATCTAAAACTGCACACGTTTGTGTTTAACGTGCTTCTGTTTCAACTAAATGTGTTAAACCTAAGCGTGTTTAAACTGCTCAAGCAATACCTACTGCAGGGACAGAAATAGGTCACCTGATGGTGGCAGTTTTACCCATTCCAGCTTTTAAAACATGCTTGATTAGTCTCAGTGTATAGGTAACAAGCTCAGGCGTGTAGTAAAACCAATTGGTTTCATACTGGCGAACTGAAGCGCGCCGCACTTACTCCAAAGCAGTCTCACAATGCATCGTGGTAAGTAAAGACAAAACCTGGAAGTGAGTGTGAAAGTATTTGTTTGTTTACGGTTGTTATCGATGGGGTAACCCATGTGCACAGGTTGGTCAATCAATGGTGTTAAGGGCAGTTCATTGACAAGACCACCAGAGGGCGCTACAAATTAAAATATGAAAAACCGCAACTGCTATAGCCCAGTCAGATATTAAAATTAATTCCATCCAGTAACTACTTTATTCAACCGTATTTTATTGTTAATATTTATGAGCTTTATATTTGCAAACAACAACCACAACATAATTGATACTGAATAACAGATCACAGTAACCAACCTCGCACGAGACCAGAATCCCACCTGCCTCCTTCCATCTCCTGTATGATGTACTGGTGCATTTGCATGGCTTATATTATTGTTAATATTTTCTCTAAAAATGTAATAATTTATTGTGTCTTGATATATAAAATCACTGTAAGTGTGGTATATGGAAGCATTTGTATGTCAAATTTACATTTTTACATATGGTGGATGTAGGCAACAGTGATTTATATGTTTGTATTGGACTGTTGGCTCTAATTTTGGATTTACAAACAGGCATATAAACATGCTTGTTTTGAACAGACTGGCCCAGCGAGGCTCTGAAAGTGTGTTGCTGTATTGTCGTTGTGTGCTTCTAGTGAAGGTTCATGGAACAGTCCGAGCAGGCTGCCCCCGAGTCGGGGTCCCAGGAGGTGAACCCCGTCTTCATGCAGCAGCTCCGAGAGCTCGACATCCCAGAGGAAGCAGCCAAGCAGGTGACTCATCTTACTGTGGCGATGTGAAGCCTCTCAGCGTGAATCATATTGCTGCGAAGCCAGAACTGTATAGAAATATATACCAAGGGCTGAAACCATCCAGGAGGGTTAGACCTGGAACTAGTGCTGGGGCGGACATGGGGACATGTTCTTTCATTTTGAACAAGCTGGATAATAATATAATTTGTACCACATTACCATGTTATACATAAAGTAAAACCAGTACCAGAGTTGGGGGTCAGTTCCTTTGTAAAATCAGTTCTAATTCCCATTCCCTTTTAATCCATTTCAGTTCCAATTTGTTCAAAGGAATTATTTTCAAGGAGGTGGAGTTGGGAATTGATTTTACAAAGGAACTGGAAATGGAATTGACCCTAACCTTGCCTGTTACCCCATTATTTTCTGCATTGGTTTTCTTTGCTTGATATCTTGATTGAGGCCCTCTTGATTGATCCAGTTATTTGTAATGTACCCCTTTTGATTGAACCAAATGACAAAATAATAATAAAAAAAAATTCTTTCTTCTAGTGAAAAGGAAATAGTGGGCATGACTCTATATGGACATACACAAGATTTAGTTTGCTTTTTTGAGTGGTGTTATCTTTCCAGTGCTGCAGTAGTTTTGTGCAGTTCTGAGTGGAGTATCTTCTTTAGACCTGTACAGAGGTCTGCAGTGTTAAGTTAAGCACTCTTGCCTTGTGTTTCTCATTTTGATGTGTTTACATGGGGTTTTCTTTGAGGACAGCTGTCTGTATTTGTTAGCTCCCGATTCTGACCTGATTTCATGTTGCAGGCTCTTCTGCGCACAAGGAATGTGTCGGCTGAAGAGGCGGCTATGTATTACTTCAACAAGCTAGAGAATGAGGTAGGACCCTTTTCACATTGTACGTTGTAATATGCTGCAGCTGTAGCTTATCCTGGTGAGGTATAGACTGATCACATCGACTTGTATGCTGAACTACGAGATCCCCAGGGACAATCGCATGAATGTATGTAAATAAGGAAACCAAGTTAGATTCATAAGGTTATTGATATTGCTGTAGTAACACAGATCTTCACAATAAATAAGGGACCACTGATCGTGTGGATTGTGCTAATAAGGAAATGGGTTATCAGTCTTATAGAGGTTTTTGCCTCAGAAGCCCATGTTAAAATGTTTGTTTTATAAATCTTCTAGCATGTTATTAGTATGCTCCTAAAACAGTTTACACCTGGTATTCATCCCCTATGAAGCTAAAGTATAGAATGCAGTGATCCAACACCCTGGTGTGATTGTGTGATACTGCAGCTTTCACATTCCTACATTTTGCTGGCTTGCATGTTTATGCTGCAGCAGCTTTTGGAATACATGTTCCCACTGTGATTCCCTGTAAATATTGCAAGTCATTGCCTCTGTGAAATGCTCCGGGGTGCTGATGTGTGACTCGTGCTGCTCTTGCACAGGAGGAAGGGGATGAAGATCTCTGGTTTAAGATGGTGTTTGTTGTCAACATGGAGCTGTCCATGGGAGTCGGGAAGGTGAGCAACGCAGCATTCAATATCTGAAGATATACTGACACTATCAGGTTTTAGTCAGTTAAATGCAGTGAGTTAGTCATGTGTTCCCCATCCACACTACCTAGACAATGAATTCAATTTGAAAATAGACCATTTATTGTTAATTTATCTTTGTACTTACTCATAATCTGTGCATTAGACTGGGCTGGGCACACAAGTTTGCAGTAATCTTCACAATCTTTTGCAAATGTTCAGATATAAATATTAATATTATTATCTACCAGCAAATAGGAATGATTACACACATAACTTGTACTTGTGTTTATTTTTAATTCAAATAAATTGAAATATGCACAATAGATTTTTTTTTTTTAATCACAGCTTAAGGAATGCTGTGCCCACACTATCAAAATAAATAGTCTATTGATTTATTTCTTGGACACGTTTATTCAATTTATTTTAACCTGCTCAAATGTTGGCTCGTGATCATTTACTTTTATGATTTTTGTATTGATTGAATGCTTTCTGCTTTGCCTGACCATGCTGTCACAGTGCTGTATAGGCAGTTGACTTTGTTGAAGAAGCATCAGCTGTAATGTGGCTCTTCTCTAAGGTTTGTGCTCTTGTTCAGGTGGCTGCTCAGGTGGGTCATGCTGCTGTAGGGTTGTACCAGGCTCTGCAGGAGAAAAACAGCTGGAGGGAGATGGCATGGAAGTGGGACCAAGCAGGGTAAGTGTGCTCTATCCTCTGTCTTTTCCTGTCCAGCTGGCTGCCTCAGTAAGAGGATTCACCCCAGAGAAGTGACATAAGATAGATGTTCCTCATGAATATTGCATCTCTGTTCTCTTATCTAATTATGACCTCATAAACTGGACCTAGAGAATAGCCAAACTCATTGCATGCCAATACAAACAATGCAAGACATTAATCAACCAAGATCCACTGAAGGAATATTTAAAATGATGTTGTCCATTTGAACACTGTTCTGTTTGTACCATTTTTGCAGTTTTTAATGGGGTTTATCATCATAAAGTAAATGCATTGAGGTGTATTAAAGAGTGGATGCTGATTTTTATTTTATTTTTTTTCTTCGACAATTCCACTGTATATTAACAATAACAGTTCAGTCATATTGTAGCCAACTGGGCACAACAACGCGAGGATCTGTTGGCTTTGGAATTATTTAAATGTCATGACACCAGAAATTAGTTTTTGAAAGCTGGTTTATTTAACTAGAAGCTTTATTAAACTGTTCTTATTGGTTGTATTGTAAGTGTGTCCTGGTGTATGACAATATACTTCCCTCCAGGTTCAGTCTGTCATAATTTCAGTTGACCAGGTCTGTTCTGTCTCGTGGAGGAGTGTATTGGAGCTGGCTGAGCACAGTCCCCTCACCCTGCCTGTTGTTTCCTTCAGAGCGAAAAAGGTTGTGGTCCAAGGCACAAACATGGCTCACCTGCTGGAGCTGCAGGCCCTGGCCATGAGCCTCAGCCTGCCCACCTACCTGGTGCAGGATGCGGGGAGGACTCAGGTGCGAATCAACCTCAACATATTACAGTCATCATTTTGTGCCCCAGTAATATATATTTTTTTCTCGGTGCAAAACAAGAATTGAAAGTGTTTGTAGCTAATCAAGCACATCCATCATTACATCAGTCTCAAATGTGCAATTTTGAAAGAAACACGTTTTAACAAAACATGGTATCTAGTATTTCTCTAGGTAAAAGTAATAATCTGCTTGCAAACCATGATTGGCTTGCATTTCCTGTGTCATTTACCCTGGAGGGTAAAATTGTCCCCATCGCTTCACTGGTCTCTTTTTTTTTTTTTTTTTTTTTTTAATTTCCTCTCTTGACTGACATGGTTTCAGCCAGCAACATTATCTGACCCAGAAGACACAGCTGAGGTAAAATTGCCCAGCAAGTGAAACCAGATAATCCAAGACTAAGGCATAGAAACTGAGAGCTTCCTTCAACTTTTTACCAGATCTCGTGTTTTAAAATGAAAATGCATTTTTGCAGTAGCGCATGTTTCTTTCAAAACTGCACATTTTAATATCTCTGTTCAAAACAGGTTAGATTTATGAAATTATCTTCTTAGCTACAATTACTTTAAAGATAAACACGCTCATGAATTATTTAGAAATACAACACGAGAATTGTTTTCAAATAAAAACAAATAACTTGTTTTTCCCCTTGAAATTTCAGTTTCAAAAGATATTTTTAAAATGTGTGAAAACATGTAGTAGTTTAGCTAGTAGTTTCTATATCTAGACAGATGTTGTGCAGTATTTGATCCTGGAACTCCCAAACAAATCCCATTCACAGTATAGAATTTACAAAAGAGCAGTCTTACAGATCCATCATCAGTGCATTTTAAAACAACAGCTTTGAAAACAATGTAAAAGTATTTGAGAATAATGCCATACTATTGTATTACCCCTAATTGGTTATTTAGGGGGTACTGACACACACCAGAAAATCCAGATGATCTACAGCTACCAAATGTCAAACTGCCTGTATTCACAACTAACCCCTTAACTAATCATTTTCCAGCCTAGCTTCCTTTTTATTCTTTCTTTGTTTTTGTGTTTGTGTTTTTGGTTAGGTTGAGTCTGGATCCCGCACAGTTTTGGCAATCATTGGTGAAGAGGAAATGGTCAACAATGTTTCCGGAAGCCTGAAACTGCTTTGAAAACACTCCTGGCCACTGCGGAGGCAAACTGCATCGGCAGAGCCGAACAACAGGGGGCGGTAATGAGTTTCAGCAGGAGCGGCTGGGCATGCAGAGTGTTAACTACAGCCATTTATTTTTCTCTCTCTTCTCTTTCCGAGTCACTGTCTGGAGGTCATGGGAGGTGCTGCTCAGTCCCTGAGAACCTGGTTTAAACCGGGATGTGTTGTTACATGTGATTAAAAAACTTGGCAGCAGGAGAGGTCCTGAGCAAGGAGTAATAGCTTCATTAAATGACAAAGAACTGACCCATGACCCCCCCCACCAAACCCACCCCCCCTCCACCCCCACCCCCACAAAAAAATAAAATAAAATACTGTGACTGTTGTAGAATAAACAGTTATGTTTTAGTATATTATTGATATTATAATTATTAACCAATATATTATCTTTAATTCAAGTCTAAAGCTATTGTGCTTAGTAAATTAAATCCTCAAAAAAAAAATGAAAAAAAAAAAAAAAAAATAAAAAAATAAAAAGAAAAAAAAAAAAAAAAAAAAAAAAAAAAAAAAAAAAAAAAAAAATAAAAAAAACAAAACAAAAAAAAAAAAAAAAAAAAAAAAAAAAAACGAAAAAAAAAAAAAAAAAATAAAAAAAAAAACAAACACAAAAAAAAAAAAAAAAAAAAAAAAAAATTAAAAAAAAAAAATAAAAAAAAAAAAAAAAAAAAAAAAAAAAACAAAAAACAAAAAAAAATTCTTGGTGTTTTTAAATCCCCCCCCCCCCCCCCCGGACACACACTAAACATATTTTAAAAAAGCAGACATATTGGTTCTAAAAGAGTCCCTTGTTTCCAAACACCATCTACAGGACACAAACTGCTACTGCGCCTAGAGAAGGATAAATACTAGACCCGTAGCCTATGGGTTGGAAACTGTTTCAACGCCCTACAATTTTGAAGAGCTACTTAATGTGGACATATATGGTTCTTTAAGTGCTTCAAATAGTGACCACTAGCTATAAATAAATGCTGTGAGAGCATTGACAGGAAAGTGACACTACCTGTTTAAGTTGAATTGTGTTTTTTTGCTGTGCTTTTCTCCTTGCAGTGCCATCTACAGACACCATTCATGCTTTATCACAGTCGCAGTTTATATTTTATGTATGTAACCAAAATGTAAAACATGAGTAAACATCTGCAATTAATATTAAGGGATTTGAGCAATTTGGCTCTGTATGAAAATAAATGTAAACTGCATTTAAAGAAAATAAATAATAATAGACCCCCCCTCCCAAAAAATAAATAAATAAATAAATAAATGCTGCAAACTCCAAGCCCTATAATAACTTCATTGGTTTCCTTTTCTACTTCTAAGGTGTTGGTGAACATTTTTGGTTTGAAGAAAGTCTTTTTTGGAGGGGTTTCTGTTGCAGTCCTGTTTTTGAGATTAAATACTATGCACCGAGGAAGACAGAACTAAAAATAAATTCAAGTCGTTATTTTTTTTTACACATATGTATATAATATATAGTAGACCATGGTGTGACAACTCACTATTGTCGTAGACTATTTCTTTAAATTATATAGATATCAACTATGCTATACGATAAATTTAAATTGCTATATATATATATATATATATATATATATATATATATATATATATATATATATATATATATCAGACTACTATACAGTCTAATTTTCACACAACTCTTGGTCAAAACTGCCAGAGTTCTGCTGGAATTGCACGCTGCATAGCACTCTATAATATATTATTTATACAACATAAAGGCGCTGAAGAATTTCTGAGCGCCCAAGCAGTTCCTAGCTCAAACCAGAAGGGGGCAACATCTATAGAGAAGAAGTGTGAAACTAGTAAATGTAATCTATTATAAAGACCACATGATTTGTGTGTTTTTTTTTTTTTCTTATTTTCTTCTCCACAGTAAATATTGTCATGAATAACTTAAGCGAAGCAGGTTTAAACACACATACAGTCAAAATTACAACGATGGCGCAAAGGATAGCTATAAAAAAAGGTTTATACAACCAGCTGATTAACCTGTGAACTTGAGACCACTGTAGAGGTGGCAATGAAATTGCATTACATTGATTTTTGTTCTGTTAAGGAGTAAAACGGTATGTGGCTTTACTTAATGTTGATGCCTTCTGTGTAGTCAGTGTATTGCTGCCTATGGTTACCTCACCCTATCGATAGTGTTTCGACTGGTGTGTCTATATTTATTGGTAAAACCCCGGCCTGTATGTGTAGCATATTCGTAACGTGTGCAAGAGTTCTAAGTGATTTTCCATTTCGAATATGACTGGCCGGTAGGAGACGCCACTGTGCTGTAACATTTCTTCGCATTTTTTCTCCACTGTTACTGAATCTCGCCTGATATATTGGCATGGAGATGAAAATGTCAGCAATAAATTAACTCAAGTAGTAGAATTATGATCACATAACAAAGCTTCGGCTTTATGTATTATATTTTATAAAATGAAATAGGCTGCAGACTCTCGCAAAATAATAATTTATGATGCCTATAATATCCTTAGGATTGCGTAGTTTTTGTTGTATGGCTTATATAGTAAGCTATATGAGTCATTGTCTACTTATTCTTTGTATTCAAATTTGCCAATAAATATTTAATTAATGCATAGATATAGAAGGTAATGATTAATTACAAGATCGAGTAATAGTAAAATAGTAGTATGCTAAATTTAGAAATGCATATATATGTGTGTGTGTGTGTGTCTTTCTGAATATTCAGTGACGTGTCACATTAAAAGGATTGTGGGTGTGGTCATTCCATGCATGGAACATGAACCTGTATGGGCTACTTCCCGAAAATCCCGTAGGCATGAAAAAAAAAAAAGTGAAACGTGGCCTCCTCTGGCGCTTGCTTTAATCCACTGCAATACCTAGCGATGCCGGTTTATTATTGCCCTGCTTAGAGCAAAGTCAAGACGAGGATATTTATAAAATGCTTTTGTCGCTATAATGTTCTGTTGATATGAAAATATTGTTTTATTCTCGGGTTTGTAATAGCAATAAACCAATATAGCTGGGTGGGGGGCTGGCGCTTCTCTCTAAGTCAGGAGATATTAGGACATTTTAGAAGGACAATGAATTCCATTTTAACAGCAGACCACAAGAGGCACCTTAACAATGTAGGTCCTATTTGAGCAGTATTGTTGTGCCCGTGAATGGATGGTATTTCCATACCGGGTATAGGGTGGCGGTGCTTGAAAACACAGAGGGGCCATAAAACCAGAGGGTGGATATCAAATGCCTGCCCTTGGCGCCAGACTGGTGAATACTGCAGTTATGCAATACCTCGAACATTTCCAAAATGCATATAACCGCTTCAGACACCAGTGCGTTAGTGCATACGGTTATAGTATGGGATATGTGCATTTCAAATTTAAAATAAAATTGTATTTATTGGATTGGTTAATTCACGAATCAACATCAAAGTGATACATGTTATAGTGTATTGGACTAGCCCTCATTGTGTGTTTAGAAAAGGTTTAGCTTATAAAACTCTACTTGCTTGTGATTGAAAGCGAAACATAGTGCTGTTGCATTACTCACTGTAATTCGTCTAATAGAATGGGAAGGCTTACATATACATTACACACCATCTGCCCTAAAAATGTAATTATAATATTTTGAAAAGATTGCATCCAGTGTAGTCGTTCCCTGGGAGAAAACAATTTGGGCAACCCGTTCCTATAATTGCCGTAGAGCCTTTGTGATTTAACTGTCGGTATGCAGCCACTTCCAAGCGGAACAATGGAGGTATTGAGACTAGCCTCGCTTTCATTTAGTTGCTGGGAGACGCGGAAGAGGTCGATCCAGGGAAGAGATTACGCACGTGTTCCAGTCTGTGGGACAAAGGTCATCCTTTCAACACACGTAGTATGCTTCTGGAACATTCTTACTGAGCGGAAGATGGGTAGGGAAGAGAGAGATCAACTTGCATGGGTTTATGTTACAAAGAAAAATAAGCCTGTCTTATGCATAATCGTTGCATAGTTTTTCTGTCTCGATGTAATCGTGTGAGGCAGCTAGTGATAATTGGTCTGCATTCCGCAGTCAACACTGCAAGTATGTGTAACTTTCGGTTGGACCTACATCAATACAACAAGCCCAAGGAATACACGATTTAACAAAAACATAAACTGAATGTGGTTACATATGCTGGAGATATCCTCAGATTTTTTGCTACTGCTACACTGCAATGTTGAGGAATTCAGCCTGTGTAAGTAGGAGGTTGGGCGGCCAAGAAGCATGAGCGAAGAGTACAGGAAAGACACGAACAAAGGATGTTAAAAAAAGAGGAAATTGTAATTTTTTTTACTACAGACTATTATAATATAGAAACCCCTTACCCCACCCATGCTCGGTCCAGTATTACAGTGCACCGCCGCTCTCAGATCAGAAGTGTTTAATTCCAAAGGATGTATTTATTAATTTTTGTACAGAGCTGATTATATTACCGTTGTTTGTCTATACAATTTGTTCACACGAACATAACGGCTCTCAGTAAATCATTGCCCGGTCTTTATTTCACAGTAATTTATACACATTAAAAGTGTCTTTTACTGCTTGCATTACAACACATGTAACGCCAAACACAGCACTTTGACTAACACTTCTATATCATACAACGAAAACTTGCTCATGAATGCAGTTATGCAGAAGAGCCAGGGGAAAAAAAAACATATTTTTGGAAATCAAAAACGCAGTTAATATTTCATATGACTTTTGCTTTAATTAAACCTATCAAGTATTACCAACCGAATACCATTTTTTCTTTTGCAACCAAAACGACCGTGTTTTTTTCCCACCACTACTTTTTAAAATGTGCATTCGTATTTTTTATTTATTTATTTTGATGCAGCTGCATTTGTTTACTAGAACTCTTGGTGTGGCATAGCAAAATAAAATAATAAAGAGATGACGCAGTAGTACGTGCTTCTTTGCAGGCGTGCCTGTCTGCCTGCCACGCTGGATGTCCTGACGCTAAACAAATATCTAAAAGGTGGGCCAAGCAGTTATCTGATCTGTATCAGCCCCTCTGAGTTTGGAAAACGCTATATCATCATCTTTGACCCCCCTGGGATTACATCAACGTATCTCTAAATTATGAGAGCTACAGATTTATATATATATATATATATATATAGAGAGAGAGAGAGAGAGAGAGAGAGAGAGAGAGAGAGAGAGAGAGAGAGAGAGAGAGAGAGATTTTGCAAAAGTAAACATTTCCTTGAAAACAAGACGGTCGAGAAATATACATTGATACTGGTGTAGCATTCTGTGAAATGTTAGGGATACAAAAAGACAAACGTCTGTAATGCAGCAAATCAGTCACGGTGCTTGTTTCCAACATGGTGTTGTTTCAGGAGACATTTTTAAATGTTATTATTTTGGAAACTATGAATAATGCATGAATGCTAGTGGCCAAGAGTGCTGCAAATATATTTCAGTTACAAGTATCAATCCTGTTTAAAAGTATTAAGTATCAATTATCTTTGTGTTCCTGGTGTATATCTTCACTCGTTTAAACGCAATCAACATGTAAACAGTGCCCCACAACAGCAACACTGTCCCAAATGTGTTGCTAGCTAGTGTAAACTTTTGTTTTTAAATGAGACATTTTATCCAACTTAAAAAAAAAATATCCAACACAATCCATTTTTTGAGAATTGTCAATGTCACCATTCTCCTGCAGGTTTTAATCGTATGTAGCTATAACGTATAAAGCCATCGAATAAACAAGTTAAAAACATACTCCTCCGTCAGGTACGTTGAAGGCTACATCTTACCATTCATCAGTCGTCAAACAATTCTGATAAACATCAAAACAGCCCAAGGCAACAATTCTGCCCGCGTCACATACAAATCTTTATTTCCCATGGCAGCCAGTACTAACAATAACAAATACAATACTTGCCTATAAATACATGGTGTACATCTGCATGACAACCTGAATTTAACATACAGTATGTGTGAAAACATAAGATGTAATTTAGAGACAGAGGACACATATACGCCAAAGAGCACAATTATCTGGCCTCAGTAACACTAACAGATGTATTGATTCGAACATTTCTGTTTTGCGGTGAAAAATAAAAACACCAACAGTTTTAGTTCGTCACATATGGAATGAGTCATTCTGCTCAAAATATAACGTGAATGAGCATTCGTTGTAGTTGTCCCTCAAGCGTCAATTGAACAAAATTACTGGGTAACCACCACTACGTCGGCACTCGGCTCCTGTGTGCAAAACAAATCCTGGCTTAACAGGACAATTGTTTTCATTGCAAGATATTCCAAAATGTTTTGTTATTACTTCTTCCAACTACGCGCATCTTAATTATCAAACGCAACGTGTACCGTTCGACATGTTTTGTTTAAATCTACAGCAATAATTAATAATTGAAACAAACTCTCACCTCTGTTTCAACAACATACATTTCAACTCGTCGCATATTTACCATCCGCTTTTATTTAAAACCACGGTGGTGCTATTTATGTAGTAAATGTATCCTAAATGTTAAGTAGCGCTGGAAAACACCGAAGTTACCCTTTTGCTTCCACTTTGCTGGCGCTACAACAGAATTACATAATTCTGTATCTGCTAATAAAATACATAAATTACATCCTGCTATTTTGATGCTGCTGACGAAATCTCCAGAATTTGCAATCCCAACATCACAGACGGTAAATTAACCCGTTAATCACCGTCTTTGTGTTCCAGTTATGACGGAGTGGAATTTCGTCCAATAGCCATTCAGTTTGCCTTTCTCTTTGCTTTCAGCCAGCCCCTGCCGCCCACCTCCTTAGAACCCCGTTGAATACAACAAGGCTTGCCTTTCCCGGTCGCCATCTTGCACAGCGCACAAAATAAAATTGTACACAGAGGAACAAAAAGCCTTTCACATATCCTCAACAACCAAACCGAGGAAAAAAAAAAAAAAAACAAGAACACACAAAAATAAAACTATCAAATTTACAAGGTGATACATATAAACCATCTAAATAATCTGTTTTCGTCGTTGCTCATTTTTTTTTTTTTTTATCCATCGTTGTAACGCTATACATACACATATCACGTCCTTCGCTCGGCTTTCATTTCTTTGAGTGCGAGATAATTTCGTAAAAACGGGGAAGTTCTCTCTCCAGCGGGAGACTGCCCTTAAGGCCAGACAACACTGCCCACCAATCCCTTCATCAGCCTTGCTTAATCGACACCCTGTCTTCCAGTCAGATCTATGGACAGGCGGAGCTAACCCTATTCCAACTGGTTTAGCCCCTGTTTGGGAGCTCAGAAGAACCCGTGGCGAGGGGGTGTTGTATAAGATGTGTCACTTTGGTAACCTAGTCTCTCTTGCTTGAAGGTGCGTAGGGTTTTTATGTGTGTGTGTGTGTATATACACACACACAACGTTTTAACAAATCACATTTTCATAGGCGCGCCAGAAATAAATACAAAAAAAAAATCATCTTCGCGAATACAATGAGTATATACGTATGCATTTTTTAATGAACGCATTTTCACCTCCTTAAATGTTTCCATGTCAATTCAGTTTCAATCCCATATACTTTCGCCTCTCTGCCTCTCCTCTCTCTGAGTGAAGCAAGCTGTTGGAGTGTCAACCCCTAGTTCAAAACCACATCCCCTCCCCTGTCGGGGAATCGACGTCCTGATCCTCCAATCCGTTTTTGGAGTTTGAAGTTTCACATATTGAATGATACCTATGTGTCGAATGATATACGAGAAGGCGGATTTATGGGTAAGCCCCTGCCGCGGTCCCCGGGAATCCCCGTGTGTTGGTGTGTGTGTCAGTAATGTTGGATCCCGCGGTTGTTGCCGGTTAGGAGGGGGATGGGCGGCACTGCGAATCTTGGAGGAGCTCAGAGAGAATCAGAGCCTGTAACTTCGCATAGAGTAGTACATCTCCCCTTATAAACACCGGTTATAAAGCATGTAAACAACATTATAAACGGATTTAAACACCGGGACCCAAAATTAGAGAGGCCAAGGGATCGCTGGGCCAGATATAGGACTGTGAATACACCCCCTCCCCCCGCACATGGGACGTTGAGAAGGGAATTGGCACGCCGGACCAAGTAGCGCGCTTTCTTGGGTACGATTTTAGGAAATACCGTGGCTCTGGGAAGGGCCTTGTTCTTCAGTTTTCTCTGAATGTTGGATTGTTTTTGAACTTAGAAAAAAAACAAACAAGTGGATTTTCGGTTTGAACTGGAGTGGAGAGGCCTGAAAAGGTGAGTGTATGTTATTACGATAAGGTTTTTATAAGTATTTTTAAGGTTTTTGTGTCTTGGGGTGTGTGCTACATTAGCACTTTTTTTTTTTTCAAAACAGTTACCCATAAACGAAGTAAATGGGTGCTGTATGGGTTACTGATTGGGTTGCTCATGTTTGTATTTGTACACTGAAGTGAGAATTTAAAGTTTTTTGCAGTGCTTAATGTTATGCTGTGCTTATTGACAATGTAAATAGTGAGCCCTTTTATTCTACTTTTAACTGATAAATAGTTTTCGTTTCATAATGCAATGTATTTAAGCTGTTTGAAAGGTTTAATACGTTTATTGCAAAGATGTACAACTGATTTTTAGGTTGGCTATGGTTCTATTTTTACTGGGACCTACTACATAGGGTTAATGAGTGGAAAAGTTCCAAGTTTGCAGTACATTTCATTGGTGTAAACAATCAAATAACACTAATTGGATTGTAGTTGGTAATAACATAATGTTTAGAGTGGGCTGTAGAACGTAGTGTGGCCATGTAAGTAATCTACTGTGGAAACTTTAAAAAGGCCTTACTGATTACAGAACTGTGCATAGCTAACGCTTTGAAAATGCTAGTGTTAATTATAAGTAACCTTAACTTGGACACTTATTTTGTTACTCACATTGCTGTGTGGCATTTCGTCTTGGGTGGAAAACAATCCCAATGAACTCGAACGTTTTATTCCAAGATACGTTATTATTATTATTATTATGATGATGATGATGATGATGATGTTTTGCTTGTGTTTTCTTTACGGTATTCCCAGTTTAACCTGGGTATTAAAACTACAAGCCCTTGTTATTAATAAACAAGTTTTTTTGTTTTTTGTTTTTTTTTGTATTGCCTACATTTACTAAATATCCAGTGTCGTTTCATTTTTTTAAAGCAAAACTTTATTAGACTTTTTATAGCTTAAAATAGAGCACTGGCCCCATTGATTTTCGTTTTAGAGTAACGTGGTGGATAGATGGTTACTATTTGTGAAGAGCTCCTGTTTCCTTTTTTTAGCCTCCATTTTTTTTTTTTTTTATTTCAACAAGTGAGATGAAATGGAGAGGGAGGTCGGGCCTGTGGCAGCACTGCAGAGCCAACGGTATCCAGACATGTATTTCCAGAAAACTAGAATGTGGAGATCACATTTTATACTGGCTGTAACAGGAAAAAAGAATAATACGATTCTACCATAGTAGTGTAACATTAGTACCCCGACATAGCAGAATAAACCGTTTTAGAATTGCATTAGAATACAGAATATGTTATTTTAACCAGTAATGGTTGCTTGCTTTACACCTTGGTTTTATTTTAATAAAACCATTTTCATTCAATATTTGGGGATTTAGCTTGCCCTAACATGGATACCCTTTTCTAGCTGACAGCTGTAAAAACACCCTAAATTGGTAGGCTTTAGAAGTGTTTTTTGTTCTTAGGACCAAGTTCAAGTTTCCCCAAATAAATTATCACGGAAAAATAGAAAATGAGCAGCTGCAATAACAATATATTTACAAGTTTGAAGCAGTGCTGGTTCGAATGATTAATCTATGACAAAGGTGGCTCAGAACACATTTTTATTTAGCTGCCTGGAGACAAAAACACACACACATTCCACAGTGTTAAAGCACATTATTATTAGGACTAATGGCAACTGTCAGTCTTTTACTGTGTTTGTCTTTATTTTCAGTTCATTAAGTTGTTAAACCTACATGTTTTCTTTAGTGTGATATACATCACTGTGTGAGTTCTGTGAAAAAAAACAGATGAGGGTGTGGGGAATCATAGATAAAATGAGGAAGCTCAGATTTGTTATTTCACAGTATTTTTACCACCGTTCCATTCAGTCACCATGACAATTTGCTTAATCAGGACAACCCTACAGGTCAATTGAAGCACTCTTTCTTCATGATAATGTGATACGACAGAGAATAAAAACTCAGTCATTTGGATTTAACTGCCCAGGGAAATCTCACTAGCTGCAGACATGGTGTGTTGGTCATGTGCTAAACACCCCCTCCATTAACAGGAAAGGAAAGGAGACACTTCTTTTTTTTTTCGCTTTCAGTATGTGCACTCTATTAATCCATTAACCAGTTCATTGTTTTAATGTGGTGCTGTTTTCATTAGATTTAAGCTCCATTGTCCTCAAGGAATCCAATACGTAGTACAACATTTGAGTTAATGAAAGTCTTGCCTTTTGTAGGTCGTTTTATAGGTATTATAATGTGAAATCAAAGGCTTCCATTTACTCTGCTGTACTGGAAAATTACTGCATTAGTAGGTCTAAGGTTATCTGACCAGGCAGGTCAGGGGAAGGCCTAAGTTGTGTTTTACTCTAATTCTTTAATCAACCGTCTGGTGTGTTCCCATAGCAGGACCGGAATGGATCTCGAGGGCCAGAATTGAGTACCAATGCCCATAGATAATCATTTAGTATTGGAGGCGTTAGCTATCAATCTATTTACTTAACATTGAATAACCAATTGTTAATAGTATAACTATACGAGAATGTTTAAAATACATGATATTTTGGTTATTAAAGTGGCGTGGCTCGCCTAGATTATAGAATTATCTATCTTCACAGTAAAACTTGGGTTTCTGTTGGAGTGCATGGTGTTGTAAGCACAATAATACCTTTGTTTATGGACACACATACCAAACTGCAGTGCTTGAAATTAGAGATTGACCTGCTAATCTGCGGTGAAGCATTTATGACTCTTGGTCCCCTGTGTGGATTCATCTGTCATTAACAGAGAGTGAGGAAGAGAGTAGAAGAATTGAAAAGATGTGAAGATTGAATCTGTGCTTTTTCATGATACAATTTCAGTACAGTTGAACTCAGAGTAAAAGCTTTGGCGAGGCTTGCGCCCCAGTCATCCAGACTCGAATCAACCTTTTCAATCACTTGATTTGAAAATGCTGTGTAATGTTAGTAGTGAAAGAGAAAGACACAGGCATACTACTTGGCAGCAAATACCTAATGATTTTAATTTCAACACATTCTGCTTTCTGCTGTACGTGGCTACCCTTGCACAGCACATACACATTTCTTTCTGCTGCCCATTCTCCTTTTAATTTAAGGTTAACAGTGTATCTGTGTTTGTTCACATCTATCAAAGTATGAATCACTTGCAAGTCTGATGCCAAATGGTCATTCTAAGTGAAAACTTAAATTGATTGTGTCTTGTCCATGAACCAAACCTTTGCATCTGAATGGTGTATTATACTGTATGGCTACAATAATCTCCATATTGAGGAAAACTGAGTACTTTAAACAAACCACAGTCAACAACTACCTTTGATAGTGTGCATGAGCTTAAAGTGGAGATTAACAGACACTGAGGAACTACAGTGTCGAGAAAGTTTGTGAACCCCAATGATAATTATGGAAATTCCATAGTTGTAACATGATAGCCTTCTTGAATCAGTCATCTTTTCATAAGTAACCACTAAGGTTTATAGTAACCAATTCCATGTCTTTTGAAACAAAATGATGTATGAATTACTCAAACAATGAGTAATTAAGATTCAGGGTATGTGAAAAAGTAAGTGAACCCCTGTTTTTATCAGCTTTATTAAGGGGATAATTAGAATCAGGTGTTTAAGTAAGATCTTCAGGGGTGAGTTTGGGAGGCCCCACACTATATAAAGATCAGAAACTTTGTGAGTTTGGTCTTTCCCATACAGGTGTGTGGAAACACGCTATGCCACAATCAAAAGAAATCTCTGAGGACCTCAGAAAAACAGTTATTGATGCTCATCAGTCTAGAAAGGGTTACAAAACCATTTCTAAGGATTTGGGGCTCCACCCATCCACTGTCAGACAGACAGTCTACAAATGGAGAAAGTTCAAGACCACAGTCACTATACCTAGGAGCGGTCGTCCTACCAAAATCTCTCCAAGAACAAACCGGAAAATCATCAAGGAAGTCACAAGGAACCCCAGAGTAACATCCAAGGATCTTCAGGCCATTCTCGCTTTTGCTAATGTGAGTGTTCATGACTCAACTATCAGAAAAAGACTGAATAAGAATGGTGTTCATGGAAGGATAGACAGGAGGAAACCACTGCTCTCTAAAAAGAACATTGCTGCCCATCTGAAGCTCACCAAAGAGCACATAGATGATCCACAAGACTTCTGGAACAATGTTCTCTGGACAGACGAGTCAAAGGTAGATCTTTTTGGCCTCAATGAGAAGCGTTCAAACAGAAAAACCTCATCCCAACCGCCACGCATGGTGGTGGGGGTGTGATGTTTTGGGACTGCTTTGCGTGGGCGTGGATTGAAAGTCAACATTCCACATGATTATACTGGAAGTTTTGGGTATTTTTGTCATTGGTGTTACACGCTTTCATTTTTTTCAAATACAGTGGCGTATTAAGAATGAGGTAGTAGGCTAATTGAAGTCTGGAATAATTTAAGGAATTGTTAATTTTACGGGCTGAAGAGGAGGTCTTCAAAAATAGAAGGGCGCTGTGTGATGCTGTAATTTATGGACAAATTGCTATTGCAATGAAAACAAGACTGGTTTGAAAATTTTACTTGCATGATCCCTTTGGCTGTGTGAAAGGGTTATGACGGTGTTATACCAGCATAGATTGTGTCATTTCTTGCTGTGTGAATGGGTATTTTAAATCGTTTTTTTAATGTCTCTGAGACGGCTCGGTAGCAGTATTTGTGTGTGAGAAGACTTTAGATAACTTAAAATATCAATGCCACATTGTTAAATTGTTTGCATGTTTATGAAGCCTGGATGGAATAGCTTTGTTATCTGAATGTATTAGTTTTAAGGCTGCCCTCCCTGATACCAACAGTTTTTCAGAAATCTGATGGCCTTGTCATTTTTTAGTTTATTTTGTATATATTCTTTACGTTGAGTTGGTAATTGAGGGATCATTTAACTTTTTATTGGCCTTATTCAATTTTTGTTTTTCTTTTAAACACATTTAACATACAGAATAATGTAGTCCAAGTGTACGATGACCTACAATAGGTGTATGTGCATTGGTTACATTTGAACAGAGGGTATTTGGAACAGTAGTTGTTTTAAACCCCAAGAGAACTGTCTCTGGAAATGAGAATACAGAAATCTAGCTGTAGGCTTTAAGTCCTTAAGAGTAGGCCTGGTTCACAATGCCTTTATGGTACTGCTATTAGATCATCTTGGAGTGCTACATTTTCAGTTTTACCTCCAGTTCTTTTAGTAGAATGCAAGATTCTAGGTAGTACACCACTATTTATTTGGTGTATGCAACATCACACTTAAAGGTTTGGACATGGTCAGGACAGTATGCTGCACAAGATGAAGTTCCTTTCTTATAAACTGTACATGGATGTTGGATGCTGCAGATTCCATTATGCAAGTGTTTATTTGCAGCCTGCATCATGTGTGCAGAAAGTCCTTGACTTTGACTTGCTGTCTCTGCTGTTTCATGTCTGGTTGGTGTATTGTGAAGAAAAACTGGTTATTAACTATATGGTATTGCTACGATTTAACCATTTGACTTCAAGCTTTCACAGAAACAAACATACATTCAAACAAAAAAAATTATGAAAACAGTAAATGCAATGGGAATGGAGCTTTTCCATATAATAATGTGTGTGTGCAGTTTTCTGTTGTTGGTGCTTATGACATCAGTAGCTCAGTCTGCATAATTTGGCCTGTTAGCTGCATAGTCGTCTGGCTTATCTAAATAAACTCCAGCCTGGGTCTACAACGGTGCATTCCCAACCATTTTTTTATTCTACTTATAAAAAACTGAATGTCTCTGTCAGTACCAGCGTTCAGTCACTGATCACGTCGGCCTGTCTGTCACACTCTACATGGTGAACACATTTTGGATTGGATTTGCCTATAATCTGATGTTAAACCTTTTTTTTTCTTGCCTTTAACTGTTTTTCTGTATTTAAAATGGCTACCTTTTTCGTGATTTTAAAACAGCTGGGATGACCTGGCTTATGTGAGGTATATAGAAAGCTGACACCTGTATCTTTTTTTTTTAGTTTAAAAATGCAAGACGCTCAGTCATGTGTGAATTTCTTGGGCATATTTGGTCTGCTTTTGCGTTATACTGGTGTATGTCGCCCCCTTCCAAAAACATGTAGAAAAAGATGTGGTCTGTGTTCATTGCTTTGAAATGCAGTATGTAGAATATCCCTCTTTCTTGATTAGATCTAAGTAGCATTGCTTGTTTAGGGATTACCTCTTACAAAACATTTTTAAAACAACAAAATAGATTTAAACAAGCCTTGCTGTTGTGCTTCGCCTGGGTGTATTTTAAAACTGATTCAAAAGTTGTAATCCCCAAGTAGGCCTCTTGGTAGATCTTTAAAGAATTTTCAGATCGGGGAAGGTTTGCAGGTAATATGGTTAGAAGCCAGAAAAACAGGTTTAGAAGTGATGAAGAAAGTACTGAGATTTTAGAAGGTGGGGAGGTGCATGGAGTGATGGAACTGTAACTAATCTGCTGATTACCATGCAGAGAAAAGGAGAGAAGTCAGCAAGTTTTTTTAGGCAGCTTCCAGAACCTCTGAACCTGAAAGAGTTTTGTGAGGTATACAATGTGGTGTGTGGAGCAGGGAGCTGGCACATTTCCATGAGAAAGAGAGAGCCAGGATTCCTGCACAGCTCAGTCTGAGACAGAGAGGGGGAGGGAGGGAAAAGTGAAATGCACTGCTAATGTGTGGAAAAACAACTCATTCATTGCCGAAAGCATCTTTCTAAATTAAGTTGGTGTATTTGGGTTTTGTTAGTACAGTTTGTTACGTAATATGTTTAATAAAGAAAATGAATTTAAATCAGATTTTGTGAATGTTTGTTTATTTGATAAAGCTTAGGTTGTACCCTTAACACACACCTTAGCAAATACCAGGTTTTATGTGTTGTAAAATATTTCCAAACAGCTTTTGCAGTTTGGGGGGGGGAATGTAAATTCTGTGGCATACAAGGAATATTACTGTAAAGAATACTGTTATGAAGCATAGGGAGGGGTTTTGTTTTGTTCGTTTTATATAGGGCACCTCAACAGGAACGATTCCCTAGACTAGAGTTGAGACTAGGGCATGTACTTTCGATGGGGGGGGGGGGGGGGGGGTAGTTTATTTTCTCCTATTAAATATCCCCACCCGTTATACTTTATTAGGGGTGGGCAATGATATGAAAATTGTATCTCTATCAAAGTCTTCCAAGACACAAATATAATAACACAATTGCAATATGAAACATATGTAGACAATAACAGATATTTACTTATTTTAAAGTAATAACTTACTTTAACTTAGTGGTGCTTTGTTTTACAATACCCATGGAGAAAAACAAGGTCTTGTTCTGTTTCTAGTCAATCCGGAAGTAATTGAATCCTCAGCTGCTGTGTGTAAATGCTGACTCACGACACCTCTAAAAGTATGAAGTACTGTGTCATGCTGAATTTTGCATTATTTTGATGTTTTCAAAATGCATCTCCTTTATAATACCGAAAGTTTACATTTTAAAAATGCATTAATAGTGGAAGTGATCACACAGACAAAATGTAATGAACTGCTGATGCATGCGCATATCTCATGGTATGGAAATTATCTATCATATTAAAATATCGATATTGGTGCCCACCCGTAATATTTATAAAAATTCTTGTGTGCTTCTTTGCCAGGTTGCCCAACAATGGTTTGCTGATTTAAGAAACAATGGTGGCTAGGAGCCCACAGAGTTACAATGAAACATCCTAAATGAGAAGCATAGCCCACTTGATGGCAGGATGCCCTGTACCTTTATGGCTTCTTGTCTTGGGACCCATTCAGCCATCTTCTAGAGGTAACATGGTAATTGTAATATATGTAATCTATGTTTGTTACAAATATGTACCACTTTAGATAGAACAATGTAGTCTCATCCTTGGTTCTTTAAAGTGGAGCAGTCTCAGTTCAAATATTCCAAAATGGTACAGTAATTGTAAATTACCTTTAATTAAAATGTAAAGTGTTTTGCAGTGTAAAAGAAGTAGGGTAAATTGGGGTGATGCATGAATTGTTACAGTACAGCACATTTTGTTAATATCTGTGAACTCATGAATAACTGATGTTTTGAAGCATAGAATTGGGCAATTCTGTGCATTTCTCTCCCATAGATTTTAGTGAATAGAAAACCACAGATGTTTTGCCTGTACATTAAACAACCAACACTCAGCATTTCCCATTCAGTTTAGAGTTTGTGTCTAAATGTTAGTTTCTCAGAGATATGTTTTAGAATATAGAATGGATATGACCATCTTAATTCTATAAATAAATAAACATAAGGGCTGGCTAAAATTCCTTGAAAGAGCCTGGTCTGTGAAATGAAAAATAAATACTTAACATGTCTTAGAATTTCATGCTCTTGTGTTCTTTAAACAGAAGCTGTTTTAAACCACATGATTATGGGTGTTCTACATGTGCATGTTCTCTGTGATAGGAGGAAATGGCTGAATGAGCCTTATCTGTGAAATGACTAACAATATTGCACTCTGAACACCTGAGCAGTGAGTCATAGTTTAGAAACCGCTACGTGGGTCCTGTCTGCAGAATGAATTTCCTGTTCAAATGTCCTTAGGCAAGACTAGCTTTCATTTGTTTATACATGTAGAAATACAACAAATAATAAATCCAGTTAATTGCTGTAATAGTTTAACTAGAATATATTCCAGTTGCCTGTACAGACACGGCAACATAACTTAAGATGGATGACACCTGTAAGAGTGGGATCTAAATGGGAGACAGGATACTGTATGCTTGCAGGTAGGGGATGAAAATGTATATTAAAATAATAATAAACTGCTAACTGCAGGGAAGGGAGTTTTTAGCTGTTTGCTGTATTTGATTTGAAACACACATTCGATTTGTGCACACATTGTTTCATCCCTTTCCCAGTTAGCTATGCACCGTGGGGGAAGCACTAGAATGCCTAGCAACACATTCATAGTAACAGAGATGCAAGTCGATTGTGATCGGTTCAGTTTTATTTTATTAAAGTCTTTCAGCTGGTTTTGACGTCCTAGTTTTTTGGTAAAATCGAAATGAAACCAAACTGCATTTGTGCAGCCAAGGGAACAGCACATACACCATTCTTTTATTTTTATTTTTTATAAATAATTGACAAACAAGCTCAAAACATTGTTACTGCATCAGCCATACCATACCAATGTGTTATACAGATACCCAAAGTTGGCTTGATTACGCCCCAGTGGCTATAGTTTGCACATCAGTTCCGTAATATATCCTACTAACAACAAAAGTCACATTAGACTGTGTGTTTCAGTAGTTTAGTCTACAGATTACTGTGACTTGCAGGTTCTGACATTTATGCTGTGTCCCACAAATGCAATTAGTTTTACATTAAAATAAAATTCCTTGGTTTGTTTGCTGCATTCTTTCAAGATTTTTACCTTTTGTTTACAAGACTGCTTGAGACCCATCCCCCACCAACCTGTGAACTAAATATTGTCTGCTTTTAGAATAGAAATTGCCCTTTCAAGAACAATTTCTAACAAAACTAATATTGCAGGTAGCGTTTTGTATGAAACACCTGTGTTATTTGTTACATCCCGGTATTCACAACTGCCTCAGCATCAAATATTTTGCATAGAATTCTTCTCAATGTCTCCAGTGTTTAAGTGAGCTTTAGTTCACATTCTTGTATCCCAGGGTTTTGTGGGATCTCTACCAGCTGGTGATAACATGTGATAATAAAGAGGTTCTTGCACATATTAGACCTTAACGTTGTACTGTGTGTATATATTTATAAAATGGGCATTTTAAATACTCTATCCTGATTGGTCAAAACAGGTCACGTGGGGGTGTTGATATTACAACATATCGCCATGGGTTGGCACTTTTTCAAAAACGGGCAAATCACTGGCAGGTATCCATGCACTAGAATTTAGAAACAAAAAAGTACACATATTGGAATTTATCGCAATAAACATGACTGACGAGATTTATGTAAATGTTGAACTTTTGGGAAACCGAAGTGTACATGAGATATTAAATGAATCTGAACTGGACACCAATGATTAATTAAAGTAGTGAAAAAAAAGCAAAACTAAGTATTCAAATAAATTCAAAACTCGTTCTGTTCCTTCTCCCTGAACCACGGTGATTCCCTATCCCATTTTGAAAATAAATAGTTTAAAAAATATCTCTTAAACTTTCAGCTTTTTACTAAATATTTGGGTCTCTCTTAAAAGAGACTTTGGGGTTAAAAGATTAGTTGCTGTTGCTCCCGCTGTCTGTTCTTCGGTCTGCCTGCTGCCACTGGACCCACCCCCTTTGCAAATGTGTGATCTGATGCTGAACATTTATAAATTCATCTCAACAGTTCCTCCTATACCTTTTAAATGTGTCCAGGTACAATGCTATCATGTTTTCTGCTGTGCCCTGCATTGTTTAAAATTGTTTCTTAACACTGGTCCAGTAGTTCTCCATGTTACCAAGCTGTAAATTGCATTCAGTTTGATAAGTAACCAGGTTTTCCATGCAAATAACGTCTTTCTCGCCACTGTGACACTGTAGCACAAATCTGTTGTGGATACCTCCTGTTACTACCCTGGATAACAAAGGATTATTTAAAAAAAAAAAAAAATGCACTCTCGCCTGATACTATTGCAGGTCTTGTGTGGAAGGGTCTGCGTGATTTAAAATAAAGCCAGTCTTATTTGTGTGCATGATTTAAAGGCAGACTCATTTGTGCTGTGTCATGATGAAAATGGGCAGTAATATTTTACTTTACAATGTAATGAATAAATTCAATGGCGATGTTAAATTCAACATCTGAAATTATTTTTTTAATGCATTTTTGGTTATAATTTTTTTATGTTTTAAGGGACTATTTTTTCTAAGTTAAGGCAGAGGTGGAAGGAAATAAATTACTTTTTTTGTTAATTAAAACAAGTTTTTACGTTTTTTTTTTGGGGGGGGGGGGGGGGGGGGGGGGGGGGTTTGTAATGTCGATCGATCCATTTTCTAAGCGCAATAAGGCACTTCAGGCTGTGGTATATACTCTAATATCCACATGCCCCAGGCAGTTAAAGCCACTGTGCTTTGCCTTGTGACTTATAATGCACCCGGGGGATGTGGATATTAGAGTATATCCCACACCCTGTCGTGCCTTATTGCTTACAAATTCATCATATAGGCAGGAGAGGTTAGCTAAAGAAAAAAAGGTGATATTGGTGAGTGAAATGAAGTAAAAGTATGTCACACACATGTTTTTACTGTGATCTACTTTTTAGTGATGCTGATGGTGCAGATTTTTTGACCGTTATTTACCTTTTTAGTTTATAATTTTAAAAAGTTATAAGCTACATCGGTTATTATGGACAGTTCTAGTTTTCTTGGGAAAACTGTGTGTGTTTTCTGTGTCTAGATACAAGTAGGCTGCAATATCATGTATTCATAAAGGATACTGTACATATGTTTTAACAGCTATGGACTGGCAAGTGGCTAGTTCTTGGATTAATGTGTTGGAAGAAAGTGTGGTGTTCATTCAGCCAACAACCACAAAGCTAAATTTGGACACAGGACTGGGAATTCCTGACATTCTAAATTGGTCCTTTTTCTCTAAGAACCCTCATTATTTTGTCACTATTGATCTAACTTGGATTAGGTTTAGTCCCCCACCCCCCATATATAGACTAAGGTTTAAAATCACTGTATGTTTAATGTGCATTGTTAAGCAGTTCCTGCATTGCTGCTAAAACACAGCAAGCTGATCCTTGGGCAATGTGAAATACAGAAGTTATCCAAGCGACAAGAAATATAAAGTTAACTTGAGACTTTAATAGTTGATTGCTAATTTGCTCATTATGGAAATGTCTTTTTTTATACCTTGATTGAAGACCATGTTAAGCCATAATGCGTCTTTTTTTTTTTTTTAGTATTTTTTTTGCAGGTTTTCCTCCCCCCCCTTTTTTTTTTTTTTTTTTTTTTTTTTTTTTTTTACCATTCACCAATCCTCAAAAATTGAGTGAAAGTGACCACAAAACATTATCAGGTAACAAGATGAAAAACTAGGACATGTATCCAGGGACCTGACTATAGAATTGTTCTGCTTTAAAATATAGGCTATTTTCCTGTGTCATTACAGTCCTTTCTATTTCACACACTGTCAGGTGTGTTTTTTAGGCGTTGTTACAACAGTTTTGTTAATGTTTAACACAGCCCGGGAAAGTAGGGATTTTTTTTTATTTATTTTTTTGCTTTAATATCCAAGTAAGGAAACTGTTTATGGGAAAATCCCTCTACCTACCATCCTTGTGTTTTCCTAAATGTTGTACATTAATTTTTATTGTAACAAGAACAACGATAAATAGGCAAATTAAGTTTCCTCTCTGTAAGCTTAGTCTCCATGAAAATGTTTACAATTTTAACATTTACATTGAATACTCTGCATTAAGGCAAACCTGCATACAGAAAAAAAAAAAAAAAAAAAACATGAATGCAGTGAGTTTTAAATGATTTACTTTCTTCCAGCCCAAACCAGCAAGCAGGTGGCACTTCACATCGCAGTAAAGCACTAAATAGACATGCCAGATTAAAGAAAAGAATTCTGCATAAACACAAATCAATTTTGATTAGTACCATTCTGAAGCTCCGCAAGGTGGCAACCGAGACCATTGTAAAGTTGCACAAAAAATGTGACTACTGAATTTCAACAGTACATATGGCTTGCCTTTTCACACTGTCCTATTTATTCTGTTTTTGGTCCCCCCCCCCCCCAGGATAGCTTCTAGATATTGAATTCCAATGGCAATCTAAACCTTAGCCAGCTTCCCTGACTCTTTGTTTGTAAAATGGCTGCCGATTCCCCAGATCTGCTTCTCGTTATTGAATGTTTCTTACAAACACAGCTAGCTTGTGTTTACCCTATAAAACCTGGCAAGGTGCAGACTTCTGACTTTATAATGAGGCTTCCTTGTAGTGTTCATGTTCCATGTGCCTTACCGTAAAAAAAAAAAAAACTGATTTGCTTACCAATGGTGGTCTGAATTTATTGTCAAAAATTACTCAGAAAATTTGGCAGGTTAATATGCAAGTAAATATAATAATATTAACAATAGGTAGCCCAGTTGAGGCAGGGGCTGTAGAATTTTAGGGGACCAGGTGAGGCACAAATGTGCGGCTGAGGACAAAGAGTTTCTGAAGCTGGCTGAATGAATTTCCTTATTGGGTGGCTAGTTATTCATTGGGTGTTTCTGGTTGCTTTTTATTGAGCAAGAAAAAGCCGCTTGGAGTCTATTTCTGGTATTTCTTTTGTTGTTGAAGCCAAACACTGATATTATTCGGAATAATTATGGATTGATAGACTGAAGATATCTAACTGGAGCGGAAAGGCTTTTTGAGATTGCATGCCCATTTACCAAGTGTAAGGTATTCAGAATGCGGATGCGGTATTCAGAAAGCTTTTGGAATACTTTGCCCTGTTTTTTGCCCTTGATGTTAGCATGTTTAGAACTGATTGTGAATTGTTTTGCTTTCCGACTGTGGGCATTCTGTGAGAATTCCAGCTTGATTTGAAGGGTGGATTGTGCACATTTATAGATTACATTTTTTTTGTCAAACCAGGATTTTTTTTGCCTTGTACTTGCTGGCACATTTCCAGCTACTGCTGGATTTGTCCTGCATATTTTCCTGTCTTTGTTTTTCAGTGTCTTGTGATTTCAGGAGGTGTGGTTAATCATTGCTTCTAGTCGGAACAAATAACAGGTGAGAGAATATGTCATTTTTGCCCAGCCTTCCTTTTACACGTCCTTTGTTTTTCTACAGTTAAAGGACCTGGACCAAATACTAGGAAAGTATTTATATTGACATTGTAAATAGCAGCTGTGATCTGGGACACCAAGTTAACCAGATCATTTATTTACAACTGGGCAGCCCAGACTTTAGCCTAGGGGCCACATCCAGTTCTGGCAGTGTCTGAAAGTCATTTAGTGGCCTTCAGCCATTATAAATGAAATTGTAGGTGATATCAGTTTAGCTTTGTCATCCTGTCTTCAAGGGTGTTTATAATCTGGAGCCTGACATGGCTCAATTCAGCACTATTGAGTTTTTCTTTAAATGACACATAGGCACTGTCTACAACTCCATGGATTACTTTCTGCTTGGATCATTCCCTCTTTTTTTTTTGTGTGGGTGTGAGTGTGGGATTTTATCGTTTGCAAACAGACAAAAAAAGCATTGTGTGTTGGGATTTAAATTAGCTAGAAATTCGACTGGCTCAGGAAGAGAAGTGGTTTCTGTATACTCTCTTCATGCTACAGTTTTGTATGCAACAGTATTTCCGGAATTAAATTGCTCTGTTTGCATTTGACCTGGTAACTACTGAGCTGTTTTTAGAAAAGCAATTTGATCTTATTATAAGTTACTCTGTTTTAACGGGGAGAGGAGGAGTTTTTGTTTCAGTTTTGCATGCTGTCTCTGGGAATGTGCATTGGGTAGGTCAGTGATAGTGTTAACTGTTTTGGTTTCCGGGATGACATCATTCATGAATTGCATTCACAGAAAGCTAGAATGAAGGGAGAGGTTTGCTCTCATTATGTCCTGTTGAATCTTCGGTTTAGCACACTAGCACCTATATTATAGAGAGACTACTGTACGGTATGCTTGCATAGCTTTAATGCTATTTTGTGAACAGCGATTTGTATCCAGTGTATTTGTTCTAAATGTTTTAACTGATCATCCTGAAAGAATCCAGTCAATATATACTAGTACTGTAGCTTCCATTTGATTAAACCATATATTTGGTTAGTGGTAACCACACTGTACACATGGCACACAGATTGGGTGCACCATATCTATAACAGTGAACAATTGATGTATTCCAAAACACTTTGTTGAATCACTTTAATGTCCCAGAAGAGTAGCGCTATTTCACTACTAAGTTGATGCCCTTTTGTGCGCTGTCCTTTTTATATTCCTCTGTTGTCATTCTTTTTTTATATATATAATATATTTTTAAAGTAGATTTTACAAAATTTAACAAGCCATATACAGTACTGTAGTAGGGGGGGGGGGGGGGGGGGGGGGGTGTGTGTGTGCTTTTTTGTATCTAATACTGCAGTGCTTTTTTTTCTCGTTTTTAAAATACATTTCTTTTTGGAAATTCATTATAGTTGTGAAATTGCTGTTTGGACAAACAAGTGTTAACAAAACACTTTGCACTAACGTTTGACAGATCTTCAAATATTACAAACTCTGTTTAATCTGTGCTTGTCGTCTCAATATGGCTAACTGAAGCTTGAACACTATCTTTTCAGGTAGTCTTTTCAGGTAGAATCCTCATATGTGCTCTGGAAAGGTCATATCTATGTTGCTGTGTTTCTCCTGTGGATTTCTTGAATTAATGGCAAAATTATATTAGTACAGTAGCTCCTGTGAAATTAGCCATTCACTGCCCTCCCTTATGCAAAAGATCTCCTTCATAAATATTGGTCTTCCAGGAGCTGCAGAAGAGACTGCAGTTTCCTGCAGTACAGCGCTACAGCACACACTCCAGGGATCCACCCACATTAGCAGGTTTTTTTTTTTTTTTCTCACTTAATAATAGCACCTCCTGTCCCTGTCTGCATTTACTAGAAATCAACGCTCTTATATAACATTTTCTTGGTAAAACATTGTCTAAGTTCTACACCTTGTTTGAGAGAGGTGTAAATAGTACACAGGTCTATTTGTTACGGCTGTTTTGACCTATTTCCACTACACATGTTCAAAAGCAGTGGGAACCAAGACACTATCAAACAGCACTGACCTGGTATTCCATGACCTTGAGGTCAAAAAAAGGTTTCCCAAAATCCTTGTCTCACTTACATTGGAATCTATACAGGGTTCTCACTAGGAAATCTGTAGAGCTGGTTGACAGCATTATAGCCGGGAGACATCGTACCCACCACAAGTTTCTTTTTTTACGAACTGGCCCCTCTTGCGGTTCTTGCTATTCACTTTCTACAAGTTGCCCTTTGATGACTCTGTCGGGTTGCTCTTTTTTTATCAGTCATTTTAACGTTTCAGCTTCTCTGCTTAACAGAAAACCCACCCCTTCAACTCTGATTGGTTAAATGTAGCGTCAGCACGTAACATAGCAACACAGCTGTCATGTGGTTGTAAGATTTTTTCACCCAACGCGCGCAAGTGATCTATTCTGCTAGCAGCACAATCAGTCCTTATCGTTAAAGGCACAGTATCATCTGCAAGATGGTCAGCTGTGAGTTTTTCAGCTGGGTGGCCTGGCGAGAATCCTGCTATAATTTGCTTTAGATTTCAGCTTGACATTCAGTACAAATCACACAAACCAGTTTATGTATTTCAGAAACCTGCTAAGAGTAGCTCTGTTTTAAAATTGATCAGTATTTTGGCACCTACACATTTTGGCACTGGTGTAATGTTTGCATTTTGTAATTTCTTCATTGGAGTGCCACAAGGGATGCTACTTTCCGGCACACAAATATATAGTTGATTTTTATGGGCGATTTAACTTGATGACTGACTACAGCATTATTCTAATTGAGATTTTCCCCCACCCCTGCCTCCCCATGCAGTTTTATGCCAGGAGACTGCTAAAAAGTGCATGTTTCAAACATGACTGATTTGTTTAAAGCATTTTTTCTTTGAGTTGGATGAGTGCTTTGTTTACTTTGAACACATGCTAATGGAACTTTTAGAACCAAATATACATTCTGAGATGGACCAATCTTTCAGGTAATGCCTTCATCTGAGTTGCCAATATAATGTAAGTGTGTGTTTCTTATAGTTTCTCTTAAAATAAACTGACAAGGGAAAAGAATAAGTAATAACACACAAGTAAGCTACACAAGTTCAGATAGCAAACTCAACTTGTGTAGCCTATTTGTCATGCTTGTTGCATTGAACCTGGCCAACACAGGACCCTCTCGTGGTCCAAGTTCAAAGAGCTTTCTCTCAGTATTTTGGGAACAGTCTGCTTTGTTGTCCCTTTGTGTTCTGTAAGATTAAGACTTTTAGACCCCTGTACTTGCATTGTTGGTTATCTGGATTTGGGAAGTCTTGGCTTCAGTGCATTAGTTAATCCACCTTTTGAAGAATCCTGTTTTCTGGAATGGTTTTGAATTCTTTAAATCTGTAGCCATTGGGTAATCTGTTTATTTGAGGACCTGTTTATCGGGATGTTAATTTTTCATTGTAAAGTAAATCTTCTTGCAACAGCATTGCTGCTGGTAACATAGTGTGTAATGGCACCATCTGTCCTCTATTTTGTCTGGGGACTGTTTTGATTAAATGCAGCACACCATTCCTAAAAGCTCTAAACAGCAAGTCATTAAGTTCTGTTGTGAAAAGATTTGCTAATTTATAAAGGAAGGCTTAATATATTTAGGCCATTACATTTTAATAATCTGAAGGTAAGGAATAGGAAGAAAACACACATGTCTTACAATTTAGGTGTTCATTCAGGGGTCCTCACATTCTCCACATCGATGCAATGCAGAGACTTTTGGTTATTTATACTGTATAGGTAGTACAGTAGGCACATAGTGTTAAATTACTTCTAAAAACCTGCACTATAGCTTGATGGCGACATTTCCGTTAACCCATTTTAGCTTTCAAGCCTAGTCTGTGGTTGATTTCCTGGTGTGTTTACAAAGTGATGATTCATTAATCACATTAACGCATAGTTTCGGCAAGTTTAACACATTTATGATTAATACAAATCTTGCAGTCCGTTGTTCATTCAAGATTTGGTAGCAGCACATTCATCTGTTGCACTCTATGCCTATGTTCTTTTGCCATTAACTTAAAGGTGTGCCAGTATTTAAAGACACAATCCCATTTTGAAACTAATAACTGTTGGTGTTACCTGTACCGTGTAGAACCAGTGCGCACACATACAGGGGGTAAAAACAAATGTATAAAATCAACAGTCTTGGATAAGCCCAAAAGGTCTGCAGTCTATGATAAGTTTTGGCATTGGTGCTCACCCGAATAGCATTGCTCCTGGTTTGTGCTACTGGCCATTTGAATGGGGTGTAGATGCCACATAAGGTGGGATGTAGGTCTGCAGTTTCTTGCCCAGCCGGCTTAGACAGGGTTTTCTTTTCATTAAGGATTGGGGAATATTTTTATACCTTCAGGCTACAAAAAATCTTGATACTTTTTATAGCCTTTCTATATTACGAAGGGACTAAACAGTGTTGTAGTGTTTTAATCACGAAAAAGGACTTTCCTGGTCAATCGTTTGTGTTTCTGTTGTCTTCAGTTTCCTCTTCCTGAGCTAACCAGTAATTTGAACCTATGACTCATTCTCTTCTGCGCATTTTACAGAAAGGTAGCACCGTCGGTCAATACCAACTAGTTGCTGACAATACTCGGCTCTAGTTCTTTTTTTTTTTTTTTTTTTTTTTTTTTTGTAGTTCAATTTAAAATCAGCCTTGCTTGAGTTCTTGTAGCAACGTGTCTCTGTGTGCAAGTGCGTCTTGCCCTGGTCACAGGCGAGTCTTGTGCATGCAGTTTGATTTTCTGGAGGTTCCTTGAATCGGACTGGAAGGGGCATATCCTTGGCACATGGAGACAGCTGGTCTAATACAAGGTGCCCTTTGTGCAGGAAAATTCTTCTGCGAGCAGGAAACAAGTACATTTAAATTATAATGAATATTTTGTTTATTAAAAGTTAATACTGCAGAATAAAGCCCATCTCTCTAGATTTTGCCTAGTTGTCTATACATACCCAAATCATGGACTCTTATACATGCACTGCAGAGACTGTAAGGGGTTGCTGGAATTCAAAGTACTCTTCAGTTCTCATTTCTGTCTTTCTCTCTTGAGTGATCTTGTTTAATGTGCAGATTTGATTTCTCCAAGAACAGGTATCTTATTGGTGTCTTTTAAACCAGTAAATAAGTGTAGTGCAGGTTTGTTGACTTAAAAAATGTAGTTAGTGCTATGTCTTATCTAGATTATGCACCAGAAAACTATATTAGGAATTATTTTTTAGTATTAAGCATTCTCAAATTAGCAACCAAATCTATTTGTTAGGAATATCACAACTTCACAATGGAAAAGTCAAGATCAACAATATTTTTCTTGATACCACATTGAAAAAACCTTTGGTCCACAATAAGCTGCAGTGATGCTGACCTAAGCAGATACTGTGTTCCGAAACAAGCAGACAAGTATGTTTGCCAAATGGAGGTTAATAAAGGTCAAAATCAATTTGGAGGTTCAAATAAAATGAGTAGTTCACCTTTTCATTTAACAAGTTAAACTTTTTCAATTAACAGTAAAAACATACAGGAAATGTAATGAATTGAATGCAACTTTGCCAGCGAGTATGATGCATTTAAAGTCTTATTTAAAAACCTACTGTCAAATGTACAGATAGCTTGTACAGTGCTTTCAGAAATTTCTATATTCACAGATGCAATATAGGTGAGAACTGTGAGGGGGGTGAAAAAGTGTTTTAATTTGTGCTAAAGCAACCCCTGACATACGTTCATTCCTACTTCTGCTTCTCAACCCCAAGTGCTCAGCCGATTACAGGACTGCAGGTTAGGAGCCCTGCACAAGCTGGTGTATTTAAATATTTCTGATGTTTACAGAAGTCAGGGGCTGGTGTAATTACATTTTCTGGATGATTGAGCAAAGCCGTTGTAATAAAAGCCAGCCTGCTTATGTTCGTGGACGAGGAAGATTCGATCAGTCTCCTCTGCTGACTCTTTTCCCTGTGAGTGATGGATGAGGTATGAGGATATGTGATGAATCGCATCGGCCACTGGAATAAATGAGGCGAAAGGGCAGCTGGGCTGTTATTGCGTTGTCTGACAGCAGCACTGCTAATCTAGTTGGGTATTGATTTAGGAGCAGGCGAGAGATTTGAGCATGCTCGTTGGCATCTGGGGAGGGCTCGGACTGCAAAAAACCCCAGACGTGGCTGCAGTCTGTGATTACTAATCCATATTTTATCTTATCCTCTCTTATTTATGTACAACAAAACAAGTGGAATCAGACGAGATCCTTTTCAAATAGGTCCAAACTAACCTCCTGCTGCCTTCCCTAAAAATGCAGGAAAGTTTGGTTCTTCAGTTTCAATGTACTTCACTTTCCATGTTCTCCTAAGTATAATTCTAAATATTTTAGGTTCAATTTCATGGTTTTCAAGCAAGTTTGTGGTCCCAGTTAATGACATACTATACACATACAGAGGTCGCGTTAATGCAAAATTTTGCGTCCTAGACGCAAAATAAATCCATTGGACGGAAAAATATTTTGTCCTGCGTTCAGTAGAATGTCGTCCCAGATCCTGCTTTTTATTTTTGCAGTTGTCTAATTTAACGTTGTGCTTTTGTTGTTTTCCACACTAGTTTAACAGGGATGTCCTGACATTTTTTTAAGCATAAAAATGAATACCAAGTGCACAGTGTACACTGACAGCAAGTCAGTTGTCAATCGGGAGTTTTTTTGCTCATTTGCATCTCAGTCATCTACTTGTGACTGTACGAGTACTACGGTGACCGAAACAGTTGCAAGCAAATGAACAAAAAATGCGAACGAAAAATACGTCCTTATAATTTTGAATGGAAGATGAAGTATCTGTGGCTTGTTTATCAAGATGACAAGATGTACTGTGTGTGAGAGCTGCTGGACAAAAAAAAAAAAAATAGCATACACACAGATGTACAATTTAAGAATCTTCACTTAGAATACACGGCAATGCTGTTATTGGAATGCAGAAAAATTGTAAAACACACATAGATGGAGACAACAAACTACTGTCTACTGTTAGTATATATAACAGAAAAAAGTGTGTATGTGTTTGTGTATATCTATACAAAGAAAGATATTTTTTAAACTACTATATGCCATAGAGTTTAAAAGTTCATAAAGATGTACCAAAATGGACATCCCTGGAACTTATTAGCCTTTGTGTTAAAATTCAGTATTTGATGGATGGGACGCAAAATTTTGGTCATGTGCGTTTCAGGAACGCCTAAACAGAAAAGCTAGCCTGACCTCTGTGCACATGCCACCCCTCACTGTTGGTCACCCCTGATTTTCTTGTATTTTGCATTGGATTTGCAAACCGTTTATTATGAAAAAAATCCTAATTCTCATGATGATTTTATACAATTAAGGGTATGTGTTTGCCATTCTTGCAGTCTGATACTAGATGAAGCTAAAAATTCTTAAATGTAGCTGTACTTTAATTGTGGGGGGAGGGGGTTAATAGCCTAAATGCATTCAGTGCACATGCTAAGACTAAACAGGTATTTGTAAACCTATGATTTGCAGTAAACCTACATCGGCTGTGCAATTAATGAAAAAAATTAGTTGTCCAAGGGACAAAATGCTAGAAGAATCTACTTGTCCCCTCCCTGTCCTACAAAACACACACAGTAGAATATAACTTGTAGGATTTTGTTTTCATTTAACAGGGAACACAGTCAATCAATTAGTGTTTAACAGGGGCAGATCTAGCCATGTAGCTCGACTGGTTCACTAAATTCTTCAAGATACAAAAAAGGTGCCCTGTGACCCCACCTCACCTCGACAAATGCATAACATACTTTATGTATAACATACCGTTTATTTTGGCAATTTCCATGTTAAATGCACTTATTTTTGCAGATTTTTTATTTAGCCCTCAAATAAGCAATTTGGACTTTTCAAAATATTTTTTGCTATTTAAAAAAAAAAAAAAAAAAATTGTGACTATGATAAATGGAAATGCAATATTTCAATATAACTTAAATAACAATAGCATTATATAAGTATAACATTTTTTTTTTTTTTTTTTACAATGGCAGCATTGTAATATAATACTTGTGCAGGCATATCGCTTTTTTAGAAATCATTTTTTGTGTGATAGATTTGAATGGAGACGCACTTCAAACCCTCATCAATGCTAACATCTTTATCTAGCAGATATACATCAGAAAAGTTGCGTCGCAAATTCTCAACGTGTCATATACAGTGTCTTTCCCAGTTTCAGGCACGTGTATATAGTGCTGTTATGTGAATTCTGTGAAGTGTAGGTACAATCAATAAGTCGTTTTGACTAGTACCAAACCTGACAAGGCTTCCTTGCAACCTGTAATGCCAACAAATAAAGAAATCTCCTCATTATAGTCTCTGTAGATACACAGGCATCCATTTTTCACTATCAGCTGTGTATGTACTGATGGTCTGGTCTGTCAAGCACATTTTTTAGGGACTGCTGCCATCTGCCAGTAAAAAATAAAACTGCATACTCGTTATACAGTTTTCTTATTTCTTTATTGAAGCACATTAAAAAGAAGCGTTAAACTTTGCAGATGCACATCTATGCACCTGCACGTTATTCTCACGGGATAGACAAATTTGGACTTGCATGTGCTGCACATGGAAATCACGGGCTAAGCAGCTGGGTGGTTAAGGAAATGTTCCTTTCAGTGCAGTTTGGAACACATTTCCCAGTAAATTTAAGTAACATACTAACTATAATCCTTAGGAGTTATTCAAATATAAAAATAGCTTCTGCCTGTTGTTTTTCCCACTCTATCTATAAGCAGAGTCCAACTCCTGATGTACAGTTGTTTTTAAACCCCTTTCACACTGTCACAGTATCACGTAGTGTGAAACCACATATCTGGGTCATACCTGGGTCCCAGCGACCAACCTCAGGATGTAGGGTGACACACTTTCACACGGGTTGAGCAAGACAAAATGCATGACGGCCTTTCGTGAGCCATCGCAATAACAAACAGCCACGCCTGCATGAAGGTTTCTCTTCTGCAAGGAACATTTCTGTTTATTCTGTTTAGCCATATTTTTCTTGATTTTTGAGCCGCAGCATGAGCCCCGTGGCAGCAGGGATGTAGAATCATTTGCTGTAATGAACATTTGGACCTACGGTTCAATCCAGAGAAGCATGGATGGAAGCGTCGTTAACACGCCAGCTCTGTGGTGGTCTGATTTTTCTTGACGTTCTTTCAGTTTTGTAACTTCTGAACCCTAGATCATGTGGATAACCTGTCAAATTTCTCTACATTTTGTACTGTTTCTCTGCCAAAGTGCACACAATATTTACAGTAGGCTCAATCAAAGTTTGCAAAGACAAAATATATTATTTTGTTTATTTCCATTTTATATAATTTTTTGTTTTGTTTTTTAAATGGTGTACAACATTTTACAGCTATTATTCGTCATCTAACATCTTGTCCCATGGTAGGTAACTGGAAATCTGCTGTAGCAGGGGGGTTGTACTGATTTCTTCAATGAGTAGGATATAGCCAGAATACTGGGTGCAGCATGCCATAAATTGGGTAGTGTACTTGTAATTCTATTTTTATTCACAATCTTGTTGTTGTTATTAGTGGTAGTAGTGACAGATACTGTGTTAATAAAGAAAATCAAAGAATAAAACCATTCTAATATTAATAGTTTAGTTAATGCCTTTATCCAAGGTCTTCCTTAACTTACTCCAGCAGCTTACATTTGTTCGTTCTGGATTGTCCTTTTACTATAGCGAACAAAAAGCTTTGGACCCAAACAGGGTTGATATAGCGAGGGTGTACTGTATTTAGTATTTGACTTGTATGTTTAATATACAACACTTGCACATATTAATGTATAATGCTTGCACATTTGTTATTTAATTTATTTTTCACCTCCCATAGTGTTCAACATTTAACAGATGATATCCAATATCATCCCTTACAAAAAATTATATACTGCAAGTAATAAAGTAACCAAAATTGTCTGGTTTTAGTATACTATTGGTACCATTATACTATCCTATTTTGACACAAGTATACTTCCAGTATACAACTTTATATTCTTTTTGTAAATAATGCAACATAGTTCTCAAATATTGGACATCTTACTTCTCTTTTGCATACCGGCATTGTCTCTTTTAGAAAACCAGGAGCAACTTCTGCTGTGGATCAGAAAGTTATAATTCTCTAAGGCTGCCCGCCAATGTGGATAACGATCGAAAAAATAGTAGAAACTAAGTAAAAAAGTCTGGGAAAAACAAATGGAAGTCTGAAAAAAGTATGGGATTATGTTGAAAAACTGTATGAACCTTGAGATGCTGTACCTATATTGAGTACAGTGTACTTTGTACATATCAAAGTCCATAGGTTAATTATGGGCTTTTTTTTTTTTGGACACCCAAATCTACAATGGACTGCCTGAAAGGCAAGTACCATTACCAAAATTTAGCGAGCCATGGTACACTAAATTGAAGCATGTATATCTTTTAAACTTTGCAACCCAGTACATGCGCAACCTGTACTGTTTTACCATTTCAAGGTACAGTAAAACCTCAGACTTACAAACCCCAAACTTCTGAGGCGTATGGTCAACCGAATACCCCACTTTCAGCTGTAAGTACACAATCACTTAACCATGCGGCAATCCAGCCAGAGTATAGTTTAAAAAAACGTAAGGTTAACCTGCTGAAATGGTTAGATCTGGGAAATGCAAACATGTTGCACTTTCATTTGAAAGAAAACACTGACAGCGATTATCGTCCTCGGCAATGGGAATACACCATCAGGAAATTGTCAGCAGTATTAAAAAATAATGTTTTTGCAATGGAGACAAAAGGCAACAGAGCAATAAAAACAGATGTATTGTACTCAAAGCAGCTGCTGCTGCTGATTTGATGATTTTAATAAATCACTCCATAAGTGGTGTGCTGGTCATGGAGAAGGCAAAATTACTGTACCAAGAAATGTGTCCAGGGCGAGGCAGATTTCAAAGCAAGTACAGTCAATTTTACTAAGAACATTTCACTTAAAGCAATGTTTTTTTTTTTTTTTTTTCAAGCCAAAGGACTGCTGCTCAAATGCATTTTGTGTAAAATAAAAACAAGCTCTACATTACACCCAGGTTTTCCAGGACGTTTAAATCCTGTGTTTTTGCTACAGTTATAATCTTAATAGTAAGTTTAAAGGTATCTTTTTTCCATTTTTAAGGTACTAGAACCATAAGACTAGAACCATAAGAATGAGTATTGCATTACTGTTTTGTATCCTTGTATTCACCAGATTAAGGCTGTATCTAGCAGGTGTACACGTTTTATGAAAACCATTGAAAACTCATTGAGTTACAGACATTTCACACTTTAACAACCTTCATTCTCAACAGGTTTTGTAACGTGGAGGTTCTGCTGTAATTGATAGTCCTTTCCTGTGTGTTTTGCAGGTTTCCTCATGTCCGTGAAGTGCTGGTCGCAGCACTGCGGCTCCCCACCCCAGGAGTGGTCAGTTGCTGTGATTTGGAACCCTTGATCCCCTCCCCTCCCCTCCCTCCCTCCCTCCCCCCCCCCCACCCCCGCATCCCTTTCCCTTAACTTCCCTCCCCTCACCACGGTGCTGGACGTCATGAGCATAGTAATCCCTCTGGGAGTCACCACACCAGATACATCGTACTCAGACATGGCTGCTGGATCAGAGTGAGTATTGTGCATTGAAAGAGTCATTACATTTCCCTTTTTTGTGATGTTTGCCATCTTCTAACGTGGTTGTTACACTTTTGAAGTTACAAATATTTTGCAACGGTCTATTGGACTGGAGTTTAAGACTGTTATATCTGGCGACCATGCCCGTTCCTACATGTGCATCTTTTTTGAGTTCTATACGGGAGAATTGCTCATGTTGTTAAGAGTATCCGAATGTAAGGAGGTGTGTATCACAATGTAGCATTTGCCCTGAAATTACCTTGTAATATAATAAAGGTAGGATTTACAGTAGATTTACAATAGGCAAACACCTGAAAGCAGGATACAATGAAAAAATACAAGCAAGGCCTGGTGTAATTAGTAGTTTTACTGAATAACACGTTCTGTTAGTTTCTTGTGCCCAGAATCTTACTGGTTTTACCCAACTTCTGGATTATTGCACAATATTTTAAAATGAGCTGGATGTTGGTCTTTTGGAATGAATATCCTGCATCTTTAAGGGACACACATTCTGTAACTTATTTGACAAATAGTAAGAGTGGTTTATCCATAGTTTAAGAAGATGTGAGTAAACATTTGGGAACTACTGTTTAAGTAATAAGGGCTCTTCATATCTTTTTCCCTTTGAGGGTCCAGGATTCTCAACTAAGAGGAAATGTTGGGGGTCCTAACAAAGTACAGTCTTAATGTTATGGTACGCAAATGTTTTTTTTTTTTTTTCTTCATTTATTAGTTTTGATATTTCTCCACCCCCACCCCTCCCCACATAACTAACTCTAAAACCCACAAACAGAACTTTTTTTTTTTCCTGTCTAAAAAACCAAAACGTCAAATAGAATCCACAAAAGCAAAATTCCATGAAGATCAAAGGACAACCAACCATACTACTCAACCAGGCATCCCCTCTGCTCTCACTATTAAAGAAGACCAGATGCTGCAGAACCTTAAAGCATTTCAATATTTGGGAAGATTTAGTTATATAATAACTTGAATTATCATTTCTGAATGTGACCGCTATTTTTTCTGCCTTAATCGTGAAATATCCAAACTGAGTGTTAGAAGGAGAGATTCGGGTCCCAGGGGCGCAAACGACTGCAAACCCAAGAGTCCGGACAAACCATGCGTACTTGAACGGAGGTACCCGTGTCCCCAAGAGCCTCGAGTAAAGTGGAGTTCTTGGATTAGCATGAACCCTAATGTGTTTTTTCTGGCTCTAAGTTTATAAATATTCAGTAATCCACTGCACTGTAGTGTACAGTAAAACTCCTTGTTTGAAGCTAAGAACCATTAAACCAAGTTGTTTAAATAGATCTTGTCCCGCCCAATATGAAATTGTTGATTCCAAAGATTCTACCTGCAGACTGCAATTAAGAGTGTTAACAATCACCTGTCTAGCTATAAAGAGAGCGAGTCTCAAATTCACATTTCTGATAGGTAAACACTTGCTTGATCTTTCAAAATCTGGCTTTGTTTTCTAGTTTGACACACACCTAGCAACCTTTGCTTATGGACATTCGTTTTGGTAATTTCCTGCTGACCCTCAATCCCAACTTGAGTTTTCTAAACCAGTTTTGAATTAACTTGCAAGTGCACTGTGTTGGGCTTCTACAGTATCTACAACAAACGGCTTTATCAACTTCAAGGGTATAAAAGAAAAATATCTATTTCCTGCATTTTTTCAAAGGTCAATATTGACTGATAGGTCAATTTTATTACTTATAGTTCATTTGCCTTACTGTTGCTGAAGCAGTTTCGTTTTGTTGTCTTCAGTTGTAAAGCAGATTTGGTTTAAAAATTGTCTGCCACTGCCATCTTGTGGAATGTTTTAGTACTTACAGAATTCTGTGGACTAAATAGACCTGTTGAGGGTATTATATTTATTTATTTTTACCATACACCACTTTGTATTTTCTATTTAATGATTTTAAATTTATATAATACTATTATGGAAAAGGGATGTAGCAAAATGTATCTGTTTTTTTTCACAGCCCAGAGTCAGTGGAAGCAAGCCCCGCCGTCAATGAAAAGAATAATTATTCCAATCACATCTGTGGGACCGCTCAGAATCATGGGTACCGAGGATTACCCTACGCAGTGAGTAAAACCATTCATCCTTATGAGATTACAAACCAAAGCTTACGCAAGATACAATTAATTCCTCTTCATTATCAACCCTTGGCCAGAGGAGCTGGTAATTTGGAATGACATAAAGAATTCTTCACCATCTTCCCTTTCTGCTGTGTATTTCAGAGTATTGCAAGCTTAATAGTCATGGGTTTTTACAGCTGCAAAGCACCTGACCCCTCTCCTGTGCAATCTGTTGAGGTTAAAGTATATCTCAAGTGTACTCATGCATTGTTCTGTGTCTCCAGGATCACAACTATGGCGCCCCCCCTCCACCCACTCCGCCAGCATCCCCATCCACACAGACCATCATCCCGCGGGTGGAGCTTAACGGGGTGTGCTCGCGGTACGAGGACAATTCAGCTGACAGTGACAGCTCCTCTGACGAGAACGGCTGCAGGTGGTGCCACTGCAGCCTAACACAGGACGGCTTTGTCATCAAATGTGAAAACTGTAGGTAGGTGCCGCTGTGCCTGTCTCAGCTAGACTACCACCATAGGCCATATCAATCCTAAAGATCTTTTTCACATATCCAGTTTACTTCATGTATACAAACAGTTTAATCAGAGATACAATTCCCTTTAGGTTATGCTCCTACAAAAAAAATTGGAACCATGCTCAGCCCTTTCTTTTGCTCTTCTTTTTAGGGGTTTAGACAGGCGGAAAGGGATCGGAGTCCAGCGAAGAAAACAAGAAAATGTGTCTGGTAAGAAGCACCTTAAAGCTCTGGGGCTTTACAGTTTGTTGCTATCACCCTTGAATTCAAAGGAAATGTGCAAACAGTAGTATTTTTAAAAGGTCTGTCTGGAAATGTGATAATTCTATGATGTATTGTGCTTGTTGTATAACTCAAAGCACTAAATAAAATACGATGCCTGCATTGATTGACTAGACCCCTATCAAGGCTCCAAGTTTTATTACTGTTGTATCCCTTTCTTAAACTCTGTTAAGTAAAAATGTGATTGGTGACAGTTACTTGCTGGAGGCAAATCTAACAGGTATTGTTAGAAAATCACAAGATTTTGGGCAGTTGGGGACATAACTACCAGTAAATGACCTAAAAAAACAAACATTACACCAGAGGTTACACCAGAGTTTGCTCTGAAGGTTGAAGTCTGAGTGCCATTTGTTTTACCAGGCGGTGAGAGTAGTGCCACTGAGAGTGGGGATGAGGAGGTGACCCCGCCAGCAGTGTCCTACACTGCCACGCAGCACACTCCTACCAGCATCACTCTCACCGTGAACCGCATCAAGAGATCCAAAACCAAAAAGAGGAAGAAAAGCACGGAGAAAACACGCAGCGCCCCAAAAGCAAAGAAAGTCAAGGTATCGGCACCTCCGGTCAGTCGATTCATCATTTTCATTATGCAGGATTATATCAGCCAGTGGATAACACCAAAGCAAAGTATGAAAATATGTCCATCAGTTCTCTGTGAATTTTTGTTCATGATTTTATGAATTTAGAATGATCCGGTGACACAGTTTTTTCAGTTAACTTTTCTCAAGTATCCTTTTTGCATTTTATTAACATGGAAAAACAGCAGAAGATACAATTGGTCTAATAGTGCAAAAAGATCCATACACACATATGGAGGGTGTGGTTATAAAAAGGAGTGTTGGTTATGGAAAGAAAGTGAACGTATATTAATCTGCTTACAAGTCTATATATTTTTGTACTATCATAAATTACTATGTTGTGGTATACTAATTGGAATTTATAACCATCAGTCGTAGGCAAAAGTATTGGCACACCGCTGCTTATATCATAATTCAGGGTAACAGGTTAAGGACAAGCATTTAGTAAGCTTTGTCTGCGCTTTAATAAAATAAAAGGCAAAATACACAATTTCTTATTTAACAAATTCTCTTATCAAAAAACAAACTGTACTTCTAAGTCTGTATTGTGGATGGATATACAGTGAAAGTCTACACCCCTTTAACTTTTTTTCACATTTTGTTGTGTCAGTGCCTCAGTGTTTCATGCATTTTAAAAAAGCGTTTCTTTCCACTTATCTACACACCATATTCCACACTGTTAAGTGGAAAAAACTTATATTAAAAATATAAAACGAAAAGATCATAATTGGATAAGTCCCCTTCCCTAGCACCTTTGGGAGCAATTACAGCTGTGAGTCTGTTGGGATAGGTCTCTACCAAGTTTGCACACCTAGATTTGGCAATATTTGACCATTCTTCTTTACAAAACTGTTCAAGCTCTGTCAAGTTCCTTGGGAAGCGCTGATGGACAATCTTCAAGTCATGCCACAAATTTTAGATTGGATTTAGGTTGGGGCTCTGACTGGGCCACTCAAGGATATTTACCTTTTTGTTCCTTAGTCTCTCCAGTGTAGCTTTTGGCTGTGTGCTTTGGGTCGTTGTCATGCAGAAAGGTGAACTTCCATCCCAATTTCAGCTTTCTTGCTCAGTGCAGCAGGTTTTCCTCCGGAACTTCTCTGTACTTTGCTCCATTCATTTTCCCTTTTATCCTGACAAGTGCCCCAGTCCCTGCCAATGAGAAACATCCCCATAACATGATGCTGCCACCACCATGCTTCACAGTAGGGATGATGTTCTTTGGGTGATGCGCTGTGTTTGCGCCAAGCATAATGCTCTGCATTTAGGCCAAAAAGTTCCATTTTAGTGTCGTCAGACCACAAAACTTTTTACCACATGGCTACAGAATCTCCTGAGTTTTTTTTGCATACTTCAAAAGGGATTCAAGGTGGGCTTTCTTAAGTAATGGCTTCCTTCTTGCCACCCTACAACACAGGCTAGAGTTGTGGAGTGCTTGGGATATTGTTGTCACATGCACACTTTGACCAGTCTTGGCCATAAAAGCCTATAGCTCTTGCAAAGTTGCCGTTGGCCTCTTGGTAGCCTCTCTAATCAGTCTCCTTCTTACTCGGTTATCCAGTTTGGAGGGACGGCCTGATCTAGGCAGGGTCTTGGTGGTGTCGTACACCTTCCACTTCTTAATAATCGTCTTGACCGCGCTCCAAGGGATATTCAAGGCCTTTGCAATTTTTTTATACCCGTCACCTGTGCCTTTCAGCAACTTTGTCCCGGAGTTCTTTTGAAAGCGCCATGGTGCTCATGGTTGAGTCTTTGCTTAGAAATGCACTACCCAGCAGAGGGAACCTACAGGAACTGCTGAATTTATCCTGAAATCATGTGGATCACTACAATTTAACACAGGTGGAGGCAACTTGGTGTGCGATTTTGAAGGCGATTGGTTACACCTGAGCTAATTCTAGATTTTTTTTACTCTATTCCGGGACAGATCACGTTCTGTGCTTTAATCAAACAGCGGTTTCTCAATCGAGATTCCGCTCACAGATCATCCCGGTAAAACACGTTTAGAGGGATCAGTGTTTTTCATTGGTAATGCTTGAGTGATTTCCAGGGTGACCTACACGTGCACATTGCTTGTAACCAAATCCCGCGAGGATTGCCATGTGTAACACCCCTGACAACTGAAGCAATCTTATCTAGTCAGCGCATATATGTGTGTGTATATATATGACACACACAGTACCAGTCAAAAGTTTGTGTACACCTGCTTGAAACACCAGGTTTTTCATGATTATCTATGCTTTTAACTGTATAAACTTGTCTATAAACACTTAATATTTCATTATATGATACATATACTTATATAAGCTGATAATCATAAGTGAATTGCATTCAAAATTTTTATTTTTAAATGAAAATGTAAATCTTGTCAATTTCAATGAAATGGTCACCTAAAGCAAGGGGATTTCAGTCTAAAACCCAAGTCAGTTAAAAGTCTGAAATGTGTATAACACGGTGTTAGAACACTGGCCTTAGTATAAGTGTCTTTGTTAGATGTTCTCTGAGTTAACTAGCATGCTACCTAATTAACCTTTTGTCACCAATTATTGTTAACAGGTGAGGGTCCATGATTACTATAAATATAGGTAGCATAAGTACAAGTTTGTCATTCCTGAATGTAAGGGAGCAGAAAATGGCAAAATACGCTCGGTTAAGCAAAGAAAAAAGACTGTAATTACTTTAAGAAATGAAGGTCAATCTTTAAGACAAATCGCAAGAACTTTGCAAGTGTTTGTAACTACTGTGGCCAAGACCAACAAACGATTTGAAGAAAATGACACTCGTGAGGACTGAACAAGGTCATACGCTCCAAGGGTTACCTCAGAATCAGAGAACAAGTTCATTCGAGTCACAAGTCTGCGAAACCGGCGATTTAACTGTCTCTGAAATACAAGCTCAGCCAAATGCTACTAGAAGTAGGGATGTTTCAGCATCAACTGTTCAGAGGAGATTGCATGAAGCTGGCCTAACTGGAAGAATTGCTGCAAAGAAATCATTGTTAAGAGTGCAGAATAAGAGGAAGAGACTTGCCTGGGCCAAAAAACAAGAAACTGGACGTTTGAGGAGTGGAAGTCAGTCTTATGGACCGATGAGTCAAAATTTGAAATATTTGGGTCCAACCGCCGAGTATTTATAAGACGCAGAGAGGGTGAGCGCATGAGTTCTGCATGTGTGGTTCCCATTGTCAAGCATGGAGGAGGCAGTATCTATCATGTTCTGGGGTTGCTTTGCTGGTGACAGAGTTGGTGATCTTTACCAAGTCCATGGCAAGCTCAACCAGCATGGCTATCATAGCATACTTCAGAGGCATGTCATTCCATCAGGATTATGGCTAGTTGGGCAGTCCTTCATTCTTCAGCAAGGTAATGACCCGAAACACCTCAAAGTTGTGCAACAACTATCTGGCGAAGAAGGAAAGTGAACAACTCAATCTAATGACCTGGCCTGCCCAGTCTCCAGACCTCAATCCCATAGAACTTGTATGGGACGAACTGGACAGAAGAGTCAAAGCAATGCTACCCACAAGTGCCCTACGTCGTTGGGAATTGCTGCAGAACAGCTGGGAAGACATGTCGGATGATTTCCTGCTGAAACTTGTTAACTGAATGCCTCGTGTTTGTGAGGCTGTTATTAAGGCAAAGGGTGGCTATTTTGAGGAATCCAAGATTTAGATACAATTTTCAATTTTCTTGAACATTGCTTTGATACTCCTTATGGGTTTTTTTGTATATTGTAACATGTGTTTTCATTTTCAAGTATTTACAGAAACGTATATGATGTAAAACATTGTCAATTATGAAAAAAACCTAGTTTCCAGCAAGTGTACTCAAAATGTTGACTAGTACTGTGTGTGTGTGTGTGTGTGTAATATATATATATATATATATATATATATATATATATATATATATATATATATATATATATATGGCCCATATATATGTGGGTGTATATATATATATATATATATATATATATATATATAATATATATAATATATATATATATATAATATATTATATAAACGTGTATATGTATTTTTTTTTTTTATTGTATTCCTTTATGCATCTACATCTCTTATAATTTTGTAATGAGTTTGTTGAATGTTTAAGAAGTCGGGAATGACGCTATTTTTTTATGTTTTGGACAAAAGCCTTTCTGCTGTGTAAAGAAAAGTAAACACAGTGTAGTAAACTTGTTATTTTTCAAGCATTCCTGAAACGTCTTGCATTTGCACACATCTTCAACTATGGGGGTGCACCTGTACCTGCTATAGGGGCATTGTGTAATATGTGAAACCAAATGAGCCACTAGATTTTCACAGAAATTGAGTATATCCAAGTGTAAGCTCATGTGCATTTGTGTAATTTTATACATTTCACAAAAGTAAATATGATTAATTTTATTCTCATTCGTTTGTAGGCTTTCCGAGAAGGTTCTAGGAAATCAATGCGAATGAAGGTATGTAGAGAAACCAGGAGAGGAGGGGGAATAGATGTTGTAGCCCTCAAAGGCAACTGTAATGGGGGGGGGGGGGGGGGGTGACACAAAATGCAACAAAACCGTCAAGTGTGAAGTCTGACTAAACTAAACAATCTGTTTCGAAACGGACAGTGAGACACTAAGAAGCTGCTTTCATTTTTGATTTAGTGTTTCATTTTATAGATTACAAAAAAATGGGTACTGTGATACTGGATATTAAACAAGTCTGTGTAGTTAAGTAAAGTTACTTGGGCAAACATGTTCCTTCCCATGTTGGCTGCTAAGTCTCTGTGATAAATTAATCTTTTCATGTTAGAGAGAAACATTTGTCTTACGTCTTTATACATTTTCTTGGTTTTAATATATATTTGTGCTTAATGGATTTTTTTAAACCTGAATAATTGTCATGACTAGAATTCAACAACAGAGGCTAACACCCTGGATGAGAACACGGCAGAGGGCTGGGAGAACCGCATCCGGCTCTGGACAGATCAGTATGAAGAAGCGTTCTCTAACCAGTACAGCGCTGACATTCAGAACTTACTGGAGCTGCAGCGCATCACCAACAAGGACTCTGTGGGGAAAAACGCAACAATGGACACCATCAACAAAACCGAGTTAGCCTGTAACAACACAGTCATCGGCTCTCAGATGCAGGTAAGCTGGAAGTTTGACAAAACAGCTCCACTTTTCAAATGCTCCAGACACAGAACATGTTTATTTTGTTTGGTAATAGTGGGCTCCATAAATCAGACTAACTTGTTGGAACAGGACCAAATGTTTCCTCTTCATTCTGTGTTTAAATTGTTATAGTAGGAAAGTAGGATGTTCCCTTTGTAGGTTCATATAGCCAAACTGAGATGCAGCTTAGTGCCAGCGAAATGATAATCTGCGTTGGAGCCAAGACACTGAAATGCTACAAGAATCTTTAAACTGAGCGAATCAAATGCTGTGACTAGAAGTCTATCAATATTTTCAGTCACTTTGTGTTATCACCAAGTCCCACTGCTCTTAGTAACATTTGGACTAAATAAAGATGTTGAACAAACAGACATAGTTCATCTTCTGGGTTCTGAGTGCTTCGTGTTTTTCATATGTACAGTCAGTGGCACTTTATCAGGACACCACGGGAGAAGGATAAATATCCAGAATAAGCGGCTGTCCCAAATTAGTCACACTAATTTGTTTCTTAATAGAAAGAAAAATAATGAAATCCCATCACAATTTGATTTTAATGTTAAATTTTGGGATGAGTGGGTAAATTTTGGGAAAACCCGGTGGGTAGCACGAAGGATGAAATTGAAATGGTGTAAATGACAAATGACTGCTTCCTAACACAATTTGTCAAGGCACCGACTAGAGGGGAGGCATGCCTTGATTTAGTCTTTTCAAATAACGAAGACAGAATAACTAAAACAGAGGTCAGAGAACCACTGGCAAACTCAGACCACAACATGGTCTCATTTTGAAGTGTTTTTTAAAACCCCAAAAGTAATGACTAAAGCTAAGGTTTACAATTTTAGAAAAGCAAACTATGAAACAGAGACTAACAGAAGTAGATTGGAGTAAAATAGAGAACACCCACAGAAGAAGGATGGTTGTTCTTCAAAAATGTAGTACTAGAGGCGCAAAACAATTACATCCCTAAAGTAGACAAATCTAAATGTAAAACTAAATTGCCAAAATGGTTTAATAGATCAATTAAAAAAAAATATTCGGCGAAAAAAGGCACTTTATAGAGCATTAAAAAAGGACCAAAAAGAAAGTACGCAGAAAGAGTACACGGAACTGCAAATGCAAGTCAAAAAGGAAGTTAGAAAGGCCAAGAGAGAAATAGAAATGAACATTGCTAAGGGAGCTAAAACCAATTCCAAAATGTTTTTCCAATATTACAACAGCAAGCGAACATTCAAAGAGGAGATTAAATGTTTAAGAGATACAAATGGCAAAATCGTAGATGAAGAAAAAAAATAGAAAATGTATTAAATTATTACTTTTCACAAGTTTTTACAAAGGAAGATACTGACAACATGCCCCCCATGTCATCCAGTTCCTATCCAGTTTTAAATAACTTTAGCATAACTGAGGCAGAAGTGTTAAAGGGACTAGGAGCTCTTAAAATAAACAAATCCCCTGGGCCGAATGAGATCCTCCTAGTAGTACTCAAAGAAATGAAAGAAGTAATTTACAAACTGCTAACCAAGATCATGCAGCAGTCTCTTGACACAGGGGTGGTACAGACAGACTGGAAAATTGCAAACGTAATACCGATCCACAAAAAGGGAAACAAAACTGAACCAGGTAACTACAGACCAGTAAGCCTGACTTCTATTATATGCAAACTTCTGGAAACTATAATAAGATCCAACAAGGAAAATTACCTTTATGGTAACAGGGTCCTGGGAGACAGTCAACATGGTTTTAGGAAAGGGAGATCGTGTCTAACTAACTTGCTTGATTTTTTTGAGGATGCAACATCGATAATGGATAATTGCAAAGCGTATGACATGGTTTATTTAGATTTCCAGAAAGCTTTTGACAAAGTCCCGCACAAAAGATTAATTCTCAAACTGAACGCAGTTGGAATTCAAGGAAACACATGTACATGGATTAGGGAGTGGTTAACATGTGGAAAAACCTCAGAATGGAGTGTGGTAACCAGCGGTGTACCACAGGGATCAGTATTAGGTCCTCTGCTATTCCTAATCTACATTAATGATTTAGATTCTGGTATAGTAAGCAAACTTGTTAAATTTGCAGACGACACAAAAGTAGGAGGCGTGGCAAACGCTGTTGTAGCAGCAAAGGTCATTCAAAATGATCTAGACAAGACTCAGAACTGGGCAGACACATGGCAAATGACATTTAATAGAGAAAAGTGTAAGGTACTGCACACAGGAAATAAAAATGTATATTATAAATATCATCATATGGGAGATACTGAAATTGGAGAAGGAATCTACGAAAAAGACCTAGGAGTTTTTGTTGACTCAGAAATGTCTTCATCTAGACAATGTGGGGAAGCTATAAAAAAGGCTAACAAGATGCTCGGATACATTGTGAAAAGTGTTGAATTTAAATCAAGGGAAGTAATGTTAAAACTGTACAATGCACTAGTAAGACCTCATCTTGAATATTGTGTGCAGTTCTGGTCACCTCGCTATAAAAAAAGATATTGCTGCTCTAGAAAGAGTGCAAAGAAGAGCGACCAGAATTATTCCGGGTTTAAAAGGCATGTCATATGCAGACAGGCTAAAAGAATTGAATCTGTTCAGTCTTGAACAAAGAAGACTACGTGGCGACCTAATTCAAGCATTCAGAATTCTAAAAGGTATTGACAGTGTCGACCCAAGGGACTTTTTCAGCCTGAAAAAAGAAACAAGGACCAGGGGTCACAAATGGAGATTAGACAAAGGGGCATTCAGAACAGAAAATAGGAGGCACTTTTTTACACAGAGAATTGTGAGGGCCTGGAATCAACTCCCCAGTAATGTTGTTGAAGATGACACCCTGGTATCCTTCAAGAAGCTGCTTGATGAGATTCTGGGATCAATAAGCTTCTAACAACCAAACGAGCAAGATGGGCTGAATGGCCTCCTCTCGTTTGTAAACTTTCTTATGTTCTTATGTTTCCTTGTTTGCCCACAGCTCCAGCTTGGGAGGGTGACGCGAGTGCAAAAACACAGGAAGATACTCCGAGCTGCACGGGATCTGGTGCCGAACACCCTGATCATAGAGTACAGAGGGAAGGTCATGCTGAAGCAGCAGTTTGAAGTCAATGGCCAGTTCTTTAAAAAGTAAGACATCCAAAGCTATTTGTGTGTGAAGCAGCGTGGGGTGGGGCAGGGCTGGGCATTGTCTGTACTAGTATAGGCTCCACCTTGCTCTTAGCAGTCAGGAATAGTCCTGGTTTATTACAGGCTTTTTTTTTTTTCAATTGGCTAAATTTATCTAATTATCCAGGCCACCCAGCAGATGTATTCTCTCTTTTTCCAGCAGGGGTCACTCAGACCAAAGCAGAAGGTCACAAGAAGAGATGGGGTTGTAGGAGATGGGGTGGGGCTTTTGTACAGTACATGTATGTGAACTTTTAAATATGTGTGATTTAAGGAGTAGACAGGAGTGCTAAGTTAATGTTTTTGACAGTTGTAATCAAACAAAGGAGGGAGGTGGGTATATATTTGTGGCTTTTGGCATTAAGTAATCCGCGTGTGTGTGTGTTTTTTTTTTTTTTTTAGACCATACCCCTTTGTACTTTTTTACTCCAAGTTTAATGAGGTTGAGATGTGTGTGGATGCACGGACATTTGGGAATGATGCACGGTTCATCAGAAGGTCCTGCGTACCCAATGCTGAGGTAAGAACACAACACTGAGGATTTCCTCATTGAATAATCCATCCTAATCAATCATATGGGTGTTGGAGGCATTGGAGCTGAGAGTCATGGTTTCAAAAATCTCCATTCCAAAAGTTTCTTATATCTCTGTTAAGGTTCGGCACGTGATTGCTGATGGGATGATCCACTTGTGTATCTATGGCAACACTCGCATCACAAAGGATACTGAAGTAACCATTGGCTTTGACTACGAATTCAACAATTGGTGAGTAATTTAATAAAAAAAAATATATAACTGCTAAAAACAGACTAATATAAAATGACAATCAAGATATAAATGTGACCTGGATTTATTCATTTATTTTAGTCAGGAAAACTATTGTGTTCTCATTTTATACATTTACCAGAGATTTGATTAAATTTTGCTCCGCTCTCCAAATGAAGAACAATAAAAGCTTTGAGTACACAAAATCTGGTGACTGGAACCTAGCAAATGATTAATGCTTTCTTTCATTCCCATTAGGGTTAATCACCAAAGGTAGGGTAACTGTGATCATGTAAATATTCAGTGTTTGCTCTTAACCCAATGATTCCTTATAGTGTGAATCAAGATGTGAATTTACATTACTTCGTATGTTTGATCTTAAGTTTTAATTTAAATAAGTTTCATACAAAAAGGTACAGAATATCTCAGAAGGTTTTGGGAGAGCTGCTGTTAAAGAATAGGCTTTGTTATGCCTATTGCAGATAAAGCTTGGTTTAGTGACCAAAGTGTTAGGTATTACCCCCTCCTTCCTGCACCCCTTTTATTTGACTTTTTTTTAAAATAAAAAAGCCTTTGTTCAAATTTGAGCTCCCATTCAAACTGTGTCACTGTCTTTTTCTGACAGCAATTACAAAGTGGACTGTGCATGTCATAAAGGGAACCAGAACTGCCCAGTACAGAAGCACAACCTGAGCCCCATGGAGCCACTGCCACCTCCTCATCCCCCTCCCACACCCCCACAGGTGGGCGCAATGACCAGACGCAGTAAAGCCAGACGGAAAGAGATGGAGGTGGGCAACCAGGACAACGCCTCCGATGAGAACAGCAACCAGCAATCTGAGCACCTGATTGATTCCAAAGAGTTCCAAGGACTTGGAGCTGCGGGCAGTGATGCAGAGGTATGTTTCATTCAATTCATTCACCTCCTGGTATGCTTATCGGTCATCCAAAACGTAAAGCTCAAGTACCATAGACCTTACCATTTTCTGGCTTTTATAGAACCTCATGGTTATCATCAACTTCCCATGTCTAACAGTTGTGTCTTCACAGAACTACTAAGGGCAACTGCACTATACGTGTTCTCAGTTGTATGTAGAGATTGTAGATTTTCATTTTATATAATATGAGGCTCTTCATCCTCTGGCTTTTTTAAAAGACAAATGTTTCGGCTAATGCCTTCATTAACATACATGAAAACGTTAGCCAAAACATAAGCAAGGAAATGCAGTAAATCACTTTTTTGTTCTTCGCTAATTTTAGGGGGGAGATGAGGATAGGTTGAAGCTAGAAGATAATGAAGAGACTGAACATGACGAGAATGCAATCCTAAATAAACAGGTGAAACTACAAATCGTTAACAATATTGTAATTACTATTAGGAGAGTCATGACTTCTGTTTTCAGTTGGGGAAGTTTTGAGACCAGGCTTGATTTTAAAGCCTATTTCTTGAAGGTGCTTGCTAATGTTGATTAGTATTGAATCCTGTGGATATATGTAAATAGTTCCCATTTATTAGCTTTCATTTATTAGCAATAATCTTGGGTTGTCCTCATGTGTCAGCAGGAGATTTAGTCAGTCTTAACCATATAGCGTTAGCATGCTCTGTTTCTTTGGATAAAAGCATTTGCAAATGAGTAAATAATAATAAAGTGAGACCAAGACAGATTTGAGTAAACTACCAACTTAAAACCTACTGTGTAAAAGCAAGCAACCTCAACATTTGTGTCCTCAAGTTTGTGAAAATAAATAACCAGTAGTGTTTTTCAGTAGCATATTACTTGCTTTTCATGGAAGATAAAGCCAGTTGTATGTCAGGGGTGTTGCAATTGCATAGATCCAGGCTTTATCTGACCAGTACAATGTGTTTTTTTTTGTAGGATTTTTCCCACCTTTTCAGACATTTTAAATAATTCGTTGTATTTTTGTTTAGTCACGGGATGATAGGAAAGCTGAAGCCATCATGCATGTGTTTGAGAACTTGGAAAAAAGGAAAAGGAGGAATATCCAGAGCCAGGAGAAGAGCTGCGGCACTTCAGGGGCAGCTTCCAGTCCAGCAACACCCACGGCACAGGAGCCTAAACTAGATACCACCGAGATCGAGGATCCCAATCTTGTCTCAGCAGTGACGCAAACTCCCCAAAACACTGGGGTAGGGGTCAGCACCCGCCGATCCGCTCAGAGCACAGTGAGTACCCAGTTCTTTATATCCTATAATACTTCAAATATTCATTTTGCATTGAAATATACATTTTACCCCTAAGATATTTTGCTCCTGTCATCCCAGAGAACATTATTTAAGGTCCTCAAATATTTTCTTCAAATCCATAATGGCTTTTCCTGTGTTGCCACCTCCATCACAGGAGTTGTCAGTGGTGGAGAAGCCACCTGCTAAGCCTGCTCCTACTAGGTCATCTAAGCCACGGCCAAAGAGCCGTCTCTCCCGATATCGCTCCAGCTCCTCACAGCGCGCACGACGACAGCGGCAGGCAATGGCTCAGCAGGCAGCAGAGCAGGGGCAGGTAGCCATGGAGGAGGGGATACCAGGGGCCTGTGGTGCTGAGCCAGGGAGCACAGAAGGGGGACTGGCCAGTGGACTTCACCTTGATGCAGATGGAGCAGCTGGGACTGCTGCTGGATCCTTGGGTAACCGAGCAAACCTCCGATACCCCAAGACTAAAACGGTAAAAGATGAGCTTGTTCACGCTGCCTTCTGAAACTGTTATAGTGTGTCTGTCGTGTGTGCATGCTAGCTAAACTACTTCTATGCATTTCTTTTTTTATTTTTATTATTTCTTGAGCCAGTAGTATACCCATTTTTAATGGAGAATTATATGTGCTTTTTAGTACCTAGTGACGGAGTGGTTGAATGATAAGGTTGCTGAGAAACCTGAATCCCCGATCGACTGGCCACTACGAATAACCACGGACCCCACAGTGCTGGCCACTACCCTGAACATGCTTCCTGGTCTCAGCCACTCACCCCTCATCTGCACAGCCCCCAAACACTACATCCGCTTCGGCTCCCCCTTTACACCCGAGAGACGCAGGCGCCCTGTCATCCTTGATGGAACCTACGGCTCCTGTAAAAAGGTGAGGCCTCACAAAATATTTGTGAAATTCGACCTCCAGATTTGTTAGGAATTCAAAAGACATTTTGACAGGAAGACCCAATGCATGAGCGATGTGATATGGAAAGAACTAGTCAAACCTCATTTATAACAGGGATATGTTAATAAAAATATCAAAGCGTCAATGCGAAATATATTGCAGGAATACATACATCAAAGCACAATGTTGGGGGCAGTAAGGTGTTGTGTTTTAAACCCAATAGCCTTCTCAGTAACACTTTAGGGAAATATCTATTTACTTTTGTTTTAGCATCATAATCTTTCTTGTAGTTTATCTCTTCAAAATATTTAGCTTCTATTATCAGTTAACACACCATGTCATTTTTGCAGTCAACTCAACTGAATCTCATATGCCCCCTCTCAATCTGTTGTGTGGATTGTCATTTCTTTAAAATGTATTTTACTGTAATGTGAAATTACCAGAGCTACACTAGTTGAATGTTTCACTCCCACATTTCTGCTGATTTTTTTTATCACTTTAAAAATATACAGTTAAGTTGATAATGTAAGTTGTTTATTAAAACAATCTTCAATAATATAATCATAATGTGTGTATGTATGATCAGTTATATTAAAGATTACCTATTTCTTGAAGATACAACTTACGCAGCCAAGTCTGTGCCACATTTTCACATGTGCCCACTTGATCTGTATGTGTAATTTTTTTCTGTGTATTTAACTAGTCTTTTGAATTCTCTTTTTGATATGCTTCCCACAGCAGATTGCATTGAGGTCTTATTTCTGATCACTAACTCATACCGTTGTTTATGTGCTGTTGCTTTAGAGACTGATATGGGTGGGGGGGCGGGAGAGTCTTTTAGTTTGGTATTGTTAATTTTTTTTTTTATTCTTTATTCTTTTTGTAGCGTTGGATGAAGCAAGCATTGGATGAAGGCATGTCAGCCAAGACCGGGGATAGTGGAACAGTGACTCAGTCATCACACCCAAGTCACAGCTGCAGCAGCACCTCAAACCCCAGCCCCTGCAACACAGGTAACCCTCTCGCCACACCCTCAATTTGATGAAATGCCCCTAATCACCATAGAGACAAAACTCTCAAACTCCTCCTGTTTTCTCCCTTTGCAGAGTTAACAGCGCCCCTTAAGAAACGGAAATCCTATGTGCCAGAGGGAAGTAGCTCGGAGCTGCTTCGACCGCTCTCCCCCATCACCCCCCCTCTACCCTCGTCAGATACTATGAGCCCCCTGTTGGCAGCTTCTTGCGCACTTCTCCTGGGAGGAGAAGAGGACAAGCACAATGGATACATGTACTCTCCCCTTCACTCCCTTGCTGCTAGTCGCTGTAACACCCCACTGCAGTTTGAGGTGAATACTGGTGGAAAAAAATATGTTTAGGAGAGAGGCAGTATTTATATTTCACAGATGAGAAATTCAATTTAAATAAATCTGTCATGCAAGGCGAAGTTTAGATATTAGAAGTTGGTTATAAAACAATTAACATCTGTTAAACTGTATTTTTGGGGTGAATTAGTGCTTGGGTTTAAATCCAAACCTGACTAGTTGTTCTTTATTTCCCAATGTTAGACAAAAATGAACCTCTCTGGAGCCATGAACACAAGATATTATACATTTTTACTAACCTACAAAGTATTTGATTTGTTCTAGTCCCTTGTAAAGCTTGCTTGTGCCGCTAATGTTGATAAATACAGTTGCACGTAACTTGGGAATGTCAAACTCAGAGTGAAACATCACTTAACTTCACTCAAGTAGAAACTTTGCTCCAGTGGTATAAACCCACTCTGCCTGTGGAACATTTTTAAGTTATACCCTGGGTTAGCTAAACTCAAGCAACTTAACTAGCTTTAATCGAATATTGCAGTAAAATAGATATACTTAACCCAATCCTTTTGTCTGTTATATCTGTCATGTTTAAAACTGACTAGGGAGAACAAGGTAATTACTTTTATTGTGTTACAGAATTAAACAAATGACAGAATATTAACTAATAGAAGAGGAAATGCAAATAGTTTTTTTTTTTATTATTATATTTTAGCAGTCACAATACATTAAATAGAAAACAGTACCATTTGAAATAGTTGCATTTATTTTGTAATTATTTAGCCAAAGAATGTTTTTTATCTATTTAATGTTATGCTTGGTAGAATTCAGGTATACCCTAAGCTAGACATTCCCTACAACCAGTTTCAATGCACAAAGAAATAAGTGGTTTTCTCCAGTGTTTTATTGAAGGCTGATGTCCTGAAAACCTTTTCCACTAATCGTATTTATTTTTCCTTTCGTATACAATTCTTAGGTACTGAATACCTCAAGCAGCAGCCACTGGCAAAATCTGTTTTCTTTTATCTTTCTTTTTTATTGTTAAGACTTATTTTTCTTTACAGGCGGAAGACCTATTTGCTGAAAGATGCAGTATTACTCTCCACAATCAGTTCTGGTTTATTAATTAACTGAAGTTTTTTGGGGCTAAAAAGATTGCTGTGTCTCTACTTTCATTGGGCTTTAGATCTATTTGAAAGGGTAGTAGCATCAGGAAGTCCATTTAGAAAATAACAAGCTGCATTAGTCTTACTGAACAACTTGTAGGGCTTAAAACCCGACGCATTACTTTACAGAGTTTCTTGCTTTTTGTACGTATTCCCCGCAACATCCTTTAATACCATTGCGATTACTTTGAGATTTTTATTAACATATCACTGGTCGTAAAATTAGTTTTGACCAGTTATTTTTTAGCTTCGGTTATGCATCGGGTCTTCCTGCCAAAATATGTTCTAAATCACAACATCTGAGAATCAGAAACATTTGATTGGTTCCCAACATCCTGTCACAAAGTGCAGCAATTTGATTGATTCATTTTGTTTGTTTTCCTGAATATGCATGACAAGCCCTGTGTAATCCCAACATGGGGTGTACGTCCAACCATATGGCTGAATTTTGTAAGAGGAGTAGGAAACCAATAAAATGTTCCTGATTCAACCTCACGATTTTTGTTGTGAATTCAAAAGACATTTTGACAGGAAGACCCAATGCATAAGCGATGTGATACGGAAAGAACTAGTCAAACCTCATTTATAACAGGGATATGTTAATAAAAATATCAAAGCGTAAATGTGAAATATATTGCAGGAATACATACATCAAAGCAGGATGTTGGGGACAGTAATGTGCTGTGTTTTAAACCCAATATCCTTCTCAGAAACATTTTAGGGAAATATCTACTTAACATGAAATTAGTGTAAAATGGCCAACATTAGACATTAGTACATTTCAACACATCCTGCTTAATTTTGCTACATATTTCATCTTTGGAATATATTTTGCTAATCTTGGCTTTTTTCTTTTTCCTTTTTTCCACCATTTCTTGGTTCTGTTTTAGCATCATACTCTTTCTTGTAGTTGCTATCTCTTCAAAATATTTATCTTCTATTATCAGTTAACACACCATGTCATTTTTGCAGTTCAAGTCAACTGAATCTCATATGCCCTCTCTCAGTCTGTTGTGTGGGAAGTGATTTCTTTGAAATGTATTTTACTGTAATGTGAAATTACCAGAGATACACTAGTTACATGTTTCTCTCCCACATTCAAAAATATACAGTTAAGTTGCTAACATAAGTTGTTTATTAAAACAAATTGACGTTTAAGAATAAATGACCATGTATTTATAAAATATATATATATATATAATATATATATATATATCTATATATATATTATATATATATATAAAATGGCAAATCAATAATATAATTAATCATAATGTGCGTATGTATGGTCAGTTATATTAAAGATGACCTATTTCTTGAAGGTACAACTTATGCAGCCAAGTCTGTGCCACATTTTCACATGTGCCCACTTGATCTGTATATGTACATTTTTTCTGTATATTTAACTAGTCTTTTGAATTCTCTTTTTGATATGCTTCCCACAACAGATTGCATAAATTATATTAATTGATTACACGGCAATACATACCAGTCCATATCATTTCTACTGGATAAGTAACTTCCATGTATGTTGAATCTTCGTTTCAGACACGGTGTAAAAGTGATACACAGGAGAGACAAAGGGGAGGTCTTATTTCTGATCACTGACTCATACCATTGTTAATGTGCTGTTGCTTTAGAGACTGATTTGAAAAAAAAAGTTTAGTTTGGCATTGTTAATTTTATTTTTTCTAATATTCGCCTAACATTATGCCACAGCTTTTTACTATTTGGTTGTAAATTATTTGATATCTGATAAATGTTTCCAACCTTTTTGTTAATTTGCAATTATAGTACTGCATATATTGTAATCCCTTTATTGGAAAGTATTCAAAGCAGGTTGTGATTGATGAACCACAAGGCTGTACTTGTGTATTTGGTGTTTACTGATAGTAATGATGCAGTTTGCTGTTATGTATGGGGAATACCCTTAAAGGGATGCTCCCTCTCACTTTTTCAGTAAAACAGAATATACATACCTGTTGCATTTTTCCCCCCTCAACCCATTTGTTTTAATCATACACTACATGCATTTATATTGAGTGGTTTCCAAGTCTTTTTTTTTTCATTTCATACTTTTAAAAGCTGTGGCAATTCTCTATGCTTTTTTTAATTTTATTTTGCAACCTGACTTTAAGTAGAAAAATAACAAGATGCTTTTCCCTTCTCTAGAACATATCCTCCCCTGAGAGTTCCCCTGCGCATAGGCCCGAGTCCCTGTCACCAGAGGTAGTTATCACAGTCTCTCGCTTAGAATAGCAGGATAAAACTTGGAGAGGTCTGGGAGGGGGGGGTCATTCTGGATTGTTGTGCAACCTTTAGTGCATGGGATTCATTATCACTATGATAGAGATAATGGGTGAATTGTGCATGATAAATTCACGTACCCTTGCAACAAACAAGTGATGTGGGGAAGTGGACCAGTTCAAGCCTGTAAGTTACAAGGGGACAGAGGAAAATCAATAGAAAATGTTGTGGTGTGTTTCGTACACATTCTGTTAGAGGAGTAGAGAACAGCAGTGTGCAAAACTATCAAAGAATAGTATATAGGCAAATGCTATTCATCTGCAGGAAAACTGAAAAGGTTACATTTAAGATCATTAGATCGTGAATAGATTTACATATTTCTTTTACTTACCCATGCATGGACTTAACAGCAGTCCATAGGCTGAGTGGGTTTATACTACTGGGAGCAACTGTTAACTTTAAACTGGCTGGCTGGTCTTTTGTACAATGACAAATTCATAGGGACAGCCTGCCTTCAGGTGTGTACTGTTTTAGACCCACAAATGTAAACTCCTATTGGAGATGAGGCCTTAATCTGCTGCCATCAACACACCAGTAATGGCCCCTGGGTTCTTTAACACTGGTGTGAATACTCTGACTACTGTTTTGTTTTGTTTCTCTGCTGTTCTCTCTCATTCTCAGATCTATTTAATCTGTTTGCACTGATAGCTTGACAAGTCAATTTTTATGTTCCCCTTAAAATTTTCACGAGTTTCAACGCACAGTGCTTGTATAGGAGAATAGTTTGCAATTCTATACAGTCACCTACAAAGCGCCACACATCCAGTCCACACTACATAAGACCACAGCAACGTTTGGTCTGCTCTTCAAACACCAGTTCAGATTCATGTAAATTCAGTTATTCATTAACTGTTTTTAGACCAGTGTCTTCCTGCTTTTAATGTTCACCACCATGCTTCTTAAAAGCATTACATGTCAACAAGTAGGAATTAATCCCCAGTAAAGGTAAAATCCTGAGACACTTCTGTTGCAATAATGTAATATACCACAAGGCAGCACTCTAATCCTTTTTATGGAAATACCACCAGGTTTATTAAAAAAGCAGTGCAAAATAATCTAAGCGGACAAACAAAAGTAATAACACAGCCTGTAATCATGCCACCTTTGCTTGTGTTACAAATAATTAAATATGTTTGACCACTTGTATCAAAGCACTGTAGGTGACAGAAAATGATTTGATGTAAAGTTGAAAGGATTGCTTGCCTTCTGATGGGATCTGGGTGGCGATTGTAAGTGATGTCATCAGTTTTCATCTGCATGGACTTGGAAGATGGGTGGTAAAAATTCATACACCTGGTTATGCGACTAGAAAGAACACAAGTCACAGACTGTGGCAGTTGGCTAAGTCTTTCACATTTTTGGAACCAATTCATGCAACATTTTGTCTCTAGTTTTTAGTTATTTTAGTACTATGAAGGCATTTTGCATACCAGCCTGCTTTTTATTTTTTTTAGCTCTTTGCCTTGTTTTGACAGACCTCCTAGCATTACGGTTAGGTTTGATAAGTCTGAAGCAGCTAACTGCACAGAAACACACTTTTTTTTTTTTTTTAGACGTGTAAAGAATGTTGCAGCCATCTGGAAATTTGTGTAGGCATGACTAACCTCTACTGTAGAAAAAATATATATATATAAAATGTGTGTGTTTTGAACAGCAGCGAAAAAACCAAAAATAATTAAATGTTTAAAATTACAGCTGTGAGTTGTTGAGGTTCCATCTGTGTTCCGATGGTTATGTAGGTTTGCGAGTCATCATAGATTGATGTAATTTCAAAAGGTCGCAGATAACAAGCAAAAGAGCTTCAATAAATAAAAATAGAAAAAGATGTTGGCCAACTACCTCTCTCAGAATATAAAACCACATCTCTAAATGTTAGAAAAGAGTGAAAGTCTGACGAGTTGTAAACTTTTTTTTTTTTTTTCTTTTTCCCTTTTATATTTTGCAGCCTTGTCTCCGAACAGATTTTGACCAACCCCAGATAAGTTATCCGGATCTGTCTGTTCCCTCTGGCATGGCAAGCCCTGTCCTGTCTGCAACAGGATCTTCTGAGGATTTTGCTTCGGTACAGACACCCCTTGTTGCTGGGGTGCCATTCAGCAGTACAACTGATGCAGTCTTCAGTGGGAGGAGCCTGGAATGCCAGGCCCAGGCTAAGGAGCAGGCTTTCAGGACAGAGTTTAATCTCATCTACGCCTGCTCCCCTTTGAACGCTAACTTGCTGGCATCTGGGAACCTTGCAGAGGGAACGGGGCGTGGGTCTGCTGTTGGCAGTGACAGGAGAACGTCACTGTCAGAAGGGGGGTTCTCCCCTGGAGAAGCCTTTTTTGGTCAACAGAGTCAGGGACTCCTGAATGAGCCTGCCCAGGGTGCAATGTCACCCTATGGAGATAGACAGTATGTTTACTCCGAGAGCGGAACACCACCCCATAACCCACCACAGAAAAAGAAGGCAAGTCATATCATGCATTTATTTTATTAAAGACACATTTGTTTTCTGGAGTGCCTGTCCCCAAGTTGTAATGTTACCTCAGGCAAACCTCCAACTGTAACTTGCTTTATGTCTCTCCTGAAGGATAGCATCTTTTACACAGCTGTGGTGGTCCATACAGGACCCCAGATTTCAGCTAACATTCAATAACCTGTTTAAGGTATTTCTTGGGTTCGGTGCTGGTAACCAGACTGTAAATTCGGGACTCGCGTTAACAGATTGAAGGAGGCAATACAAACCGACTGCTGTGTGGCTTTTAAATTGGGGCTTGCCGGCAGCAAATGCATAAGAAAGGAGACTGTGTGAGTATACTTTGCAAACAAAATGAGAAATCCAGCCTAAAAATAAGTATTCTTGAAAACGGCTGTCTGCTATAGTTAAACAAAATACTGTAAAGCCATAAATGTTTGCGACCAAAATATTTGGCTATTCCACATGCATAAAACCTATTTTGCTCCAGAAGTTTGGCGACCTGTTGTGCTGGTAGTAGTTTATTACTTTATTATATGTACAGCACTAAGATGTTTGTGCCAAAAATTACTTTTTTACAATACGTGAAAAGCATATAATAAAATGCTTGCAAATATGTATGGCTTTACAGTATATATAAAGTCATATTTACTATCAACCTTGCCTCATTATTTTGACTGATTCCTATTTATGCTGTTCCGGGCATTATAGCCCCCTGTCGGTAACAATGGTCTTCCCTCGGGTCAATAATTTTCCACTATGGTCCTCCTCTCCAGTCCATATTTACAATATATATATATATATATTATATATATATATATATATGATATATTATAACTTAACTTGCATGCATTTTAAGGATGCTAACTGCTCATGTATTTTCCTTGGAAAAACTATAAAATAGGTAATAAAAGAAAAGTGATTTAAAACAGTAATTTAAAAAAAAAAAAAGTAATTTATAAATCGCAATTTAAATAGACTTTATTTAAATCAGCCAACCCTGCTTTAGGACAAAAGTTCTGCATTACTGTCTTTTAGTGGATAAAGGTAATCTTTTAAATACAAAACTGATTGCAAAGTAAATTGACATTGACTACAAAAAAGTATACCATTATAAACTGTCAATAGATCTGTGTAAAAATCTCATACACCATTGTAGTAAATTGATCTTTTGTAAAGCAAAGTATGAATCCCAGTTAAATTTGACTTGTTAATGAAGGATACCAGTAATTAAACTAAACACATTTTTATTTCATCCTCCCAATTAACAGCTCCACCAACATGTTTCAGTACTAATGTAAACTAGAGTTGGGGGCCCACAGGTTGGGTTTTGTGCCACTAGAATTACGTAACCTTTTTGCACTTTAGACTAAACAATTTTAAGGTTAACATGTCTGAAACCAGATCCTGTACCACGTTTTTTAAATAACTTGACAGAGCTTGAAAGCATTCATCAAGGTGAGGATGTATTTGGCAGTAATGATTTGCCGCCCTTGCAGGGTCATTCGTTACAGGCATTTAAAAAGAAATTACTTTTAAATTAGCCATTTAAAAATATTATTAGAATTGTTTGATTTTATAAAGGTAACCATAAGGCATAACCTGCAAAAATGTCTTAATTCTTAAGTGCTCCTTTGGGGAAATTCTACTGTCATTCTTCTTCAATTCTTATAAATTAGGCTGGCAATAATATGTTTGCTCAGTGCTACTGTGAGCTATCGAATACTCGGCATTCATGTATGCTGAAAATAAAGTATGCTGATCTGCCATATTTATAATTGTCAAGAAGACATGAGCATTTGTTAACAATTAGAATTCCATTTATTATCCCCTGACAATTAATATATTGGGGGCGCCTGTCGATCAGTACATGACACTTGTATTTTTATATAGAGAACCAGTCATGTTGAAACCTGGCAATAACATTCAAGTCAGAATCTGCACTGCACAGTACATGCATATTTTACAAGTGCATACTGGGATGAAGGCCATTTTAGCGGTCTGGTTCTTATTTTTTGAGTTTACAACATGGTGCTGACATACTGATTTTATTTCCAGACAAGAAATTCTGTAATGCGTTTGTCATTGGAATTTCTCCAGTTTGTCTGTAAATCAGGGAGTTCTCTCTTCCTGTTAATATGGGACTTGAGGAATAGATTGATATGCAAACAGCCCTGTGAAGTCAACAGAGGCACGTGGACATTCCTCAGGAAATACCTGGGCGGATCTTGTTTTTTTTTAAAAAAAAACCTCTGTGTGTAGCATAAAAGCATAGGATTAAAACAAACTTAAGGACTTTTCTTTTTATTCACATCTGTAGCAATTCTGCACATCTGTTTAAAGTTAGACACCCAGACCTAATTTTGAGGCTACTTAGGAGTAATAGACAGAAATTAAACAAGTACCCCCCTCCTTTTAAAACTCTTGAAATGGAACGTTGCATTTTTGTTCACAGCGTATCCGATTTTTCCATATTGTTTGTTCCTAGCAAAGGGATCGAAGCTGTTCACAAATACAATATAATTAAGAATTGAAAAATGTCTTCTTTAGTCTCTCCTCATTTGTCCGTCAAAGGCAAATGTGTACAAAACACAAATTGACCCTCGGGTGGGATCTTGTGTAGTGTAAGGTCAACCCATGGCCCTTTGCTAGCATCTTGATTAACACAATGATCCACCACTTTCTGTTTTCAGGTCTCTCTGTTGGAATACAGAAAGCGGAAACAAGGAACGAAGGAGAGCTTCCCAGGTGAGCCAGGTAAATCCGTGGGCACGCCTACCAGGTCCAACAGTAGCTGCAGCAGCAACGCAGAGTCTCCTCATGTCACGCGCCCCACGCTGCGGCACCCCACCTCCCCACAGAGTGGCTTCTCCTCCCCGGTTCACCCCTCCATCCCTCAGATAGAGGAGGTCAGCCCTCCAGAGCCCTGCACCAGCCGACAATTTGGAGCCTCAACAGCTGGCTCCCACATCAAACCTCAGGACACCATCAGCAGCCGCTGGTGAGAAAGCACACCTAACCATCTTGCAAATTAGGATTTTCATTTTTTCTGCTTTAAACATTGTAGTGTGTTGTCAGAAGTGAAATCTATTCAAGAAGAACTCTCACAAGCTACATTTTAAGTCCTTATTACATTACATTGTCATTTGAATTCTATGCTGAAATTTATAAAACTACAAAAATAATCCTATGTTAGATATTAGTGTGTTCTGTTATTAAAACCATAAAATACTAAGCGTTTCGGGTGACTGTAATTGGCACACCTTTTGGTCTTGGGGTTTTATGAAGTCTCTGAAACCTCTTGCTTTTTTATTATTCTCTTAAAACATACTCCAAGACATCTTATCAGACAATTAATATACAGTAAGGTATTTCACTTGTATAAAACAGTTTAACGTTAGTGTTACATACCCTAATACCCATATGGTTAGACTCTTTGTTTTTTATTTTATTTTTTTATTTTAATTGTAATTTGGAAAATATGAAATGCAGGAATTGTTTCTAAATAGATCTGTTATGAAAACGAAGTGAACTAGTTTTTCAATTGCTTTCTAATCAGATTTTCTAGAGTTATGCATGTGTGAGAACATATTGAATGGTAGCACCAAATTGCCTCTGCAGTATAACATTATTCAAAGAAATGCAGTGGGAGAGGTGGGGTTACTGAAGTTGCTAAATTCTTTGATAGTGTGCAGATTTGTGTGAAAATGTCTACATGTGTGTGTAATATATATTACTTTACTGAAAATATTTACCTTAACTTTTAAAGTCTAATTTATTTTGGTATTAGTGTCTTGTGTGATCAGACAAGGGGGTGTAAGTGCATGCCCTTTACTGAATGATCATTTCTCCCTAGGATGGTTCCCACATCAGTTGAAAGGCTACGAGAGGGTCAGGGGGTGCTGGAGAGAGTCTTGCGAGGGGGCATGAAGATGGAGCGTGTACTGAAGAGAGTGGAGTCCACTTCAGGAGAGACCAGGGAGAGAGACTCAGGTACTGTATAGTAGTGTGTGGTCAAGGCTCTGAGTGGCTTACGTTTCCACATGGTTATTTACTTTTGGCAGTGACATCTTAGTTCAGCAAAACCCTTATTGTTTTTCTGCCCTCCAAATGCAGTGTTGAAAGTGGAAAGTGCTAAACATACCTAGCACTATATTAAACTTTAACTTGCTTGATTGTACTCTGTTTTTCAGATTTCACAGAGGGGGAAAGTTTAGAAATGCAAGCCATTTCTCGTTCTAGAGGCTCACCTATACACAGCCCCCAAAGATACAGTCATAGTCCCTCACGATACAATCACCAGGTGAGAGGCTGCTGCCACCATTCCTAATCATCCTCAGTGATTTATGACATGTCTGACACTCTCTGCATTCTACTGATGGATTCATTTAGTCTGAATGGTACATACAGGATGTGTAAGTTCTTAAAAGCATTTAGCTGTTCCTGCAGAGGCCGAATATATTTAATCTCTTTTTGAAAAGCAATCCCTTCCCCTTTTTCCTATCTATAGCTGCAGCAAGTTCATTCTGAAGGACACCAACCAGAACCTCAGACTTTCCTACCGGACAGCATGTCTCCATTTAGAGGCCACGGCAGCACGTATAGCTACTCAACACCATCACCTGGACATGGCTACAGGCCCACAACACACACAATGAGCCACGGGGCAGCCCAGAGCCAGCTAGATCCCTCACTTCAGCCTGCATCCTACTCCAGCCCTGTCCATTGTTCCTCCTCCTCCTCTTCCTCCTCCTCTTCCTTGGACTCCTCTATGGTGCACATTGGTGGGAACATCGGACCCTATGGTAGCAGTCAACAGCATTCTGGAAGCAGCATACACTTGTACAGTGGCAGCCATCTAAAGACAAGCCTGCTTTCTAGTCAGTCCATGGCTGTATCTGCTGCCTGCTCGCTTACACCGGGCAACCACAAAACTGTAACAACAGACTCGAGCGTGGTTCTTCCAGCCACCAATGCTGCTTCGGTTAATTTCACCTCTGTTTCACAGAGCTCCAGACTGTCACAATCTGATTTACGAACCTTAAACCCAGTCAGCCCTGGACAAACTGTCCTGCAGTCTGGAACCAGGCTATTGGCAGCAGCAGCAGCCAACTCGCAGCACTACCAACATCGGGGAACAGCATTGAGCCAGTACCAGCATCCACAGATACAAGGCTCCGGAGTGCGGACACAATCGGGAACCTATTAGTTTAAAATAGACATAATCTGTGGGATGTATGGACCAAACACTCATTTGGGATTGGATTTCCACCAGGACCTGTTTTTATACAGACTTTTGCTTCACCAAAGGCATAATAAAAAATGAATGGGCCTTGGTTTTAATTACAGTACGAACAACAACAAAAAAAACTGTATAGAATTTCAAATACCCCTCCCTTTCAAATCCCCCTCCCTGTTCACCTTTAACTCAGATTGACAGATAATGTACAAATAAGAGAAATAGAAAACAAAGTAATACACGTACCTGTTTAGGTACATAAGAAAAAAATAAACAGAAGCAGAAATAATTTGGTTAGGAATCTTATTTGGTTTAACCAAAACATTAGTCAGTTTTGCAGTTTAAAAAAAAAAAAAAATATATATATATATATATATATATATATATATATATATATATATATATATATATATATATATATATATGTGTGGTGTATGTATAAAAAAAAAAAAAAAAAAAAATAACAAACAACCAGAAACAAATCTATATTTGTAGCATCAGATATTAAGACACAGGAATTCAGTGGAGTGAGAAGAGTAACTCGTATAGACGGTCATTCCAGATGATTGCTGGCTTTTTTCTTTTTTTTTTTCACACACGAGTATACTGTAATATTCTGGAGTTAGATTATTTTTTTATTTATCTAATTTTTATTTGTTATAACCGTTCTAGGCTAGCTATAAAGTACTTGACCCATACGGACATTATAATCCACAGTGCTGCAGTGACATTTTTATATTTTCCCCAAGTTCACAGTGTGAGTTCCTCAATCTTTTTGTTATCGATGAGGAATTTGGAAACATTTTTTGTTTTTTAGTGACTGTTACAAACTTTCAGTATAACTGAGTGGGAGAGAGTTGGATTTCTAAGGAAGCTAATTTTCTTTTTGAAACCTGTTAAATTAAGTTGTTGGAATTTAAGGTCATGTGTTTTTTTTTTTTTCCCTCTTTTTCTCCTCCATTCTGTACACAGTTAATTGTAAAAGCAGATAGTTCATTTGGGTTAAATCTCCAGTGTCCCTTTTAAGATGCTGTCTCATTAACTGATTTAAACAGACCAACAAATAAATAAACAAAATTGTTTATAGAGCCTTCACAAAATGTTTGACTTTTGCATCCACCGTACCAGAAAAACTAATTACAATAAATTCAAGTTTATGATCTTGGAAGTGTTGGTATTTGATATTTAATTCTTCCCAACAGTGTAGATGGCATAACAGTTAACACTATCACCTTTTCCAACTCAACACTTTCATCACAACCCTTTGAATGAAAAAACAAATGTTAAAACTGAACACAATCCTCTGAAATACCAAATATCTGCACTTCTTTTTTTTTTTTTTTTGTTTGTACCTGAATGTATATAAGCAGGTGTGCATAAATCGAGTTTACTGTATATCCCATCAGGTTTTCCGTTTTCATTCTGAATGTTCGGAACTCATGAACATGAAATGCATTTAGGCTGAATCTTGCACACTGATTTCCCTGCTTATTGGTGAACTTGCCAGCAGCATTTTGAAAGGGAATACTGCATTTTTAAGTCAATGGTGTTTTTACAGAGAGTTGTAACAATTTAGATTTTCCAAAAATAAGATGTAATTTTTGATAATAAAATACTCATGTTGATAATCAAAAACATTCAGGAGTGCAAATTTTGGAATTGTGTCTTGGAAGTAAAAAAAAATACTAAAATAAAAAAAATATATCTTGTTCCAGTGGAGTAAAACACACATACACCCACTTTTGGTTTCAGGTGTTGGTTAATGAAATTAGTAAATATTGAGAGAATATCCGTGGTAATGTACAGCATGTGTTTCATGACTTTCTGCAAGAAATTATTACCTGGGTATGTCTTTCCAAAGTTGTTATATACAAATATATGGGACATGGAAATTCTTGTGCTTTTTGCAAATGGATGTATTCCATACTGGTGATTAACTGTTCAGCATTTCCTATTACAAGATCCTTTGTAAGTAAATGCTAAACTAGTGGGCTTCTGGAAGAGGTGTTAAATGCAGCTCAGCAATGACTTGAGGTAACATGACAAAATAGTAAGTTGCTTTTCTTTTAAAAATTGTAGACATTCCAATGTTTGAAAAGCAAAAAAACACTGGTTGGTACATCATCTGTGTTTTTGAGAGCTGGACCTGCAGATGATACATGTTTTATAGCTTAAATCTTTCATATCTCTTGCTTTTTACAACTTATTTATTTTTAATTTTTATATAGCTTGTCACTTTTTCCTTCCTTGCTGCGGAAACCTAAATGTTTAATTTACCAAAAGTGGTGCAATGCTTCCCTCTTTACCTGCTGTTTCATTAGCCCATTTCATGAAAGCTCTGTAATGTACCATTGGAATGGTTCAACAGACCTTGTTAGTTACTTTTTTCAGTACCATGTTTTTGGCTGTGTTGGCTTTTCTTCAGCGTTAGCCTGGGCTTTAATACATGCTCCTTATGTTTTGCGTAATCTTGTATCTGGATCACCAAAGGCAGCAGTGGCTGAGATGATGGATTTCATTACATGCGAGATCTGCTGGGTACAAACATTTAAGTCAAGGATGTTTATATAAATATGCTTGTATGTGTCCTGTGGATTTTACACCATCTGTTATTTTTTTTAGTCCTTTTTTTTTTTTTTACTCCAGTGAAAGAGCACTTCTCAAACATTGAGAACCACTGCTATAGAGCTGCTGGAAGCTGCACGGTTGTCGCCAACAGTAAGTTGCTTCTTGGCGCCTCACAGCAATCCTGCAATGTGCTCAATATCCAATTGGACTGGATTAATAATGAATGTAGATGTAATGTCATTACTGTCCAGCTCTGCAGTAGGTTGAGTGGTTGGCTTGCAATACACAGTACACAATTGGCTTGCAAAATATGTTGTAAATCGACATACTTTATTGAATAAAATAAACTCCATTTAAACAAAAGTAAAAATATTACACAGCATACATATTTTGATATGTAAGTAAATTCCAGCAGGGAACTATACTGGTCTTAATTGTACATAAAACAATGTGGGTACAGTTTCCCAAAAAATCTTTTTATCGAAACATTGAGAAAGCAATTCCATTGTATATCCAGGCTCTTTTTAACTTCCACGAGTGCCCAGGGTTTGTCACAAAAAATCTGCTTGTGACCCTCTGACAGTCATAATTATCACAAGTCATTCGGCTCACAATTTATGAACTAAATACACATGTATGAGACAAGGTGTCCTGTACCACTAATTCGTTCCTGATTTGCAAACAGGATACATTAAAGATTAAAGCAAATTATTGGGAAACAGCCCATTTCAAGAGTTTATGATTTTTATGTATACAGTTTTTGCAGACATATTTAAACATTACTATATATTTGCTATATGGAGTTATATTATTGAGCTATACAATTTATATATACATACACAATCCTGTTATTGGTCATAACTAACCATAGTCTGTTTAATGAATAAACTTAAAACCGTTAACTTCCTTGGTTCAAAGGCAGTGTTGTCAGGCTGTTAGCATAACACAAATAATATCAATAATAACTTGCTGAGGATTTTGTAAATAGATTTACACTTTAAAAATCATAAGATTACACAGTAAGATTACCAAGTCTCATACAAAGGAAGACCTACACACCCTAGTTTTTAGGGACAGTCCCTGGTTTTCTTTACATATCTTTTTAAAATATAGTATTTAGCTGCCCATTAATAAACACGTTAAAATAGCTCAGATGATACTGTTTGCAACTGAAGCAGGGTTTCAGGATTATACTGGTTTTCTTGCAATTTCAGTCACGGTGTATCTTAGTTGCAGTGAAACAGCCAAGTTTATTCAATGTTTTTTTGTTTTGTTTTTTTAATTTATGGTTCTGTCTTTTTATAATATTTTACCTTTTACTGCAGCGCCACCTGTTGTAGGCTGATTTCACTCCTGCAGCACAAAGTTTTTGTACTATGTGGCATTGCAATAGAAAATTATATATAGTGTTTCCAGAATAATGAAAATGTGCCCGCACCAAAGATGCCTCAGTTCAGCAGTGTTCTGGAATCTGAACACTGCATGGATGTTGACTGATGGGTTGAAATCCCACTTCACCCGATCCAGCTGTAGGCCCGGCACTCCTTCTCCGGGTTTTCCCGGTAAACGATCCGGTATCCGCAGTCTACTGGGATTCGCATGCATTTCTTAGGCCAAGAGGTGGGCTTCATCGGGCTACACAGAGAAAGGTTGTTACTAGTGTTGCAGTGCAAATCCAAATCAAAATATCACCTAAATGAAATTATTCAGCAACGTCACTTAATGTTGCCTGTTTTCTCTTATCTTAGCAATAAGCTAATTGCATTAGTCTGGGGTAACTTTGTTCCTTGCTATGTCCGGGATAGTAATGAAAGGTATCCCTGGTAATGTATGAGAAGCAAGCTTGGTTCAAAATATGAAATATCAAGTAAAATATGTTTTGAATAAACCCTTGTAAGAAGAAGCCGTATTACAATAGGCAACTACTTGCTTTTACCTTCGATCCCTGCCTTGATATGAAGGCAAATACAAGTCTGGAGTCTGATCTGGGATAACACCGACCAATAGAAAAGTGACAGTTGACCTCAGAAACTGGTAGTTGATTAATCATACACTTCACTTTCAAAGCAGCAGCTGCATAGTGATGTTTTTCTGTGTTTAAACTGTATACTAGTACCAAACTAGCACTGTCGGTATTTGAATTGGGCCGTTTGAGTTAAATAGAAAGTAATTGTGAAATGTGCGGTTACGACCTCAATCCATTACATTTGAGAATGATTTCCATTACATGAGAGTAGATGTTGAACTTCATGCTCTCGCCAAGATAAGCACCAACTAAGACATAGCTTTGCAGTAAACTAATGTGATCCATCAGCATCTCCATCCATTTGCATTGTTTTCCATCTGATGATGTAGATATCCTTCTGTCTGGTGTTGATTGCTGAAGTGTAATGCTGGGTCCAGGGATTAGCTCATTTTGCCTCCCCAGCACATCAGCACACACAACGGCTGCAATGCTGGCTCCGGGGATCAACCCAGTGCAGTCTCCCCAGCGCATCAGCATGACAACCGTCTGGATTGAGCTAAGTAGGGTATATCTCTGGGGTTTTCGAGTGGGCACCTTCCATCCTCGGTGTTTCATTGACTAGCCCATGACGCCTCAAGAGGGCTCAACAGTGCTTGTGGCGTCCCAGCATCACCCCCCTCCATCCCCCACTCAGCTCAGCCCAGCTTACTTACCTGTACATCAGCGCTGCTTTCTTTCTATTGTGCTTGAGATTCCCATCCAGAATCTTTCTGTCTCAACCACAGCCAGTTGCTGTTCCTTTCTGCTGCTTCAGATAAGTTCTTCACTGTGCGACGCAACTCTTGGCCACTGAACCCGACGTCTCTGAGAAACTGTGCCACAAATCCTCGACAACCCACCTCCACTGTTTAAACTCAAACTCTCCATCCTCGCTGTTCCGCTTCAGCAGCTAGTTGAGCATACCGAAGTTTCTTCCTCTCATATGCCTCATCCACAGCATCTTCCCATGGCACCAGATGAACAAGGCGTGCTGATCCAGACCATAAGATAATGTCTGGTCGAAGGTTAGTGGTGGCAATCTCAGGTGGAAAAATAAGCCGTTGACCAACATCTGCCAGCATCTTCCAGTCTCTAGCAGCTTCCAGTTGTCCTGAGCGAGGCTTGATTTTAATAGCAGTTTTAAAATGCAGCGCACAGAGTGTTGCAGAACTGCACTTGCACATGATCTAATACGTTTATTTTATTTTTATCTTGACTATTTCACTCTGGTTCATAAGTAGTCACGCTACCCCGAATGTGATATATTATCATAAATCTCCAGAGGCTTCTGATTCTGAGCACAGTGGCTATTAGTCATTTATAGAAAATTCTTTCTAACCTTCTAACAAAGCTCTTAATAGCTGCCCTTGCTTCAGGGACCCTAATACCATTGTTTTGGGGGTTAGTTACAGCTTTTTTTTTTATTTGTATTGTTTTATTCAGGATATGCCAATTTATTTATTTTCTAATACAATAGTTTCTGCTGCTGTTGTTTTGAGGTACCTAATCACTTTCTGTGTTTTGTTGGTAAATTTCTTTCCTGCAGTGTGACCTACAGCACAGGAAATGATCATATACCCGAAAGTTTTTGTACCATGTGGCATTGCATTCCCAGTTCTCATCATTTGGTGGTGCATGGAGCTAATGGAAAAGAGAGCCTTAGTTCTCACTCCTTTTGAAAGGAATTTAAGGGATACAGATCTGCAATGGAATTGGTTTCTTAACTTGATTTCCTGTGTTCGAAAATCTCCCCTGAGCACATTACGTTCAATTGAAGGCAACAACTATACATCACTGCTGTTCTCAAACACACTCAAGGGTGTGCCGGTAAACTTACGTGAAGCAGGTGAAGCCCATCTCGTGGCAGTAGCACTTGTCACAGCCGTTTGTGAACGTCTGTCCTACTTTGAAGAGCTTATCCTTGTTCTTGCATTTGCCTAGCAGTTACAAAAGAGAAAATGGGCAGTTCCTGCATAAAACAGTGTCACAAGGCATGAATTTAAACCCAATTAAGCGCTTAGGGCAGTAAGAACCAGATGAAGACAAATGTGCTTGCAATATCTAGCCTTAAACACCAGACGGCACACTACTTCTTGTCAGAATACAAGATCATAAGTCTGAGTTGATCGATGATGAAAACCCAGTGTTTTAGCATTATCTACAAATTCCCAATTTAGAAAAGGAAAAACAAAAATTTAAATTTTACTGCTGTACTTTTTTTTTTTTTTTTTTTTTACCTGTGAATTTGGGGTAACATTTTGCCCAAATTCAAGTGGGGGAGGTGCATATCTATCTCGCTGACTACAAAAAAGTATACCCCAATATATGGAATGTGCATTTATTTATTCTTTAAAGGCAGTATTATCTGCTATATTTGCAATATATATATATATATATTTTCATGTTTATCAAATCTTACTAGGTGCAATTTTGCTCAAAAGATCATTTTTTCTTTGTTTGCATCTATTTTTATGTGAGTGCCATCTTTAAATAATATCATATTTTAATATCTGTCACATCTCGGAATGCTGACACAAGATACTGGCATTATTTAAAGATAATAAGACTATTAAAATCTGCCTTACAATGATTAAAATAAACATGAAAAATGTTAGCAGTAGGCAAGTTTATTCCTGCCACCATCCATGGTATTAAAGGTAAAAACTTCTATTGTAAATACATATTACATTTTCGGTTGTCATTTGTAGGCAAAATTCCCATTTTATATATCATTTATACAGAATTGTTACTTCTGCTTTAGTTTCTTTGTATAATTAGACTCTGTGTATAGAGAATCGTTCTTACCTGAATGATGGTAAATGGCTGCTTCACTGGAACTCGGGATGAGGGTAAGTAACAGGCAGACAGCCCACAGCATGGACAACCAGCACCAGAGACACCTCACATGAGCCATGGAGAACCAGAGAGAGAGAGACCAGCAAAAATAAAGTAGAATTAAAAAAAAAAAAAAAAAAAAAAAAAAAAAAAAAAAGAGGCTTTAAAATAATTTTAAAAAAAGTCTAATTTCTTCAAAGGATAGTTCAAAAGCTATTCAAACTGTCAAGTATCTCTGTAGAGCTGCAGCTAGGGAACTTATCTATTTAAAGTTCTGAACTCTTTTGCTCAATCTCCTGGTCAAGCTTGTCTCTAAACAACAAGTGAGCACAGCTCTGAATTTATACCCTGTCCACACCTGGGTTTGGCAGGTAAGAGACAAAATCTGGTTCAGATTAGAAAGTGAACTAATTCTGCCTCGTTTTCCTGTTATTTTCTCTATTTCTTTTTTTCCAGGGCGCTGCAATTTCAGTAGTACCTTCCCTCCCTCTCTCCTCCCCCACCTACTGCACTCTGCAAGCAGGACACAACTTTCTTTAATTTTGTTGTTGTTGTTGTGTTTAGGGTTGTGGAAAAGAAGGAATGTCAGCTATTTCCCCGTTCCATGTTTCTCACAAGGCCTGGCAATCCAGCATTGTGGTCTCCATGGTGACTTGTCAGTTCAAGGGATAAAGATTGAACTGTTTAACTAGTTATGGAAATCAACCCTTTTTGTTTTTATATGTGGTCTCTTTGTGATAATATAACCAAGTTTAATTATTATTTTTTGCCAGGTGTTCATTTATGCTTAATTATAATGAGATTAAAATATTTTCTGCCTAAAGGGGGTGTGGAACAGGGAAGCAAGCTGTGGATTATAAACCATTGACTCAGAGGGTTGTGGTGTGCTTGCGTTAGTTGTATATCTGTCTGTCTGTTGCTTGTTTATCTAGCTGCTGAATAAATGCCTGGCTCTTTCAGCAGGACAGAAAGCTTGTTAGTAGTTTAGTATAGAACAGTGGAGTTGGCTGCCTCAAAATAACTGTCTATTTAACTTATAAAAATAATACTGAAAAAATTCCCTCGCGAGTATAAACAGTCCTAAAAGACCACTTCAGATCTGTGCAGCCGGAAGAGAACGATGACTGATGTGGGAAGATGGCAGTTACAGATGACTGTGATATCTGAGAGGCATCCATCAATATGCACAGTATCCCACTGAACGCAGGATGTGTTTTCACCAAGTTCCTAATGAAGTGGATCCTACATTTACAAGCAAACTTCAATATAAGGGATGTGGGTAAGGGCAAGGCAACAAGGAACAATAATTAAGGTACAGTGGACTTGGCAACCCCAGCCTCCGGCCCACCTTGTTCTCTCCCATACACATACACATACAAACCTTCCCCTGGCTAAGGAACCCAGACATTCCTGCTTCTGCCACAGCAATGGCTATCCAGTACGAAACATTCCCCTGAAAACCCAGGCAGACGAAAAATAAACGCAGTGCAGCCAGTGAAACCCACAGCGATTCCAAACATCCAGCTCCAAAACGGCAGCCTCGGCCCAATGGTTAGTGAAAGTATTTGTCCTCCCTGCTGCCCTCGGCGCACATGAAAAGGACACCTTGAAACCTGCTTCAAAAATGTAAAACGACGGTGAAACTATTTCTCTGTGTTTTTCCTCATTCTGGTTAGCAAGATGAACACACATCATTTAAACGGGTCTGTACACCTAAGATATGACAAAAATGCACTCCGGCCTTGTGGAATGTATGAGATCTTTTGAGAAAGATTTTGTAAAGCGTTCTAGACATCATTTGATATGCTTTTGAAAGCCCTGTTAAGCTGAACAAGATGAAAAGGGCTTTATGTTGTAAGAATTGCATTAAAATACAAAAATGAACTGTCTGAGTTTTTAGAATGGATTTGAGACTTTTAGCTTCCTGTTTAGCTGCAGGTTAGTGCTAACCAAGGCTAAAAAAATGTTTAATCTGGCATTCAACATTGTTACTTCGCCCCCTGACAGAGGGTTTTCAGATACAACACTTTTAATTCAATTGACCACTGTCTCAAGTCAGTCGTCTAGCTGCAGTGAGACCACGTGGCCTACCACGCAGGAAGCAGCAGTAAAAGCTGGAATTATTATGCATTGATCCAGAATCCTAGTAGCAACTATCATTCTCCATGTACTGACTGTGCATCCCTATATCTTACAATAAAAACAATTCAGAAAGCTTAATTTAATTCTTTAAAAACTTACACTCAGTAACGAAAGTGCGCTAGGAGTCTATTTGTCTTCACACCAAAGGAAAATCACTTAACTAACAAATTAACAGTTAGTAACCCCAGTGGTAGTTTATCTGTAAAAATAAATAAATAAAACCACACACATACTAAAAATAATGTGAAGGCAAATACTATAAACTGTTATCTGCATTACATGTCTCAGTTCTTTACTTCCTTTATAAACATACCTGCTCTTACTTGGACCAGGTCACGTGGGGTCAGTTTTGTTCATTTTATAGCAACAAAACGTTCTTTCCCTGGTAGCAGCATACACTGCCCGCAAAACAACTGCACAGCTGCATCACATTCATAGTTTTGTACTTGTATTATTTTCATTAACTCTCTCCTTACAAAGGAATCAAGGATTGAGTATTAAGTGGGCACCTATAGCAGTTAGGAGCAGCTTAATTCATTTATGTGGTTTTTTGATAGTTTTATAATTTTATAATGGTTTTATTCCTTTCATTATAAATAGTAACAAACATTCCATCTTCTTGCTTTGGAATCTGACGTCATCCAGAACTATAAAAAACTGCTTGTGGTAAATTCAGAAATATGAATAGAAATGTCATCAACTGAGACATTTAAGAAAACTACTGTCATTGAAAAATCTTCTGTTGTGGGAACCTGCCACAGTTAATACGAACAATCTGAGTTTGAATCAGGGGGATCAGGTGGTCTTTCTACTAACATTTCAGAAAGTAATTGACTTTCTCTTCTCTTCTACTCAGACACCCACCCCCCCCCCCCCCCCCCCCCCCCCTACCCCCCCCCCCCCCCCCCCCCCCCCCCCCCCCCCCCCCCCCCCCCCCCCCCCATTCCTTCAAGAGTCTGGATCGTTTCTACCAAGGAGCAGCAGAATGAACACCTTTGAGCACTGTGCTGAGCAGGAATGTTTACAATGTGCTCCATAGGCCCTCAGTCTGACCACAAGCAGAAAAGGAAACACGTATAATGAGATTTCACTAGTCAAGGCCTGTGATGGTTTATAAGCATGAGAAAGAAATTAACCATCTCAGCTGGACATTTTGCAATTGCTTTGACCTCATTCAGTACTAAATACCAAAAACACAACTATAACGAATTAAATAGTTGACGTTTTCTTTTACAAAAAAAAGATATAACTGGTCTGCTGGTCACTATTCCTAGACTGCACTACCTCTGCCGTTTTTGGATATTATTTCTCTCTATCTATAGATGATGAGAGTTTAAAAGAAAGGTGGCAAGGCCTGAGAACAACACTGTATAGATTCTAATACTGAGGCTGCTAATATATACATACGCTATAAAGAATGACTTGTTTAACACCTTCCTCAGTCAGCAAGGAAAGGGGATGTGGTCTTCATTTGAAAGCAGTGCTTTAAAGATTGAATAGGTACAAAATGTGTCTGTCATTGTTTAGTTTCATGATGCTGTTTTTGTCTTTTTTTAAAATGATTAATTGTGTTTCCCAGTGCAATGTTTATGGATTTTTATGGGAAGTTAAAGGAGGGAAACAAGCTTATATCTTTCTTGATTGACTTACTGCTTGTACTTATGGTATCGTGATAGGAGGGTACATTGCTGCTCCAGTAACGTTAATTATCCCATGCAAATGGGATAGAGTGGAGGCTGTTGTAGACAGTGCATAGGTATGTATGTCACACTTGACATATTTGTAGGTTATTTTTTTTACCGCACAACACCACAATAATAACTCCTCTGTTGTTGAATGGCCCTGTGATTTTAATACCTGGTTTCTATATGCCACCACTGGAAACGGACCACTGTTTTGAAGTGAAGGCCCGGTGAGCGCAGGCCGCCTTGATGGTTTATGTAGGCTACCACTGTGGTATTGTCCATCTGGACCAGCACACACCTTTGGCCCCGTCACTCTGATGGAGGAAGTGGCATTGTGACAGAGTGGAAGCCTACCTGTAAACAGTGTTAGGTTTGGCTGTGAAGGTATAAATAAAGATGTATTATTTTGTATTTAAGTTTGGCAGGGATGGGGTTAATTCCACCCCTGCCAAACCCATGTGTGGAATGTGCCTGGGTCTTCATTGAATAATTCATCATCAATCAAGTCCCAGCTACATGGTATTAAAAGAAGCCAAACCCTGTGCTTAGGAGAGATGGTTCAGTGAAGGTGAATGCCCAGTTTGAGCAAGGAGGGGTGTGGCTCTGTTTTAGTGAAGGTGACTGCTCAGGCTAAAGTGTGTTTATTTTAGTTTTTTGTAAATAAACGTGTGCCTCCATGCTTTATCTGCAGCTCTCTGTTTCTGAGTCTCCCTCCTGCTGGTAAGCAGCCTTGCCAGTGGCACTATCCTACCACAGGGCATGAAGAGGGTACACATCCATTTACTGGCGTATGAGACGATACATATTGTGAAGTTAACTCTTTTCCAATTATAAGCCTAGTCAAGCTTACAATTAATGAGCAGCTTATAATTAACACATATTACTGAACATAAATGCTATCTATGAATATGTTTTGATGTAGTTTTCACTTTTCAGCATCTGAAATTGAGGCTGCCTAGTAAGAAAACTCCACAGTAAACTATATTAAATGATGCTGCAGCTAAGTGAAAGGCCCTGTGTTCTGTAAAATTGGTGGAAGGGTCTGCCTGTTGTAAAGCCTGTCTTGAGAACTGCATGGAGCCTTGCGCCACAGTGTTGACAAGGTCACAGTGTAAGAGGTGGTTCAATATTACACATTAGGATGGGGGTCAGGATGGGGTCATCCTAAGTTAACTCAGATGCTCCATAAAACTGAGCCACCAGCGCTACTCAGAGCTGGTGTGGGTATGTCAAACTGCAGTTTTCCAAGATAAATTTCAGGGAGACAGACGTGAACCAGATGAGCTGACACACAAACCACAAATCGACGTGCAAATTACTGGCCAAAGTCCACGGCCAACTGTTATGACTGGAAGGGGGTCTTTCCCAGATGGTACATCAAATTTATGTCTAGCTAGCCTGAGCTCATTCATAATCATCCACCAAGAACCAGCTGCTGCTTTGCCCCGCTTGTTTGCTAACACTTTATGAAAGGTACTGTGAGTTTTGTAAAACCAGACACCCATGTGAAAACAAAAACGGGAGGAAGCGATACTGTAAACACACAGTGGTGGCTAACAACTTTGCTTTTGAAGGAAAATGATAATATATAATTAGTCTAGGGAGGAAATTATCCCCAAATGCAAAACAACTCTCCTCTGCAAACACGGCTGTAGATGCAGATAGGCACACAGTTAGTGGACAGATCCACTGGCATAAACTGTAAGCTGTGAATTCTCATTGACCATAGTGGAAAATAAGATGAGGATGTCAATAGTCTGCTGTGAAAGGGCAGCACTCCATCTAATACTCCACCTCTCAAAGACACTTCCAAAACGGTGACCGAATGTCTCAATGGTTGACAGACTATTCTGTAGTTTTGTATCATTCATAACTGTGAAAGGTGGAGGGTTATTTTTCTGTGTGACATCATATGAGTGGATCAAGCTTCCACTTCCAGATCTAAAAGACAAGTTAACGTGGCTAACAAAACATAGTAAGGGAGTGGTGGCAACCAAGCTCAGGGCTGCACAGTCAGAGCCAGTGACAGGAGCAGGGGGGCGTGGCCCCAGGACTGTGGACTGGGTGTGTGAATTCTTATTTTTTGTGTTATCTCTGTATCAGTATTGGTGCGTTTCCTGAGCTTAATTTAGATAAATGTATTACTTTTATTATGTGATGTATTATTGTTCACAACACAGTCCTCCTGAGCTGTATATAAAGAGTGGGGGCCTGGTTGGGGTTGTAGTGTGTCGTCGGTTCCTGGCCTGTGTGTATTGTGAATAAAAGTGCCTGTTCATTTTACAAGCTGACTCCTCGTTCCCTTTCAATTGAATGACAACCATTACCGAATGGGAAAGAGCCTCTCTGACCATCAATCTCTGAGCATATATAAAAAAGATGCCCTATCAGGGCCCTGCTGTGAGGAGTAAGTCCCTCCCACCTCCTGTTGAAGAGGGACGTCCTCACAATAGCACTTCACCATTTTCTCTCTCACTTCACTGAGACGGGTCACAGATTGCTTAGTGCTTTATTGTCCAAATTTGGCTGATTTGTTGGTTTCGACCTTCAAATTTTCTAACCTCCACGGTAAATTACACTTTCGAGCGTTATTAAGAGTGCTCTTGCCTGATTCTCCCGTCAGTTTACTAACTAGAGCTGGTTTCGACCCCTCTTACGAAATTGGCAAGTGGCCATTACTCTTTTTCACTACACGAGGCCTTGTGTAGATTGATATACCGTGTTGGGAGCTGTTGCGGTTCTGTAAGGAGACTCTGCGGGCTCGTGGCGCCATTCTCTATGCCAATTTTAATCTGCCACAGCGAGCAGAAAAAAAAAAAAAACAGCTCAGGCCTAGCGCCCCTCTCAAGCCTCGGGCTCTCCTAGAGCAGTTGAGCTTGCCCTCGGCGACCACACCGACTGAATCGGCTGCATACCCCAGCATCGACGACGGTTTTCCCGGCGACTTTGAGGCTACATACAGCCCGGTACCGACCGTGCCTACCATCGGTACTGACCTGGGAACAGGCTGACTCGGCAATGACTGTTCGGCACCGACAGCGCTCTCCTTGACTATCTTTAGAGCCTTCTACAGGCCGGCACCGACCGTGCTACACATCGGCACTGATTCCCTCAGCACCGACCGCACTCTGGCGCAGATGATCCCCGTCGTAGTCGCTTTGCTGGTGGAGACTGTACTCAGAGACTGACTCAGCAGACCATGCTTGAGACCCTACTCAAATCGCAGGGCAGCCCCAGCCCCCACATTCTCATTCCCCATCCCTACTACCTAAACCTCCTAGCCCAGGTGAGCTGACCTTCACGGTGTCCAGATCAGACATCTCGGACCCACTTCCATCGGGCAGGCCACGGCGGGGGGCTCCTTGCCGCCCTTGCCACATGTGTCACAGAGGGAAGAGTTCCAGGCACTAATGCAGCATGCAGCTGCAGCCACGGACGTTCCCTGGCTGGCAGAACAGGAAGGAAAGGGGAACTGCTTCCTCCAGCAGAAAGGGCACCCACAGCATGCCATCCCTTTATGTCAGGACTTCCTAGATTTGATGCGCTCCTCCTGGAGCAACCCAGAGTCTGCACCCTCAGCCTCCAGAACAGCAGAGTCTCTGCTGCACACTGCAGGAGCCCAAGAAGCAGGCCTAGGCACATTCCCCACTAACAGGGACACGGTCACAGTATTAGTGCAAGGTTCCACCTTCACCAAGGGGGATAAGGACCCAACCTGTCCGTCCAAGCCTTGCAGGACAACGGATGCGATGCTTAAGAAGGCGAAGGCATCGGCAGCGCTGTCAGTCCGATCAGCGAATGCCATGGCTATACTGATGCTCTACCAGAACCAGTTAGCAGAGGGGCTGTAGGAAAGGGCTACAGAAGCAGACACAGGGGAGCTCCAGGCGATAGCAAAAGCGATGACTGACCTAATGAGGGAGTTAGGCCAGGCATCAGGGAGGTTGCTGGTGGCGATGGTGGCCGCTCGTCGGCATCTGTGGCTGACGCAGGCTAAGGTTGTGGAGACTGAGAAGGTGGCGTTACTGGATGCCCCCATTACACTGGGGCAGACATTTGGGGTGCCCATTGATGTGAGCCTTGAGAGGTCCCACAAGGCCTCGGAGGTCGCCTCCAAGTTTTCGCGCCTTCCGCCTTACCGTCAGGGCCCAAGGTGGCATTCACAGCCTGCTGGAGTAAAAGGATCTGAACACTGCCCCCCACTCCAGAGTAGACAAGCAGGCAGAGGCAGAGCCAGCAGCAGGGGACCACCGCAGGCCAGGGGTAACCGGTTCTCCAGCTGGAGATCGAGGTCGGGGCATAAGAAAGACCCACCCTCTCCCAAGCCCAAAGAAGACCGCCCCTGGGGGTCCCAGCTGCACAAGACCCCCTCACAACTGGACAGACCAACGGCAACGACCCTTGGCAAGGCTGTACCCAGGACTCCTGGGTGCTATCGACAATGAGACACGGATACGCACAACAATTCCACATAGGTCCTCCACTCTTTAAGGGTGTGCTCCTCACCACCATCGAACCAGCGAGAGTGATACTCCTTCAATAGGAGATTGACACTCTTCAATGGAAGAACGCTGTACGCTTGGTAAGTCCAAGCGATGCCCACAGCGGCTTTTACTCCAGGTACTTCCTGGTGCCCAAGAGAGACACGGTTTCAGGCCAATTGTGGACCTCATGGTCTTCAACTTGTTCCTCAAACAGAGGAAGTTCAACATGTTGACAGCACAGAGTATCGTCCAACCAGGTGACTGGTTCACATCGATCGACCTACAAGACGCCTACTTTCACGTCCCGATCCGTCCCGCACACAGAAAATATCTGCGCTTCACCATTCAAGGCAACGCGTATGAATTCTGTGTGCTGCCATTTGGCCTCTCGTTGGCACCCCGCATATTTTCAAAGTGCATGGATCAAAGTATATCAAAGTTGGGGCTGATGGCAGCCGCCTCGCTTATCTTTCCACTACGGCTGCCGAGATTGGTGCTGGCTGGTGCGAGTATCCAGACAATGCCGGAAGACACTGGAGTGGTGGCTCCGTCCCGGGAATCTGTGCCTCGGATCTCCCCTCGGATCCCCCACAGAAGGGAAGTGGTCACTACAGACGCCTCCAGCCTGGGCTGGAGAGCGGTCTGGAATGGGAGAGGAATAAGAGGTCAGTGGAAGGGACATTGGCAGCAAGCGCACATAAATGCCCAAGAGCTGCAAGTAGTGAGCCTGGCGTTATCCCATTTTTGCGAGCAATTAGTGCACACACATGTGCTGGTCGAGATGGACAGTACCACAGTGGTAGCCTACATAAACCATCAAGGTGGCCTGCGCTCACCGGGCCTTCACTCACAGAAACTTGCATTCCATCAGGGCAGTTCACCTCCTTGGTGTGGACAACAAGGCAGCAGACCTCCTGTCCAGAAGAGCTCCAGACAGCTCGGAGTGGAGACTGCATCCTCATGTGGTAAAACAGATTCGGGAGAGGTTTGGACCTGCACGAGTAGACCTCTTTACCACAGCCGAGTACACTCATTGCCCCCTATGGTTCTCCATGGATAAAGACGGGGGGGCCCCCTGGGAGTAGACGCGTTAGCTCACCCCTGGCCACAGGGGGTATTGCATGCGTTATTACCCATGACACTAGACACGATCAGGGTGGAGAGAGCACAGGTTTTGCTGGTTGCACCCAGATGGCCGAGACGCCCCTGGTTTGCTCTCCCCTCCGACATGTTGTTGGATCATCCGTGGCAGCTCCCGCTGCTCAAGGACCTCCTGAGCCAAGCGGAGGGGCTATTATGGTACCTGAACCCAGCCCAGTTCCAACTGTGGATCTGGCTGTTGAACGGAGCTGTCTATTCAGACAACGTTTGCCAGATGCAGTAGTAGAAACACTACAGTCTGCTAGGGCGCCGAGCACTAGAGCCCAGTACTCATATAAATGGGAAGTTTTCCAAGACTGGTGCCTTGCCGAAGGTCACGATCCTGTGACATGCCCTATTGAGACGATACTAACCTTCTTACAACACCTGTTTGACGCAGGAAAATCAGCATCCACTTTGAAGGTATACCTGGCAGCAATAACAGTGTGTCACAACAAAATTGATTTGTGTCCCCTGGGGCACATTTCCTGGCAGTGCAATTTCTTAAAGGGGCTCAGAGGCTTTTTCCTCCCGTGAAAAGTATAGGCCCCAAGTGGGATCTAGAACTGGTACTGCCAGACGAGTGAGTGAGCTTCATGCGCTGTCCATTGATGACACATGCATGGCTTTCACAGGGAATGACTTGTGGGTAACATTACAAACAAATTCAGCCAAACAAATTTTTCCCAAAGGTGGTATCTTCATTCCATATCAACCAGCCGTGGTTTTGGAAACTTTCAGTCCTTCCCCCACACAAGTCAGAGGAGGACCGTAGACAGCACATGCTCTGCCCAGTTCGGGCTCTGCACTGTTACCTGGATAGGACAGCATCCTGGAGACAGTCCAACCAGCTGTTTGTCTACTATGAGTCCCGCTCTAGAGGTCAGGCCCCATCGAAGCAACATCTAGCGCACTGGGTGGCAGATGCGATACGCTTGGTGTATGAACAGACAGACTCCCCGTTACAGGGGGACATTATGGCCCATTCTACCAGTGGCCAGGCAACTTCGTGGGCTTTCCTTCATGGTGCCTCCTTAGATGAGTTATGCAATGCTGCTACATGGACAGGTAGTCAGACATTTGCACAATTTTACCGCCTTGATGTTGCAAACTGAGCGAGACCTCGAGCGGCATGCCCTTAGGCGTCATATGGGCTCTGAGGCTATCGCCATGGGGCTGTACTGTTGGTAATCTGGAGCCACGACATCTTTGGTACAGCCTTCCCATTCGATAATGGTTGTCATTGAATTGAAAGGCAACGTTAGGTTATTACCATAACCCTGGTTCCCTGAAAGAGAATGACAACCATTACCCTTTTAGGTCATGTCCCCAGCTGACCTCTGGCGATATGCTACTGTGAGGATGTCCCTCTTCAACAGGAGGTGGGAGGGACTTCCCCCTCACAGCATGGCCCTGATAGGGCAGCCTTTTTATATATGCTCAGTGATTGACGGTCAGAAAGGCTCTTTCCCGTTCAGTAATGGTTGTCATTCTCTTTCCTCCACCACCGCAATCCGCTACAACATCTGTAATTCATACCTGTCACACACTTCCATGTTACACAGTTCCCTCGTGCGTGGTTTTGTAAAATACATGCTGTAACATGAATTTTAATTTCAATAAAATAACACTATATTAAGTTAAAGAACATTCTGTTTGCTTGATTGACTTTCAGGTAGTGTTTATTACTTATTTATTTCATTTGGTCATTTGACTTGAGCAGCGTCTTCAGTGTTAAAGCATGCATGTCAGTTCTTAGTGGAATCAGCAGCAGGTGGAAACCAAATCATTTTAATTGTGGGATTGAGCAACACTGGCAGAAAATGATTCTTAGACTAGAGAATGCTTAAACATTTCACCTGTGAGAAGGAACATTGCGCTACAAACTTTATCATGAAAAGGCAGGATCATTCATCTTCATTTTAATAGTATTTTCTTTTAAATTAATCTAATTTCAAATTAAGCATAATTACGTTTCATGCACCGTGGCAAAAGTTTCAAAGCAGTGTGTTAAAATGTAAATGAGATTTGAAAGTGCATGTGGTTTCGCTTTGTGAAACAGTGAAATGAATCATCTTTGGTTTGTAATTAACTTTCCTGCTGTTTTCTAACCTGTTAAGAATGAGTGATTTTCTGAGGAGTGCTTGTGTTTGAAGCTTTCAAACTTCAGTTCGTGTTCAGATACATACAGTGGGCACTGTCGTGTTGTAATGGCTCGAGATCCCTGCCCATTGAATTGAATGTGAAGGAAAGCTCTGGACGCGGGCCTCTAACCTGATGGTTTAAAGATGTGTCAACATTCAACTAAAAAGCAAGCTCTCCAGTCGAGATGTTAGTACATACTTCAGTGTTTGTACTGGCTCTTTACAACATAGAGTCCATTAAGCACCATTTTTTAAAGGCAAATAATCCCTAAAAAATCTTTCATAACTAGTACTTTTAACCGTTCTGACTATTGTGTTACTTGTTTTATAACACTAATAATTCTGTTTTTCCCACACAAAAATGGTGCTGAGTGGTATTGAGTTCTGTTGCTCCAATATCAAATTATTATTTCCCCTGAAGATATCTTTACCGGGCACTTGCTTTGAGCTTGTCTAGAAAATCCTAATTGCCAGGACTTCAAAGACATAGTCATTCTCTCAACATCATATGACAGTATGACCTTAAAACACTGCTGGCCCACCTACTCTGTCTATATACATATACATGTAGAATAGGCAGAGCTGGCTGAATAGAATGATCATATTGTCACATGGCTTGAGTGGAATGAGGAAGGCTGGTCAGTCTCAGCATGTAGAATTCTGTACAGATTTTGAGAACAATGGAATTAAGAGAACACAGAACTGTGGGGCTCTGCAGCTTTAACCTGCCTGCTGACACCTATCACACTCCAAACCCAGCTCCTGAAAAAAAAGCCACTGTAGAGAGATACCCGCCACTATAACTGCATTTTACAGCCTGGATACACTGTCTGTTCTGTGATTCCTTGCAGCTGCATGTTGCCATAAATCGAGCAGACAACCATGTTAGGATCCTTGCTCAACCAATCTGTAGACATCTCCGCTTGCAGACAGATTCCTGCAGTTTCATGTATTTTAAAAGTGTAATAATGACATCTTTATATAGCGCCTTTCATAGTGGACCACCATCACAAAATGCTTTACAGAGGTAGGCTGTGAACTGTGCATTATATGCAGAGTCACTTACAATACCACTTTGATTTAACGTCTCAACCGTAGGACAGAACACAAGGAGGTTAAGTGACTTGCTCAGGGTCACACACAGTGAGTCAGTCAATGGCAGAGGTGGGACCTTCTGGTTACAAGCCCTGGCCTTTAACCACTGGAGGGTGGGTATCTCTGCCATACACATCCATTCATTATACAGGTCTCAAATGTGCAGTTTTGAAAGAGGCACATGTTTTTGGTTAAAATAACCTGTTTGCAAGACATGCTTTTAGACCTGGAAGGTGAAATTAATCCCACCCCTTCCCTGGCTTCTTTCCAGTCAATAACCAATCAGTTTCTTGAACACTCGTTTTTCTCATTTTGTTTTTAATAGACCCCGAGTGAAAATCTGGAAGCAATTTGTACTTCCAAATGTGTGGCGCTCCAAAGTTTTTGTAAGTATTGTGGTTCAATGCCAGGCCATAAAGGTGTGTTTAGTACGTCTAAATGTACGTCTACATTTTCACCATTAAAGTTTTTAACCTGAAGACTTGACTCGTGATTTTTGTCTTTACCAGAACAGTTCCCTCAAATGCAGTGCACTGTAGATGCTTTACATAGACAAACATGTAGTTTTGACATGTCTCTCCCTCAGGATTCCTAGCAGAAGTAGCTCTTGTTGAGCCTGGATGATATGGACAGGCTAGCTACATGAATGCTTCACCCTGATGCTGTGGAGTGCATGGTGCTGTCCTTCCTGGACTGAGGAATACTGTTGCTACCCTCCCCCTCTCCCCTCCCCCTCTCTCTTTCTGTAAAAGAATAGAAGTTCACCAGTGGTGTTTAAAGAATACAATCTCTGGATTCTTGTTTATTACCAGCCCCACACCTACCAAGCAAGTGATTTAACAGCCCAAGATCCTAACCACTAGGGGTGCCATTTCACAACAGCACAAAATATTTACTGACTATTCAATAGTGGAGCATTGTATATGTTTGGTAAGACAAACCACCTGAGCATAAAACCCCTTAATTTTGTATGTTGCAAACACAAAAGGTCAATGTAAAGCACCTGACTTTATCCTGAGCTTCTATTACTCCAGCTGAGGTAGGACATACAGGAGGGTAAAATCACAAATCTGCATAGCCTACAAGAGAGATGATAATTTAATAAATATTCTAGTTTTTAATGAACACAAGGATAACAGATCATTCAAAGGATGAGAATACCTGCAAAAGAAAATGGAAGGCATGTACATGATATGCAAACATACAGTGGGGAAAGCCATACAGTAATTAAGAAAGTGCCATGCAAGAATAGTAACTTCATGTGTGTTACATTTTGCGAAATGTAATGAAATAAAACACGTGGGAGAGACCGGTACAACATTATATAAATAATACCACCTATTGAATATAAGAAACAATGTCATAAACCACGACATCACCAGGGCAATGACGACAAACTGTACTGAAGCAATGCTTGAGAATAGGCTTGCGGACCATTAATAAATATATAGTATCTATATATACATATTATATATATATTTTTTATATATAGATATATATATATATATATATTATATATATATATATATATATATATATATATATATATATATATATATATATGCAAAATTACAAACTTTATGTTCAAACGCAACTACAAAGCGGTATGAAATGCAACATGTTAGCGTAACATTGTTCGGCAGGTTTCATTCGACTTTATGAAACATAATTTGTTAATTGTATAGGGCGATGCAAAACTTAGCCAAAGCGGTACAGTAACGGCATCATTCAAAGTAGATACATAACCATGACAACTCCGATTAAAAGCTACTGATCAGAGCTCATAAAGCTAAACGTAACTCTGCAAACAGTAACAAACCGACCTATAACACCACAAATAAACAAACATTATCACACGCGGCTACGTCCGATTAATTTGGCACTCACAATGCAATGCTGAATCCAAAAACATGTAAACAGGGTGCATTCACCTGGTTTAACGAGCTCTATCAATCGTACTTAAAACAACTGCAAACGCCCTCGCGCTTGGATTCCTTCTTCCCCAAACCAACATACTAAATTAAATTAAAGATACCTGTTTCATAGACACACGTGGCTGCGATGACCTCTGCTGTTTACAGTGGGTAGTGCAGGTAGCAAGTTTTAGCTTTAATTTCTTATGAAATGCTGCCATCATGTGTCCATTTAGTAGAGCTGCTGGTTCAAGTCCATTTTCTGAATGTCAGTTCATCGGTGAATGAGAAATAATTCAGACAGTCTGTTGATCTTTAGAAGTTTTTAACCGAGATTAGAATACTGGTCTGAGAAACTAATGTAGTTGCAGTTAATAATACTCATCAATCCGCACTGCTGTGTCTTCCAGATTGATCTGATTGTGTGTATTCTTGTATCATGACAAGTCTTAGAATTAAGATGTAGTTTCAGTGTTTAATACTCACCCCCTCACTGTCTGTGTCAGTGTGTTATTGTCCCTTGACCTGTCTGTGAGGACAAAAAGGTCTCCACAGCCAAGTCTGGTCTCTGAGTGGCTCAATAATAACCTTTGTAAACAGACAATGATTTGAACACTGTTGACACATTGGTCAAAACTAGTTTCTGTTCATCAGAGAAATTGGGCTGTGAACTTTGTTAATTAAACTGAATTTGGTTAGCTCCCCACTGAAATAAATAAATATAATTAAAACACTATAAATATATTAAAACAAAATTAAGTATGGAGAGAATTAAAAACAGCATTAGAAACAGCATTATATCCTTCTGGGATATGCCACTGCTATATTTTTCTAGATTTTTTTTATAATTTTTTTTTTTTATAATACAAGAGATTTACCCTGGATTGCATCACCCATCTATTCATGATTACCCCTAAACACGGGGTGATACAATACAGTATAGGGGGATTCCCTGGCACTGTAAAATGCTTAATACTTATCCTAGCAGGGTATAGCTTGTTCAAATCAGCCCCTTATAAAGACGAACATTTAATCTAGCATCTAGTCAAGAATACAAACAACAAAAATGAGCAGCACAGTTTATGACTGACATTCCTTTTGCAATTAACACTTTACCACTTTATTAGGAAATTAACTATATGTAATTATCCCCTTTCCCCCATTTTGAACCCCCTTTTTTTTCCTCAAGAACCTATTTCTATTAAATTGATGAAGCAATAAGAAAGGAATCCTTTCTGGCCAGTAAGGGGACACTGTCACTCCATTGCGATGTCAGCTGGAAACAATTACTTCTATGGCTGCAGAAAATTGAGATTTTAAAGAGGATGACCAGATCTTAACATACTGGATTGCCTGCACAACCGCAGTTTAAAAAGTGTCATCTATTTTAATACTCCAGCAGCAGCGTATCTTAATAACACTGCCCTGAAATGTAACCCTGATTTTTCTGGTCCCTCATGTCACTGTGTTTTTATAGTAAGTGGTAACATTAACATTAAGTGGGGCAATAAATGCACCCTGGCTGAAATCCCAGCTGAAGTATTATAGTGACTTAGATCTGCCATTTTTTATATCATCCAAATAGACCCCTATGTGTCAACAGGATCAATGCTAAACAACTGTGCAACAGTCAAGGTTATGTAATAGAGAAAAATACAAAAGAACAAAAGGGCAGATGGAAGTATGCAAAGAGAAAGCAAAAGATGGGTGAGAGATAACTGAAGAGTCACTCACAGTGATCTGGTTAAGACAAAGCTGGGATCTCAGCTGCAGCTTGGACTGGGGAGTGGAAATGGGCTGAATACCAAGGATTGCGACTAGGGGAAGTGGAATGATAGCCAATAGCAGGGCTTGGGCAAATGTTTGGAACACAGAGTTCTGAAATGTGACAAGCTAAGGGCAGGACCCAATCATGATACATTTGAGTATAAGCAAGGACAATGTGGAATTTACAATGTATTAGTTTATCTCGGCACAGATGAATGAGGGACGTGTAACAGATCCAGTGACCATGGACTGCAATGAACATCTAAACCACTATGCAAAAGAGTCAGTTTCCTCTGCACTCATTGTTATAACTCTTTTAACCTCCTCTCATCTCACTGATAGTGGACTGAGAAAATAGTTATTTCAGTGCATCACACACCACTGCCTGTTACACTGGCACCCACGACCCAATCTATTACAAAGGGGAACAACTGCTGTGTTAGAAGATTCTTTGCAGTGCTCATAAAATCAGTACATTGAAAACATGACCACATTATACAGGGAAAGCAGCAAATGTCATGTTTCAGATATTGCAACAGTTTAGAAAAATTATTACAGTGCTACCTGACAGTGCTTTATGTATTCTGCTATCTAATAAAGGGTATTCAACACTTCTTAAATAATGTGAATACAAATAATGAATCACGTTGGTAATAAAGTTCATTTTGCACCAAATGTATGAACCAGGTGAAAAAAATGTACTATGGTTTTCAAGTAGATGGGCAATGGAATGTGAAAACATTTGTAAAGACTTTTCTACAGTAGTATTTAAACTGGATCTTGGTGCCCCTGTATAAACCCGTTAATTGTTCCATTGCTGTAACACAATAACACAACACTAAAATTGGGTCTGTTTGCCCTTGTGTGTCTCTGCTCTTCCAAACCGATTCTGCAGATTCACTTTCAAGTTTAAACGCCCCGAACTAGGAGGCGTTTGCAAAGTGTTTCTGGTTTTAAAGACTTGGAGGCTGGGAGGTACATCACCTTTCCACTGAGGGATTCCATTTATTATCTGAGCAATCACACAAAATAAATAGCTTGTGACACACGTGGCGCTTCTCTCTGCAGTAATCGCTATTGCTCCTCTATACAGCCTGAACTGTAACTAACTCTCACATTCAGCATATGCTTTTTTCAGTCCTGAGTTTTGATCATTTATTAATCTTTGTCAATTTGTATTGCTTAATAACAAAATGAGAAGATACGTTGTTTTCTTTAATGCTTCATCAACAAAGATGTGGTTACTTCATTCTAAAGATGGGATTATGTGAATACAAGGCAAAATTTGCTTGGGCTCATTTTTGGATTAAAAGCCTTCTCTATAAACTTTGCCCTTTGTCTGGTCATGTGAAGTCTCATGAAGTCCAGTTTAAAATGGAGATCAGTTTGTGAAACTCTCTGTCTAAGATATGTTATATTTTATTACTGGCACCAACATTGTAGATTATATCAATAACACAATGTTACTTAATGCTTAAACTAAGATTTGAATAGAACTGGGACAAACTGTTTATCTAAAGGGGTGAATAAACAAAGAACCAAACCAATGACCCACAGTCCATATTGTATATTGTGGCAGTTTATTATAAACTCATTCCAACAGCACAGAAGCTAAAAACTGTCCTTGTTATTTAAAACTCGAGAAAAGACAAATGGATAGAAATTTGGTGGGCTGCTTTCTTTTCTTGTTACAGTGAAAACAGCGGTAAAAACTTGACATAGTAATCTTGAAAGTACTCTCACAAAATGTCTTTATTATCCTATAGTAATACTGACAGAGTCAAGATGACCATTGAAACAAATGTGATAATCGGAAAAGAGTTTAATAGCAAGCCAATCTTAAGATCACTGGGGTTCCAAAGCGTTACACCGAATAATCCCTAACAGAAAAATAAACAGACTACTGCATTGCCAGCAATGGCAACCCAGTAGATTTTGAACAAATATTGCTCATTTGTCCTGATATAGACGTACATTTGCTACAGTGCTGCATTGGGGTTATTAGCAAGTGTGTATTTGGTTCACTGTGATGCCAAAGCAGGAACATTCCACATAGTTAACATATTGTGATACTATTGAATTGTCATTACATTGAAGATCCCTTGGTCAGGGTAGGTTTGAATGTACTGTATTTGAATGTGGAGAATTATGTATAGGAGCTGAATGGTGAAAGAGTTTGAAAGGGGCAGCAAGGAAATCAGGGACTAATATATCACATGTCTATAAAGACAGGGTTTCTGTAGATGTGATGTGAGTTGAAAAGCCTGAACTGTCCAAAACTGTCCAAGTGTACATGGAGTCATATGGTAACCATATATAAACAGTAAGATCTTCAAATGCCATTTTCATTGCTGAGGTGTTGTTGTTTCTGTTGCACCACATTGAGTAATTGTGATTTTTCTCTAAATCTGCTTTTATCTGACTTTGAGTTGCTTTGAGCTAGTCTGGAGAATGCTCAGACTAAACTGCCTTTGACAACATGACCTTTCAACTCTGTCAGCCCATACTGTAACTATATAGACAGGGTATCTCGGGCTGACAGAGATTTGAATGGAATGGCAGAGTTGGAACAACTCAACCCAGAACATCTTACAATGGCAAATGCCCCAGAAGAAAGCAGAAACTAGAGGAGGTAATGATGAAGTGCAGTTACACAAACACTGCTAAAGATACTGGTTGTGATCATGTGGTTTTCATTTAGACCCCACCTGTAAGTATGGATTTCCTAGATTCTTCCTATAAAGTAGCTAATGAGGGATGGATTTTTTGATCATTGAATGTACAACTCTGTAGGACTAGTTTACCTCTCATCAAATAAGTAATTTATTTGCCTTCACAAAGAACAGTGCAGGTGCTGTGATGATGACGTCTGTATAATGTATTGGCAGCAGACTGGAATACATTTACATATGAGCTGCTGAGACACAAGCCTTGTCCCCTGAAACCTGCTTGCCACCACACAACTGTCTGAGCCAATAAGGCATTATCCTGCCACTACAGCAGCAGGGTGTTTTAAATAGCATCTTCAAGTTTTTTTTATAGCTTAGAAAGCAACACATAAATTAACAGGACATGTATTCTGGTATCTGCAGCCATTACCTTCCAAAGACATCATCACAGCATTTGTGCCTTGCAAAACACAAGTCATACTTCCATTAAACAAAATTAACTAAGTTTGTACCTTTGAATTTCAACAAAACCCTATCCAGATTGGATCACTGGTTCTGCTCCTACTTTGGGAAAGGCAGAAACAGGACGGGTGCTCTCTTGAACAGTTTATTGTAAAGTTTATCCAGATGAATAAATCATCAGTTCCACCCCAAACATTAGCATACTGAAAACTGTACGTGCCTTCACCTTGACCAGGATGTTGGAGGATTTCCATGATCCTTGTACCTGCATGTAAAAATAGGGGACTATCCATTTTATCCAATTAGATTAAAAAACAACAACAACAACAAAAAAATGATGCTAATAACTGAAAATGGAGAGGCAGGAAGATTTAACCTGAAGGATATCAACTAGAAACAAATAAAGGATCAATGATGGACAGATAATTCCAGGCAACTGCTACATAATGTGCTAACAGGGCAATTAAATATAAAATATGTCTATACTAGCAATAAAATCTGGCACATAAATACTCTGCGAGAAACTGCCCACCCTTTTATTAGGCATATTAGTGAACCCTGCAGAGCCACTAAAAGGGTGATAAAATAAATGAAATGAAATGCATTTGAAAAATCCAAAGGAGGAGATGAAGTATCATTGCTATTCATTGGCAGTTACCCACTCGTCTCGAGCAGCACTCTTAAATGTCATTTTGATCACATTAAGCTGTTTTTCAGATTGTTTTATCTAACAGGTAGGATCCAGCGTAGAGCGCTGGAGCTGCTAAGTGGTTTTATACTGTGTGATACTGAGGTTGTGTGGAATCAAGTGCGACCACCTCTTGTAATCTGAGCCCACTTTAAATGTGGTTTCCTGCAGGTGAAGCACAGATTTTATTATATATTGACCTGCTCAGGCATGATAGAGTTTCCTGCCTTAATTTATTAGGTTTTCTCAGATCCCCTTCTCATTGTGCAATTTGAAAAATCTTAGAACTTAGCCATTGCTTTACAATCCAGTTTCTTACCTCTTAGCAGTTAAAAACAGAATTTACCTGGGGTGGGAGTAGAAACACCTACCATGACACTATGAAAAGGATGTAGGTCGACCACCAAGGGGCAACCAGGACGGTTCAACTTGAGGTCTGAAAAGTGTTGCAGCTCTTCTGGAGGGATACGTGATCATCAATATTTGCCACCTCTAAAAACACCAGGTAAGTTGTATGTGGGGATCCTAACAATCTTTTATCTATTACAGAAGTCATGTATGCATTTGAATCAGTAAAATTACTCTTAGAAATTACTCTTATAATGTCAGCACAGTAATGTAGCAGTTTTCCCATGGTTATATTATGCTCTTACCACAGACTACTGTTTTTTTAATATGCTTTACCATACCTCTCGGGTCTCTGCAGTGCTTGCCTCTGCTTTATCAGTCTTTCACTGTGCTTTATTATACTTTGCTATGCTTTTATTGTAGGAAACTATTGTAATGGGGAAGGACAGTCCATTAACACAAAATCATATCTACATTTCCACTGGTGCGCTACCAGTGTACAGTGGGATTAGACAGTAAGTTTACCACATCAATGACATGGTGCGTTGATGTGGTAAATTACTCTCTAATCACCCTGTATTTTTGATGGACTGGAATTTCTGTCTTAGGTGTTGATTTGACTAACCTGTACACCCCACTGGGATAAAACACAGAAGAATTTTGTATAGCATTTTACAGAACTGGGAAATTTCCCTGGATTGTGTCATTCACCTGCGCTTGTGGGAGTACAGCTACAATTAAGTGGATCTTGCCATCCAGGTGGATTTAAAATGCTCTAAAAATCCAGCCGTGGTTTTCAGGGTAGAGGTTGATTACTAACTTGGTTTAACAAAACCTGAAGCTATAAATTAAACAAATGCATCACAAACGATCAGACATTTTGCCATTGAACTAATTGCTGCATCTCAGTAAGGGTGTGATTAAGTATGCACCTTGAAGCAGCTGCACTTCAACCATGAACATTAGTAGAGAAGCATTGTCAGGGTCTTGTGATATGGACTAGTGGACTTTAGGATTGAGGCTACCGAAATAATTTACTGTAACCTGTGAACTGAGCTAGACCCAAACTCAGGCCTCGAGAGGTCAAATAAATGAATTAGCCCGCTACCTGATCCCTTTTCATTTTCTTTTATTATTATCTTCAATAAAGTCCATTGATGTGACTAAAGACAAGACATTTTTTTGAGATTTAACCTTGTTGTGACACACTCATGAAAACAGTTCTTTGAGATGATACAGCTAATTTAAATCAGAACATCTAAACAAGGATATTTTACACAGATCGATTGTACATCAAAAAGAAAAAAAAAGAACATTATCTCACAGACATCAGGTTCCTTAGAATAACTCATATGGCACAATTTAAACACAGCAGGGTATCACTTGGCAACATCATGTTTATTTCATTCTAGTGGACATTTTCAGTCGAAGAGTTACTTTTGGTAGCTGTTCTAGGATGGTGGTTTCCTAACTAGGACTATCGAAAAAAATAAATGGAACTTTCAAAATGGAAGTTTTGGCATCTATAGTCTTGGGTTTGTAATCCAGTCTACCATAGCGCAGGTACTGTGGGAACATGCCTGTAACTAGCTATGAGGTCGTGTCCTCGGTTGTTTTTTTGCACCATCAATGCTGATGCTCATGTAAAAATTCTGGTAAAGTACAAAAGACTCCTTCATTTTCTCTGTTGGTTTGTCGTGTAACATAGATTTGCAGGTTGAATAGTAAAGACCAAGCAGTCATATAAATACTGCCAGCTATAGCTTGAAACATCAGTTTGACCTCGGTAGAATGCCAGCTCTGGTTACGACTCTGTGTGGGAATAGTGACTTCCAGTAAATAAGAGTCACTTAGTTTTCCATAGCAAAAGTTTGGGAAAAGGAAGCAACAGGGACAGATACCATATTTTTAACACCAGCAGAAGTAACATAGTCACCTCTATCTTATGGTTTAAGCAGCATTCAGTACTTCTTAATACTGCCTTTAGGCATTTTCTACCAAGGCCACTGAAGTAAGCAAGAAGATGTATATCAGTGTAGCAGACACTTAATCACATACCATTGGGATACCATTATAGAAACTGTTTGTCTTGCTTTATCACCATTAGCATTGCACAGTGGTACCATCCTGGAACAGAGATTGCATCTGCAGTACTGCAATGGAATACCAGTGGGTATTACAGGGATACAAACAAGATTCCTATTGCACAGCAGTTTGAGCCATTCTAGACTTCACAAGGTGAGCCAATATAGTCTAATCTGAACTTCAGACAAAAGCATAATAAAGGTGAACCTGAAATGGCTGAAAGTGATTTACAGTGGGTGTTCATGTCTGGTATTAATTAGTTCATAGCATTAACCATTAGGATACCATGTACCATTGTAGTGCTAGCCTGCATTGTCAGCGGATAGTATTTGTAAAAGGGTACGGCATGGTGCTAAGGGGCAATGAGCTGCAATTGAGTGCGTGGCCACTGATTTGGGCACACTTACTGAGAGCAAGTCCATTAATAACGTTCTATTATTATGTGCTACCCCAAGTTGCCCAGTTGTAATGGGAAGACCACAGCTGCCATTATCTACCTCCATCAACTCCCCTCCTTTTAAAGATACGCCACTGCTCAAGCCAAAAACAGCCACTGTCTGTGTCATGTGACTTGAGGATTGCTAGGGGTTAGCACCAGTTAGAGGAGTTTGCCATCTTAAGAGGCAGCTTATCGCTCATCGCTTACAGCAGGGTATCAGAGACACAAAGCATTGGCTGCCTATATATATTTGTTTATATATATATATAAACAAAAGGAAAACACAAGGTATTTCATTACATTTTAGAAATAGTGCTTTATGAAATATTCTACACACATCAGTAATATATTTAGACCTTGGTTTATGTTTCAAATATATTTACTTTTCCCATAAAGAAGTAATTTAGATATATTTCAGAATTTTTTTTTTTTAAATTCCCTTTTTTTTAAAGATATATTTATTTTTTATATGTTTTGTTTTTTGAATTTGCAAGATATTGCCACAACACATGCCAAAGTAAGGATATTCACAGCGTTTAGCTACAAGGGCAGGATTTAAAATGTCCAACACCGGAAAGACACTCCTGAGATGGACCGGCATGTTGTTTTCACATTTTCCTTGACCTAACTACATTATTCCAACAATATACCTTTATCCGGTCCTGGTATAGAGTACAGACTCAAAGAAACTTGTGCATTTAGGACTCACAAACGGTGAGGGAGATCTTCAATCCTGAACTGAACATCTCCAGTCAGTTGGTTAAGAATTCTCCAGCATGCATTTTGTCTTCTACTCTGGTTCCCTTATGAAAAGTGCTCGAAGCGGTAAGCCGCTTGGGAGGAGCGGAACAGAACACACCATTAAGTGGGTTTTTTAACTGACCTGCTCTAAGTTTCTCAACGCACATAGGGTGCAAGTTTTTAACTCTTGGAAACGGGTTACTGTATTGGCATTAAGGAAACAATCCATGGAGATTTTTAATCCTGGGGAGTGTGTTTAGGAGTTGAGGTTATCCGAATGGATGAAGAACTATTCTTGTTGTCCAAAGGTTTTATATTGAGGTTTAGTCCACCATTTTTATTTTTATATTGAACTTTCATTTTACTTAGTGTGGCTCCCTCCTGTGTACTAAATTATTGTTGCAGTTTTTAAAGAAGCCCCTTTCACACTGGCATGATCTACCCGGCAGGACCTGGTGCCATTGGGTCAGGTATGTGATTTCACACTGCCTTTGATAAAGCAGGGTTGACCTGGGTGACAGTCACAAATAAACAATGCCCCAGAAGCAGCTTGGCACAGACACTTCCATTCAAGCTTCTCTGGATTGAACCGTCGGCCTAAATGTTGATTAGAGCAAATGTTTCTTCATCCCTGCTGCAATCTGGCTCATGGTGTGTCTCAATCAACAAAAATATGGCTAAACAGAATAAACAGAAATGTTCCTTGTGGAAGTGAACCCTCCACACAGGCCTGGCTGTTTGTTATTGCGTCGGCTCACAAACGGCTGTCATGCATTTTGACTCGCTCAACCCGGGTCAAAGCATGTCGACCCACATCCTGAGGTGGGTAACTGGGACCCGGGTTAACCCAGGTCCAAACCCGATACGTGGTTTCACACTACGCGGAATTGTTAGACAGGACTGAGGTCCGGACCTAGGTAGGAGTGTCAGTTTGAAAAGGGCTCTAGTGCTCACGCTTCTCTGTAGAGAAATGTATTTTAAAAGTGCATTTTGAAGCAAATATTAAAGAATTTCCAACCACTTTCTGCAATTCTCAAACGTGAGTACACTGCCTGTGTAATATGTCATTTCCAGGCAGTGATTTAGGTGCGGTTGTGGGTTGAGGCAACGCAAAATTTGTTAAACTGCATTCTATATATCTTTAAGTATCTGTCGCATTTAATTTGTAATCGGTCGTTAGTTGGTGATGTAACAAAGCACACATGCAAGCCAGAAAACCACACAATAGTTTCAACACAAAGGTAAATGTTACCTGGCATTGTTAAGTTGGGTTGCAGTTTGAGACTCATTATCCACTTTGTGGTTCAGAGCGAAGAGAAATAGGAAGCGTATGTGCAGAGATGGAGTTCAAATATAGAGCTTACACAGGAGATGGCATCAGCAAGTGAGAATATAATACAGCACAAGTTAACAGGTGTTCACTAACACTTCTACATGCTTCAGAGGTGAAAATTAAATCTGACTGAGGTGTTTTGTATTATTTGAGGTGTTACATTATCAAGTGCAGTTTACTCCAAAGAGTGACTGCATAGTGCTGCCACTTATTTCCTGTATTGTTCTTTAACTGTTTACTGGTCACTATTGTGTACACATTTGGACACGTTTATTTTACTGCTGTGCTGAATATCTTTTGATTTGAAAGTTGCAGATGAAATACGTGTTTAAATACTATCAACATTTATGGTCAAAGATTTTTTTTTCCATGATAGTCAATCCTGTTCTGTTTTTGAAAGCAAAAATCTAAAACATTAATGGAAATCTTTTGCTTGTTAATGCTCCATGACAAGGGTACTTATTTTTTATCATATTCATTGTATGGTGTCTTTAAGAAGAAATCATATTTAAGGTTTGCTGCCTGTTTATAATGTTACATATCCAAGTCATTTTTTTTTAGCTTCATATAGAAGCAGAGCGTTGTTTTCAATACTCCCACTGCCTGTTCCCAGGTAGTAGGATTGATTGATGGGAGTCATTCATTGTGTGCTAATATATAGCATGCGCAGATATTCATATTTCTCACGTAATTCCCTTTAACATGTTTTAAGCCAGCAGAGAGTAATTGTAACCTGGTATTGCAAAACATGATGTTATACTTTCTCTGTCATTTACAGTCCACACATTAAGTATCAATCAATGATAATAGGACTAGCAGTGTGAATTAGAAGTATCCAATAGCTTGTCACAACCTAATCTTTTAAAACCACTCACATTATAGTCTTACCTTTGTTTCCTCCGTTTGATATAAAATCAATTTTCTTTTGATTGTTAATAACACTTCACTTAGGCCCAGGCTTGTTTCCAATAATTCAGCAGTTTCAGTGACTCCTGTCCAATGTCTAATAAACTTCCATCTCAATTCATGTGTTGAATGCAAGTGAAATATTATTATAAAATCAAAAGAACATTGATTCTATATCAAATTACAGATACAACATTAGTTTTAAATATGGTTTTAATAGTTTCTGACATGTTATCACACCATGTTATATTAACTCACATTGCCTTTTTGTCATTGGCACTTAGTAATGTGTTGATTGCATTTTGTGTTTTGCAATTAACGTATTTTTTAACAGGTTTAACTTTTTGTTTTTAATTAAAACCTGCCAACTTTAAACATATTCAAGGGAATTACCTGGAAAATATGAGCAGCTGCACAGCCCTATAAGAAAATATTTTTTTCCCATAAAGGGCTGCTGAAAAAAATAATTTGAGCATTGTATTTAAGGTTCCCTAAATGAATGTAATAGTTTAAAGCCCTTAAATGTATTCAGCAAAAGAGAAATATACACGTGTGCTTTTATTAAAAACCACCTTCCAAAGAATGTTTGAAAAACTGCACTGAATTTACTGCCAGCACCTGGAATGACACGCATAGCATGTGACATCTTGTTTTCAGTTGCATTTAGCAGCAATGATAACTCTGTAACTGCATATCTCAGGACTGGCATAGATTAAGTGCGCTTTCAGAAAGATTGTGTTTTTTCTTGTCAAAGCAGTTTGCAGCATGCAGGGCTATTATCCTAACAGACATGTATAAAAGCCACCCCCTGCTATTTGCACGCATTTTTAAGTCTTCATCTGAATTCTACAATCAAGATGCATGGAATCTCAGCAACTGCTTCAAGTGGAAGGGTGTACAATAATTAAACACCACTTGCAGGGCTGGTTCATTAAGCTCTAATGAACACCGTGCTCTTGTGGGTCTATTGCAAGGCATCCCAGGAGTGTTAAACATTTTTATGTATATAAAAGGTTAATTAGAAACGACCTGGCAAGCCACTTGAATGAAAGATGGTTTATGTCTCTTACCCTGTTTTGCTTTTAGAATATTTTTTCTCTTAAATAACTCTTTAGGTGTCCATTTACATTTACAAATATGAAAGAGATGTTACAGTCTGTTTCTTCTTAAACAGCAACAACAACAAAAAAATCATACCATATTGTGCTGTACAAAAAAAATATGTTTTGCACCTGGGTGCCGATGAAGAATCTTGTGAACATGGTATTTCTTCTTTTCTCAATATTTACATGTCTCTGATATTGTTTCGTTTTGTAGTCCAAACTAGAAAACAATACATAAATAAAACCAAGCTGTTTTCCAGAGGAATTGTGTTTATAAATATAAAGGTAGTTTGTCATAGTGTTTAATCCCGGAGTGAGGAGACAGAGATTGGTAGAGAGAAGGTGTTGGGGTCGGGGTGGGGTCTCCATGAAATCCAACTTTGATGGTCTATGATCCTGGACATCAATCTGAAAGAATAAACAAGCAAAGAAGTATAAGTACTGTGTTATGTTTTATCTTTTGGGTTTCGCCATTTTACCTTTCTTATGTTCTTATGTACATCCGTCCTAACGTATGACATGTTTACATATATCTGGAGAACCACTCAAAACGATTGAAAACATCACGAGAAGGCAAGTCAAAATATAGAACTTGAAGCTGCTTACTCTTGAAACAAAACACACACGGACACACATTGTAGATGTTAGTGGCCAGCACTTAAATGCGAAGTGACCCATACTCTGCTTGACTTGTGTGAGCTTATGCACTCAGCACTAAAGTGGAACAGCTGTCAACATGGTTAAACATGTTTTTTTAAGGTCATGGAACCAGGTTTTCCATTGCAGGCAGAAACTTAAAACACAAACCGTGTTTATGTGAACTGGATACATTATCCATGGCTTTTTATTTAGAAGTAAATCCATAGTACCACTGCTCACAAATTAACAAACATCCCAGCAATAGCTGTGCATACCAAGCTTGAGCTGTAAGTGTTATTACAAACACTGTAGCCGATGTGCATGTTTGACTCAATAACTTATAAAAATAGATGTGTGTGTTCACCATTAGACTACCATTTCAAACGTGTGCTCCTATTCATAGATGGATGTTGAGTATGTTCAAATATTAGACATAAAAAGACAGCCTTGTAAAACATTGGTTATAATAATCTAAAACTAAAGTAAGATCTTAAATCCCTTACTGAGGCACACTGTGTATTATGGTCTCTTTTTAATTGCTCACTAGCCCCGCATGTACTGTATTATCAGCAATTAAAACCACATGGACCTGAATGGCTACGTTCACAAGCTAATCAGTCCCAAGGAAACAACAATGCTGTATTTTATACAGACTGGCGAGCATAGGAATGACGTGAACCAGCTGGTGACTTACCTATCATTAGATCCTCTGTAACAGCAATTGAGCGAGAGAGAGAGAGAGAGAGAGAGAGAGAGAGAGAGAGAGAGAGAGAGAGAGAGAGAGAGAGAGAGAAGTACAAAGTCAATTTCGAGAGGAAGATAATTACACAGACAAGAAGAAACATTCATGTAAGGTTTGATCACAATAACTGTGGGATACTGGGTCGGACAGACAATTAGGGACTTGATGAATGACAAGCCTCCATATCTCTCTGGCTAGGCAAGTTCTCAGCTCTGGGCTGATTTAAGCAGAATAAAATAAAGCACATGCTATTTTTCAATGAATGGTTAAGTATATATTTATGATGATGCTGAATGTCCACAACACAACTGTTACAGAGGGAACCAATGCTTCTGAACCTGTGCATTTGAATTGGATTAAAACCCCAACTCGATTAGAAACAGAATATATATAGGATTTGTGAATCAGTCCCTCAAACAGGTAGCTTAGATTATGCATACAAAATGGTTATATGCATAGTCTTTCTACATGCTTTAAAAATACTCCAGGAAAATCAAAGGTGCTTCTGTACAAAAACTTTATATCACTAAAGGGAGTGGACTCAACTATAAACTGCTGCTCTTTCACTATTGCTGTAAGGCATCGAATGGCACAGGGGGCAGAGTCCTGGGCTTCCGCTGTGAAGAACAAGGTTAGTGTCTAGGTTGAGAATATCTTATTTGTTTATTTTTACTTTTATAAGAAATGTTTCATTTGTTTTTTAGAGAAAATATTTGAATAATTCTTGAGACTACGCTAAGGAAATACTTAACCAGAAGATAGTCCAGGAGTATCCTATACATTTGTCCCAATTTACTTTGGTTAAAGGAAAGATATTCTAGGAGCACCCTAGGAAACAGTTCTTGTGTTATTAAAGCTGACATGATGTGACTGGTTTATGCTGAGAAGCGTAGTAGAGACTCCTGGGGCATTTTATCACTAGTTACAGATAGCAACAAGGTACTAAGTGATTGAAATGACACCAGGCTCTAGTTGGGTACTCCACAGACTGCTGGGAAATGATATTCTTTCAAAGCCCAGGACTTGAGACTTTGTTTCTTCCCTCTCCTGGCTTAGTTTTGTATGTTGTTGTTTTCGCTAAACCCTATGATTTTTACTGCAATATTTCTTACTGGCAACTTCTAAGATTCATAACTGTGTTATTTTTTTTTTTAAGCTGAATGCAACTTATATTCAGGTTCTTTTTATTCTTATATATTTTTTTTTAAATCTTGAAATCAGGGGTGCGGCTTGTACTCAGCAGAGACTCATTATCGACTAATACGGTAATTAGTTTAAATGTTTCGTAGACACAGCTTGACTGTACAGTTTATAAATAACTAGGCTAGCTTTGCATTTCAGAGAGGTGATCTCTGGGGTTTCTAAATGTCAGCTTTGTGTCTGTTTTTTTTACCACATAGTCAGCACTTACAAACAGGGTAACATGGTGACGATTTTTATCTGACTTTTGATATAAATGGCACAGGCAGTATACTGCTGCCTTTCTCATCAAACTGCAGCAAACCTGACTAATGGAGTCTGGTGTCTGGCCAACAAAGAGCACATCCATTGCCAGTGAAGGGATCCCGCCAATTTAGAACACATACAGAGTGGTAAACACAGGGAGACTCTTTGAAGGATGGGACGATGCATACCTCACTGTTCTGAACCTTGTGTCCTCTGTTTAGGTGAGCAGCTATAGTACCTGTTCTACCACCATTACACCTACAACATATATTTGATGCAGTTATTTCTGTTGCAGGTTTTTTTTTTTTTTTTTTTAATGATGTGTCATAGATGGGCTAAACTACTAAGCAAACCACTCAATTTTCCCATTGAAGCCTAATGTAGCCCAAGACAGCTACTGTATATACAGTAACTCTCATACAATGTGTTCCCCTATCCAGGATTTTTATGCTTTCAGTAATACAGGAATAATAACTGGAGCAAGTCTTGGTTCCTGATACTATAAGGTTATTAATCAGGTTAAACCAGCAGTTAGTGTTTCAGATACTGGGAACTTTTAGTCAGGTAGTGGAATATTCTGAAGGAGTTGCTTTTGTTCCCTGGCTCCAGCCTCACTGTCTGAGCATTTAAAACTGGCATTGGACTTGGAAATGGGGGGAAATATTCATTTTTTTGTAATTATTTTTTAAATATTTTGCATAAACTGATTTTGTTTGGATGTATTTCTTTTTTGATATTGTGCTGCTCTTTCCCCATGGTTACCATAGTTTGCCATGTTTTATAATGTGTTTTATATACCTCACTGGTCTTCACAATGCTTCCCTATGCTTTCCCATGCTTTCACTGTGCTTGATTAGACCAGACTATGCTTTTACTATGAGAACATTTTATATGGGAGAAGATCCTCCACTCATGTAGTACTGCAGTGATTTTATGAATGATGATGGCTGAATAAGCCCCCAAAGGGAACACTCATTGAGTCAATTTTTAAAATTAAATCTGAAGTTGGAGAAATGAATTAGAGAATTTGTTTGGAACAGTATTTTGCCCAGTGGTCAAGGTCTTTACACTGAAAGGGAATTATTTTGAGTTAAAGGAATATTAAACTGTAAATGTCACTAGTAACAAATATCCGAAGTACACTTGTAAGTCACCCTAAAAATGTGATTTTTCTTCATAGAGCCCCTTAAATGTACTTTCTTAGTTCCATTTTACCAGTTTTACATTCATATTTTCCTTTTTTTAAATGGTTCTGTTAAATATTTGTCCCTCAATTTATTTATGGTATCTATTGTTTTGGTGCTGGCAAAGTTTTTAAAGAAAATAACCCAATGAGAGCTTATCCACTGCCATAGTGAGGATTAAGTATAGAGAGTTTTTCCCCTGATTATTATATAATGACAATCAATTTTTAACTGCGAATCTTATGTAACCAAACTCTCACTGGTATTGCACTGATGAACAGACAAGTCAAATAATATCTATTACAAAATATATTCTCAGAAAACACCTGGAAAAGTATAAGTCTATACAGAGCGCCCCGGGCAGTTTTCTCAGAGAGATGTCATACTGATGCAGAGCTCATTAAATCACCTCACTCTACAAGGTGCTGTCAGCTCAGCCAAGCGCACAGAGGCATGGAGAGTGTTACTGTAGAGAACATATGGAACTGCCATGAAGAGTGGACCATTAGTTACACAAGGGTGAATGAAACACAATATAGCATTGCCATACTCAGTACTTGAAACACTCAATCAGAAATTCAAAAATAAACCAGAAGAAAAACTCAACAAATGCTTTGACTAATGTTTTTATCCATGCTGGTTTAGCTACTCAATGAATAACTGCTGACCTGGAATACTGTATTCATATTTTCAAATAAATGCAAACATTTGTACAGAAATATTACCAATAATACCCAAATATTACGACCTATTCAAAATAATGGGGTTCTTCATTGTAACCCCCAAAACTGGTCTCTGTAATGGCAGTTACCACATTCATAAACATTTGAGGTCACACTAGTTTAGTTTATCAGCTGTTAACAACAAGCATACTAAAAATGGTAATTAAATGCCGTGCATTTTTGGTTTATGGCTTGACAATACAAATTAACCTATTTATATACCAATACAAATAACATAAAGTATAATAAAACAAAACCTAAAAAATGTTACTTTTTAAAAGTCCCATTAGACAATTTTGAAACACATTTCAGTAATATGATTGACTTGGAGTTGATAATCCTGAAGTAGGGATGTTTTATGAACAGTTTTAAGAGGACTTTTTTTATCTTAAAATAAAGCGTGGCAAATTTTCTTACATTTCAATGGGAGACTAGTAACTTTTAGGGAAGGAGTGAGTAGAATGAGCAAACACCCCACCAATCATTTATTAAACTTCTCTAATTACTGTTGGAGTTCAGTGGACAGAACATGGTTACAATGTGGAATCCAGTATTTTTTGAAATTCTCCCTTTGAATATACGAATGCACCCAGGAAGCAGTTCAGGACATAATTGCAGTAAGTACCACACATATAACTGGATGCATTAACTCAAGCACGACTGGGCATAACATGTAAATATTGAACATGACATCACAATAGACAAGGGAATCACACACACACACACACACACACGCCTGACCAAACTGTGACACAACTAGACGGAGCCCGCTGGGACACCACCACACAACTACAGCACAACAAGGAACCAGCACATCACAAAACCACTGGTTGTAACTTACCCCAGTAATAGTGAAATCTGCAAAGAGAGAAATAAAGGACATTTTAGTTTAACACGTGAATTGCTTGGTACCGGTTTACTCATAGTTGTCTGTGTATTATGCTTCTTCCTCCCCTGCAGCATCAGCTCCTATTGAAAGAGTTTAGTAAACCAAAGAGGCTTGGGACACAGCGGTATGCAGAGGTGAGCAGTATCCAGTCCTAGAGGACCATTCTGCTCTGGGTTTGATAGGTAGCAATACTAGGACCTGGGTGGAGGCTTAATTGGGTCAGTTAAATTCAGACTGCTGCTGTATCAGGTACTGTTTGTTTCTTTTCTCTTCCTGTTTTTTGATGGCAGTTACTATGCTGGTGCTTTTGCTAAACACTCTGTTGATTTTAATGCAATATTTTATATTGCCAACTTGTACAAAAAGTATGTTTATTAAGAAGAGTCGAATGTGTCCACGGTGTTTACATTTTTTTTTTTTTTTGGGGGGGGGGGGGGGGGGGGGGGGGGTGCGGTTTCAAACTAGCAGCGCAATTTTGAGGGGTATTTTCTGTAAATACAATAATTAGCTTAAATGTATTGCAAATAAGCTGTGTTGAAGTTTTATCAATAATATAGTTATAATATGTTCCAGAGAGTTGATTTTAATAAATAAATGATTAAATTTTAACATTTGCTTTGTCTCTCTGTTTTCACAGTCAATAAAAAAAAAAAAAAAAAACAAACAAAAAGAAAAACAGGGTAGCAGTGCCAGAGTAACTTTGTCTTCTGTGGTTTTGATTATAGTTGGAACTAAGAGATGAGGCCCTTATACTGAAGCTAGTGCAATAGCAAGGATTACTTTACACAGGGAAATAACATCATTTTCCTGGTATAAAACTACTAATAACGAAAGCGCTCTTTCTTGATACTAAGTGCTTGATGCACTTTTTGCAACAGAGCCCGTTTTGCCCACCTCTGTGAGCGAGACAGAATTAGGACGGACAGGTCACTTCTTAACACAGAGAGTGGTGAGGGTATGGAATGGGTTACCTAGTCACATCTATGATGCTACTTGGAACCAGACGAGCACTGATGGGCAGAATGCCCTCCTTTTATGGGCCAGAATATCTAACAGAGGTAAGCAACTGCAATGCATCACACAACACTGCCCGTTCCGAAGAGACTGACTTGCACTGTTAATACACAGCGAGGGATTATATGAGATGCTGATTTCATATTTTCAATTCATTGTAACCTCAGAAACTGTCAACAATACATGCTACATACAGTACTTTACATGTACTGAACATTTTATTTTATGCTTATAAATCGTCTACCAGAAATCACATTCTAGTTTTAAGTTGCCATTGTCATGTATTCTGGATGCTACTTTTTAAAAAAAATTTTAATTAATTTTTGGCTGAAAATAGAGAACAGGAAGTTGTATTTTTTCCCATTGGTTTGGGTGGAGGATGTGACCCTATGGGCTGATCTATACATGATCAGCAGGTCGCTTGAACGTGATATGGTCTTACAGCTTAGCATTCTGCATCCAGTTTCTCAACCGACTTTGGCTGCAGGATGCAGTCCTGCACGTTCACACCCGTATCTGTTCCAGGCGACTGCATTACTGGGAAAGATGCTGAAGAAAGCAGGGAAAATCCATCTTCTTTAGCAGCCGGCTCAGTGGATTTGCCTAATCTAATTGCATTATGTAATGCAGCTAACTAAAGGACACAACCACAGGATAGTAAAGCTAGAAGCTTTTTGCTCTATAACCCTAGAGTGAATATGAAATATAGACTTGTAGCCACACTGAGAAAGTCCCCATGCCCTGAGGTTAAAGGCTCAGACTTCGAGTCCCTTGAAGTACCCTTCACATGAGAATAAAGTGGGAACAGAGTCACTGCGCTGCGCTTGCAGGACTGGTAGTGTACATCTGTGCACTAGGGCTACATAGCCTTTAAGAAAATAGTTAATTTGAACCATTTATCAAATTTGAGCATTCTCAGCTGTTGGTCGTTTGCTTGTATTTACCTGCAACTTAAGATGTGGTTCTAATGACACCAGTTTGTATCACAGCTGTTCTTGAGATATATGAAAAAAATATAATCTGCACCATCCACTGCAGAGTTGCCCAAATTAATTTTCTGAGATTAGATGTCCTAATGGCCATCTAATTTTTTCAGAAATTGTGAGGAGGGAGGGAGGGCTATGTCGGCCAGGGTGTCGTCCGCTCACCACGCACCAGCGACTCCTGTGGTCTGGCCGGGCATCTGCGCTCTTGCCTGTAAGCTGCCTGGAGCTGCATTGTCCTCTGACGCTGTAGCTCCTGGGTGGCTGCAAGGTGAGTCTGCAGTGTGTAAAGATGCAGGTGGCTTATGGCAAACGCTTTGGAGGACAACGTGTGTTCATCCTCGCCCCTCCCGAGTCAGCGCAGGGGTGGTTGCAGTGAGATGAGCCCAAAAATAATTGGACATTACTAAATTGGGGAGAAAATAATAAAAATAATAATTGGCTATGACTATTTTGTTTTAAAGGAGTTATAGTTTATTAAGCCTTATGCAATCTGTGTGCTGTGTATTGCAGGTCTCAAATGTGCATTTTGGAAAAGAAATACAAGTTATAGCGTCTCTGGTTAAGGACAGTTCTATTTTTAGGTTGTCTGTTTCTGTTTTACTTCCCATGTCACACCAACAGTGTTGAGCAGCTTGTTGTAAATGACAGGAAAGAAGGTTTCGATGCTTGCCCAGACCTGTCAACTATTCACTGGGAGTCTCCCGTATTTTGGACCCTTCTCCCAGACATCTCCCAGAACACCTTTAACCCAGATTTCTAAAAAAAAAATAATAATATCTGAGTAATTGCAATAAGAATCACTCAGAATTATTGAAAGCATCAGTAACAAAATCTAAAGAAATGCGATTTTAAGATATTGTAGCGTGCGCGAGGGTAGGGGTCAGGGATGGTAGGTGATGCAAACTAAACATGAAGACATAAGCCTGATATCTGCAGGTGCAAGGGAGCCTGCCTCTTTTCTACAGTGGTATCAGCACTATTCTTCAGAGCGGGAGGTCCTGGGTTCACGTCTTACCTCCACCTGTGCGAAGCCCATGCCTGCTGGACCAGAGGCTCACACACAATATTTTAACCTTGTATGGTACCAGCCATCATTTTTTAAAAACCAATATGTTTGCTAAAGTTTGTTTCAAAACTGCAGAAGTGAAACCTAGATTGTGAAAGACAGTGTACACAACAGGTAAGACTTACGTAGTGCTTTCATTTGCTCTAACCCTTCTTATCACAAGAAGAATGAATGTAATCCTGGCGAGTAACACAGAGCACCATAGCTGTTTCTATAGCTGCTTCCACTTTCCAATACAATGTGTTTAGGGTCTGTTAATATAACAGCTTGTACAGTTGTGGTCCTCTTGTGCAGCTTGTGGTCGTCTCGCCCAAACTGCACAGAATGACATCCCTTCTACAATAGGAGACTCCCCTATTATCTTATAAAAGAAGGTTTTATTTTAATTTCTCATTTAGATTTTTATGTGACTGGGAGTGGACCTCTGTTTGAGAAGATCATCTAGCTGTGTGAGAATAAAAGGAATGGTGACTGTAGATTGATGTTTCCTTAACCAGCAAGTGGTCGCAGTTTGAGAGGGGCGTTTGTCTATCAAAACAGAGCTGATAAAAAAGGAGGTTCAGCTCCAGGTAGGTTTTGTTAAACGTTGCCAGAATTGTGTCCAAATGGTTTTGAGGACTATGACAGACACTTTGAGCCACCACAATCCCTGGATCTCAATCCCAACAAGCATGGCTGTGATGAAGTTGAATGACGTGTCCATCATCTTTTGCCTCCTCTATGAATTTGCGTGAAAGATTATTGACTAAAAAGATTAGCGGCTCTCAAGACAACTTCCACTACCTTGTGGAGTCTATGTCACATTGTATCAAAGCTGTGATCGGGTCAAACGGTGTACCAATGTTAGGTAGAGGTCTTTATAAAGTCACATGTCTTATTGAACTTATTTGTCAGATAACATTTCAAGATAAGAAACTCAGCTCTTGGGGGAAACCCTTAAAATCAAAACTTCTACTAATAAAAAAAAAGTTTTTCCAAAAGCTTCTTGGTTTGAGAATAGGCTTTTCCTCTCCCTGCAGATAAGGAGTTTGACGTGACAACAACAGCTGTTTTGCATTTGCACTTTCGAATGAGCTAGATCACAAGGTGGTTTATTCAAAGATTGCTCTGGAGTCAGGGAGGTGATTTCCGGCCATATTGCTCTGAGCCCCCAGGCCCCAAAGCGGAGGACCCATCATTAGAAACTCATAATAGAATCCCTGGCTGTATTCCAGATCTACACAGCAGTGCAAAGTATTCTCTACCCTTCCATCACATTCAGTCTTATTATAAAAGATGGGGTTTCAGATTTCTAAACAGCTGGCAGTGCTGTCAATTTCATACCCCTTGGTTTTTTTACTGTTCACTGTTTTTCATTATAATATTGTACATAACTAATACATTTTGCACAAACTATTATTCCATGCTGTTGATAACCCCCTGTTCTGTAATCAACTTCTATTTTTCCGTTACATCACAGTCTCACGGTTCCCCACTTTGCATTTGTAATGAAGTATTTATTGCTTTCCCAAAGAATATAATTAAGCACGGACTCAGAGGGAGTACTAAAGATTAGAGATCTGTTCTTGTTAAAATATAAGACCATTCATTTTGTTCAGCACTGAGGTAGACCAGAAGGAAAAATAAACCTTAAACAAAACTGTAAGGTAAGCATAAAGAATGCAGCTATGGCCAAAAGTTTTGCATCAGCGTATAGAATGAATTAATTTTGCTTCATAATGTCGAATAAAACATCTGATGAATAATGTTACTAAATCAGTTTAAAATATATAGATTGGAGTGAAATAGACTATAAGGGCAATAAAGGTTTAAGTTAACCTTGCCATGCAAATAATAGAAAGGAAAACATTCCAGCTCAGTGATAACATAGGAGATTTAGAGTTGATTGCTTGTGTTCTCAGTGACAGAAACAGCTGTGTCACATTCTGACTGCGTACATGTACAGTATTATATATAACAAATATCACAAAGACAGAGTTGTGTGTTTTATACATTTACAACACTTATAATTACTGCTTTAGGAAATTTCTTAAGTAGATTGCTGCAGGTACCCTGCCCATCTGTATTCAACCCTTTTCGTGCATCTCATTGTAAAAATAAGAATGTTGGCCTCATTTTATTTGTGGGACACATATGCCCCCTTGTACCTTAAAGTGTTAAACCTGTCTCCATTATACGTGGCTAGATCATCACCCCTTGTCGTTGGCCCAGGAGGAGAGAGTAAAATGACAAGCTCTCGTCAATAGCACTGAAAAGGTTAAACTGCCATTTATACTTATGCCAGATGAACTGCAAAAAAAAAAAAAAAATCGTGTCGTGACACAGCTGCTGGAGAGGGGGGAGGACTCAGGAGAGATGAGCCATTCCCTTGGAATCATCTGGGTTACCATAGAAACCGCACCACTTCAAATGTATAAGTAAATAAAATAAACATGTCTTTCTAGTTACTTTTAGACTGACTCTGAAACATACCTAATTTGTATCTGTATAGCTTTATTTAATTGGCATTCTATCAATATTTGCCAGGGTTTATTCAAGGGACTAAATGACAAGCTCTTACAGTTTTATTTTAATTTAGCTGCATTGACTCTCATTGCTCAAAAAGCTGTGGCTCAGCAGTTCTTTGTTTATTTATCTTAAGGTTTTTTCATATTTCATTTGCACGGCACAGCAGGGCAGTCACACTGCATTGTAACGTAACAAAAGGGGTTCATATTTCTACATACTACACCCTGTCACAGTTTAATTAATTTAAAGCAAGGTGTGGGTCCAGCGTGACTATAAACCCCTCATCTCGACAGTCTATAGAAGCTGTTTGCAGTACCTCCTTTGACACACGGCTCAAATCAAGGCATTGCTGTAACAATGTAGTAAGAAGCAAGAACAGACCTCTGTTCTCACTACAGATGTCATCCAGTACTATGTTTTTGTGATGTGCAAAAAAGCTGTGCGTTGTTTGCAGGGAGTCTCTAGAGTGGATATGTATTAGATTTGCTCTGTTATAATGCACATTTTGGTCTGGCCTACACTTTGTATTTTGTGGTTTCAGAGGCTTTGATCTCTCTTTAATATGTCATTTTAAACAAGTGTTTAAAGATCTGAAATTGAATCTAATATTAGCTATGGTAACTCAATATTTTAGTGTAAAACTGACAAATACAATTAGAAAATAAAATAACGAATGTGTGCATTGTTAATACAAACTGAACCGTGTCACAGTTAACATTGTCTGTCTCAAGAAGTTGGCAGCACTCAGCAAATCTCTCGCTGATATGATTTGCAATTTTCCTTGATTTGTTTTTAAGCGTGTTTAATTTGAAATTAAAGGGTATACAAGGACCTTTTTTATTTTATTGTGTTTCATGTTCCCATTTGCTAAAACTTGTTTAAGTAAGGTGTGTGTATTGTTTTATTTTATTTTTTTTACATTTTGACCACTTTTTGCATTCCACTGCCTCCAAGATGGCTTCACATGGACCTGCATGGACCACTCAAACTACATTTCCCATCATCCTCCTGCTCAAATATGTATCTGGGATGGACTTACCAGTGAGCAGGAGGGTGATGGGAAATGTAGTTCTGAGAAATACATGAGGCCATCTTGGCGCTATAATAGAAACAGCCAGAGCGCACTACAGTTTAAAAGTGAAAAAAGTGGTCAAGATGTAAAAAAAAAAAAAAAAAAAAATTAAAACAATATGCACACCTTACTTAAACAGTTGTAGCAACACATGGGAACATGTAACACAATAAAATAAAAAGGTCCTTACATACCCTTTAAAAACATTGACTACTTTTGTAATTACACTGCATGACTGCAAAATGACCCGCCCCTACGTAAGTACTACTGTAAAATGACCAACCAGTACGTAGAAAACACGCAGTTAATTTACATTTATTTAGAACATGTAGTTTTTATGTATTCAGATTAGTCCAAATCGATATGCATACTAATATTTATGCCTTCCATAGACTACTCATTACACAAGCACAAGCCTCTTGTGTAAGCATGCACCGCACACAATTCAATCAATGGTGGTATACAGCTATGTATCACACTAGAATTAACTATTTTTGCTTCATAAAGTCAAATGAAACCTTCTGAATAATGGTACGTTAACATGTTGAATTACATAGCGCTTTGTAGTTTTCAGTATACTTGAAAAATATTACATTAAAAAAAATATTGAACTACTATTATGGCTTCCGGGAGACTTTTCTAATTTTCTTTTTCTAGTTTCTTTGATTACACAATGTTAAATAAAATATCTAAATTATGTTTAAATCGTTTATTTATTTATTTATTTATTTTAAAATTATGTCTCATTCCAAAAATTATAGCTTATGCTAAACTTTTGGCCATAGCTGTAGATGTTTTTTTACTTTCTGCAAGCCTACCTTTGTTGTCAGTCGTAAGCTCCTCCTGCAGCAGATCGTTTTGCCTGTTCCCCAGCACAAAGGCGAGGAAGGAGAGAATCAGGGCGTCCAGGATGCCGATGATGGCAAGGATGTAAGCCCAGCGCACTGAGCAGTTCCCCAGGATGTACTTGTCCGTCTCGTCCCCGCACATGTCCCGCACCACCTCCGAGTCCCAGCCGTTGGGGAAAATCATGCAGCCCAGGACCAAGCAAACAGCTAGGGGTAGAGGGAGAGAGAGAGAGGTGAGAACAGGACTAACAAGGGCATTTAACAGTAAGTGTTGAGGGAGACAGGGAGTTCAGCACTTGCACAGAAGCCCAAAACACTAGGTGAAATTGCTCGACGCATTGTACACACTGATCTGCTTTAGCCTAATGTACTGTACCATACACCAGGGATATTTCTAAAACTACCAGCAGCTTTAATAAAAATGCACTTGTTCTAGCCCTTGGGCTGAGCAGACTCCTGGGTTTCAGTTAAAGTTAACAAGGAGTGAAGTTGCTCTTGGTCATAATGATTTTTTTTTTGTCGATTCCTTCTTCATACCTGACTATTTTAAACCTGAAAGGAAAAATAACCATACCATAAAAAACATGTCCAGACCTCTCACCCACATTAAAATGTCCCTGTGTGTTTTTATTTGCTTTAGGCTGTTTATTTTGTTCCCAATTTTATTTTCTCTTTGACGAAATTCATTTTTCCTGACATTATGCTATAGATTCACTTCCAGCAGTTATTAGGACCCCCCCCTCCCTTAACCTTACACTCACTGACTTGGACATAGGACCTTATATCAGTTGCACCGGAAGTGAATCTATTGTGAGCATACAGTAAATGTAAATGGAAAAGCTGAATAACTGACACAGAAAAACACAATGTCAGCGGACTTTATATTATAGCTACCACTAGAACTGCTGTTAAAAGGAAGCCACACATTTGTGAATTTACAGCCTAAAGAATAGTGCAGCTAAACTGCAACCATTATTACCTGAACTGCCAAAGTTGTAAGTCAATATTTTAGTCGTTTTATATTTTTTTCCTCTCCATTACGCTAGGTATATAATAGATGTAGCACTAAAAATTAAACATGTTTTAATGAGAAGTGTTTGTAAGTCTCATTGTGTACCTATTACAACCACATGCTTTGAAAGGGAATGAAAACATTGTCTACTTATCACAATGTTTTATACTATATTCAGTCAAGACAATCCTTTCTATTGAAAAACAACATTTTATTGCAGACATTTGACAGCATTTTGAGAGTTTGGGCATTCAGCCTCACCTCTTGAAGTCAAGTCAAGTCAAGTCAAGTGGAGTTTGGAGAGGAGGAAGAGGTAAACTCATAGGTACTGTAGAGACTGCAGTAAGAGGTAAGTATTAATCTATCTGGATTGCTAAGGTTATGGTTTTTAGGATATTCCTGATCACATTTGTCAGCGTATTTAGAGATGCCTGCCTGAAACTTTTCTTTGTAATAGTTCTACAAGTTTCTTTTACAGTTCTGCTTATTATGCAATTGAAGCAACTGCCTCAAAAGAGCTCTCAAACAAGTCTTCAAGTACAGCTGGTACACAAGAGTGTAACCATTAAAATGTCCCCCTGGAACAAGCTGCCCCCAGTGCAGCGGTCTATAATGGCTACAGGTTCATCTGGATGTGATGACTGAAACAGAAAATAATAAAGTAATTCTAATCAGCAAAAGAAAGCATTAGTTAAGAAAACAGAAACATTTCATGTACCAAGTTGCTCTTTAATTTTATCTCAAAGCTGGAAAAGAAAAGCCTTTTTCTGACACCATCAATATTAATACAGGAGGAGTCTCCCCAAAGCACTTGCCTTTTAAATTAATAAAGCTTGGCATCAGAACATATCCCAGTCCTGTGTCACTCACACTGCACAATGCTTTCTACATTGCTATGCTGCAGCTTTCTCTGTTTGCGCTGCTCGTAGGCTCAGATATACAGCTTGTATTTGTAAAACATATTAAAAGTAAATATTGTGTCAACTGCAGCATGTTGCACTTTTGCAGTCTTGTGTACTGACAAGGTGGATAGTATTATACCTTTTATTTAATCAACAAATCAACCAGTCACTAGATGTCCTCAATAAAAACAATCACGGTGTAGGTTTACTGCACATTGAGTTTCAGGGTAGTGCTACTGATGTTAAATTGAAGTGACAATGTAATTATGTTGAAGGCTCTATTTTTCAGGATATTTCACTTTTTACCTGTTTAATATCCTAATGTGTGTGTGTTTTGCATGATTTTTCTGTCGTTTTTTCAACCATGGGGGCTGCTTCTGAAAAAAAAACCTCCTAAAAGTGAGGTGGCTTTACAAAATCATAGAGGCGTGTGTGTGTGTGTGTGTGTGTGTGTGTATGTGTGTGTATCAAATAAACCAAAACCTTTAAGGCTAAAAATACTTTTGGTCCTTTTCTTGCAGGACCTTGCTGAATGAAGATAGGACAGTCGCTGGCAGAATAATCTATTTCTTTGTAATGAAATGCTGCCATACATTTCACATTAATGATCTGATTATCTTAACATATTGATTTTACAAACACCCCCTGATTCCACTTAGTTTGGAAAACAGAGGTTTCACTGCAACTAATAAAAATGACTGAGCCTCTTGAATTATTGGATTTTTGTTTCATTAACACTTCAGAAGATATTGTATATCCATGGCAACAATAAAAATAACATTAATAGAATCTATGTTTTGTTTTTCCTGTTATTATGCAGCAACATGTTGGGAAGACTGGGAAATCCCAGCTCACACCGTTCCACTCCCCCTTCTCCGTGACACATAAGAGGCAATGTATTCAATAATGCTTCATTTTACATAATAAACTTAAAATCTTCTGTAAAATGTAGTATCAAATTAATAATCACGGTACAGAGGCTAACTCTTTATTTCCAAATATATTCTGTTACGCAGTTCGTCAGTTAAGATGGCACCCAAACGAAATTCAGTAGTATCTTTAAATTGTCTCTGAGGAAGACAGGGAGAAACGAGTTGAGCATCATCAACCCCCCGGTCCCCCCCCCAAAAAACCCCCCAAAAACATTTGAGCGTCTTAAGACCTCAGACCCCCTTAACACTGTAAGCAAATATAATTCGGACGTGGGAAAAAACAGCACTCATAGTCTAGAACTGTATTTGGTGTCAGGTGGGGGGGTCCAAATACCTGCTGCACAGGAAATAGTTATAAACCCTTAGATTTAAAATTGCAAACAGATTAAAAAGACTGTAGTTTTCACTTTATAGTGTAAAACTGCTCCCTTTGAGTTGAAAAGTGACATCCAGTGAGCAATAAAGCAAGTTTTAAATCCTCTGGGGGCAACAGTTTCCTACTTCAAGCCTATGTATTTCCTTATAAAAGATTCCCATAGTAAAAACTTCTAATAAAGCATAGTGAAAGCATGGTAAAGAACGGGTGAGCATTGTAAACTATATTTAAAAAAAAGAAAAAGAAAGAACAAAAATAAGCCAAAATACTGTATAGTAAAAGTATAACCATGTAAAAAGCATTGGAGTAACTGCAACATTTACAGTGATACCCTTTTATAAGAGCTGCGGTAGCAGGATCAATTGCCTTCACCAGAAAACTCAAAGACCTACAGCACAAATTATGATACCTAACAAAAATAAATAACAATGACATAACTCTCAAAGTAAAAGACTAATATAGGGAGCAGGGGGAAAATATTCAATATCATTAACTTTAATTACAAAATCCCATTTAAATCCCATGTCAATTGAATTGGTATTAAAAAAAAAGACTAAGACTGTAGGATGGGAATTACACTAGTGATGGCAAAAATGTAAATATTTACGTATGGAAGTTGTTTCCCCTTTAATGCAGTTAGCATAGTCTATTGCACATTGTTTTCCATGGGTATCCTTTGTTCTTTTTTCCTACTTTGTACACTTTTGTTAAAGTGAGCGGCGTCTTTAAATACATTTAGTCCTAAGTGTTGCTTGTGCATATGTACAGTATAGCTGTTATACTTGCACTTTACAATGTATGAGGGATATGAACTTATTTCTTTCATTGCTGGTACTTAATTAAGTTGATACAGTTTTTTACTGTATATCCTATAAAGATGAAAATAATGGGAATTTCACTAATATGGTGTCTTAGCTTCTATAATGTTACAAATGTTGTACTGGTATTTTTTAAATTTTCTTTTACAGTCTTCTCAATAATAACATAAATTGCAACTAAATTGTTAATATTTGCATTCAAGTGAGAACTACAAGTCATCTACACAGCCACTCAACGATTCAGTGCCTGTCTCTCCTCCTTTATTGTTCCTGAGGCAACGTCTACCTTGTCTCACAGCGCTGACTTGTTACTATGGCAACACACTGTTAGATGATAAGGTGTTGTTTTTCTGTTTTATATGCTGTTATATGTTGTCTGTGTGTTTTTGTTTTCTTCTATTTGAATTTTGTAAGTTCTCAATGTAAAGGCAAGCTTGTGGAACGTTACTGATAAGGACACATTCCTTATTTGGGTATGATACATGCAGGTTGTCAATATATTTTGTACTCTTCTGTTGTAATCGTTTTTAATAACATATCTTATTATCAGGCTGTGTGAGTGTGTGTGTGTGTGTGTGTGTGTGTGTGTGTGTGTGTGTCAAATGCATGAATTGTAAAGGACAAAGAAAAGGTAAGAAAGGATACGAAGCTGTAATGGAGAACAGAAAGAATGGTTGAAGAATGATGTCAGCACAGGTTAGATATAAAAAGGCTTGTTTATAGATCCCTAGTTAGTGCAGAGGGATGAAGAATGCACACTGTTGTCTCCAAAATCGGTCCTTATTAAATGTTTTATCCTGCATGCTGTGTATTCGCAAACACCACGGAACCATAGTATTACAGTAATACAGCATCGGTGGAAATAATACAAGCTTTTTGCTATTTTGTAAAATTTATTTCTATTCATATTTTGGTAAAATGTCCATTTTGTTATTAAAATGCCACCTCCAAATCGTCAGAGGGTGAAATGTGATCATTGTAAAAAAACACGAGATGGTGGGTATTGGGTTCAATGCATTATACCTTTCTATATATTCATTCCATCAAAAGTTCTTAATTTTAATATATTTTATATGTATATCCCACTATCTGCTGTTTTTTTATTTTCAGCATAATGGCAATTTAGATGCTCTCCTGTGTTTCAAATATAAATAAATAATGTTATAATTTTATTCAATGTCATAGTTATTATAGATTCCCCTGATACTGTTTTTGTTTAAATGTTTTATATTTAAGTTAACTCCCTCCCAGCACACACTTGTGTGTGCTACATTAGGCTATGCAATTTAATCGTGTGTGTGTGTGTGTGTGTGTGTATTCCTGACATAATTTATTTTTGTTAAATTACATTACTAATGGTAAACAAGATGTAAAAATAAATAAATAAATAAATAAAATAAAACTGCACTTTTACCTAAATTAGTAAAAGTATTTCATAACAATAATAATAATAAAAAAAACATCACTCAAAACAAGAGGCATATTTTTGTGTCCGCAAGGTTTGTAGTCTGTGCTCCGAAGATTTTGGACATTCTGCTACCCTGTATCATGGTGATCCAACTAATGTTGATAATTATCAGAAGTATATAACATTAATGCACCATGTTGAAATCTTAGTGAGACTTACTTCACCAGACTAGCCACCCCTGGAAGATTGGTGGTGTATCAATGTACTGTGTCTGGAATCGTGTGACGAATTGAGATGCACCATCATAATTCAATAGGAATTCACTAGAAACCAACATGCCGGACAAGATTACGCCTACATACAGAATAATAGATAGGCTGCAGTGAAGTGCAGGTGATAATCACAAGAGCTGGGCTTTATCATTAAATGACCAGAGTCATTCCATGAAATGATATGTTTGTTAAACTGATCATCAATATCACACTATGTCCAGCTTTATTGAGGAGCTCTATCCTAAAACACTGAAGTTTTGAACTTGCCAGTAGTGGGATATTGATCACGTATCTAATGTCACTAGAGATGGAAATTATGATCCTTTTGGTATTTTTTTTTTTTATAATACATGGAAAAAGCTCTATGAAAATGACTTGGTTTTTACTTTTTAAAAAGCATCTGCAGTAATGACTTTTTCTACCTTCTCTTACAGCACCCAAACAATACCACTATGTCTTCACAAGCTCTGAGGCAGTTTTCTTTGTTATTTTGTATTCTTGTTGTTTTCCTTTGGGGGATTTTTACAATGCAGCCCACAGTTTAAAATACGCACTGAGCAATTTAAGAAAACGAGTTGAGAAAATCATAACTGCTCGATGTGATGTGACATAACTGATTTATCAATCAATCAATTAATCAATCTTTATTTTATATAGCACCTTTCATAGTGGAACACATTCACAAAGCGCTTTACAAGATGCAATAAATACAAGAAAATCCATAATACTTCAAATAGAGAAATTTATAATACATGATATACAGTGGAAAGTACATAATACATGAAATAGTACACTAAATACAGTGGAAAGTGCAGAATACATGAAATAGTACACCAAAAACAGTGGAAAGTGCAGAATACATGAAACAGTTCAATACATTGGAAAGTGCAGAATACATGAAATAGTACAACAAATACAGTAGAAAGTGCAGAATACATGATAGTAACAATACATAAAATAGTAGCAGCAGCTAATAACAGATATCAGGCTTAAGGAGCATGGAAAGCAAGAGAGAACAGGTGGGTTTTGATAGTTGATTTAAAGCAAACTACAGTCGGAGCATCACGAACCAAAGATGGGAGAGAGTTCCAGAGAGTCGGAGCCATGAAGCTAAATGAGCGGTTTCCAAGTGTGGTGCACTTTTGCTTGGGGATAACAAACCAGAGTCAGAGGACCTCAGCTTGTGGGTAGGGACATAGCGAGTCAGCAAGTTGAGGAGGTCCTCAGGACCTGTGTGATGAAGGGCATTGTAGGTGAGCAGGAGAGTTTTGAACATAATCCTGAACTTTACAGGTAGCCAGTGCAGCTGAGCAAGACGGGGGGGTGATGTGATCATGTTTTTTACATCTGGTAAGGATCCTGGCAGCAGCATTCTGAACTAGCTGCAGTCGGTTTATGGTGCGTGCTGGGAGAGCACCACATAGAGAGTTGCAGTAGTCGAGTCGAGAGGAGATAAACGCATGACAAAGTATCTCCGCATTCAGGAGAGAAAGATAGGGATGGATTTTGGAGATGTTTCTAGAAGGAAGCAAGATTTGACCATGGAGGAGATGTGGACATCAAAGGAGAGGTTGCTGTCCAGAAGTACATCAAGGCTTCATACTGTGGGGGAAGGCAGCAGCAGACAGTTTCCGAGGTTTAGGGCAGCTACGTTGAGATTCTTAAGTTGAGTTTTAGATCCTACTAGAAGTTCAGATTTGCTAGCGTTCAGTTGAAGAGGCCTCAATGTCTTGAATGCAGGCAGAGAGCCAGACCAGGGTCGAGTTTTAAGTAGATCTGGGTGTCGTCTCCATAGGAGTGAATCAAGAGGCTGTGTTGGTAGATGAGGTGGCCCAAGGGAAGCTTGTAGATATTGAAGAGAAGGGGCACCACAAGTGTCTGGGTTTGCAACACCACTGCGTCCACCACTGACTTTTATGACACAAAAGTGAGTAATTATAACTTTCTCCAGGGTTGAGAGTCAATTATAGTGTTCATCCATAAATTGTATTTGAATTATTCACACTTATTATGAATTGGGCCTGCTTTATGAACTAATTTTTATCACAAAATCATTTTCAATCTAGTCTGGTCTAGAGATGGGAAAGCAATGGCCATGCTTTTAAATGGAATGTTAAATTAAGCAATTCTATTAAAAATTCAAAAGTAAAGGGGTGGGCTTTTTACACTTTATAAATGTAGGGACACTTGTTAATATTCCACTGACTGCTCCAGAGATGAGTGATAATGTTTTATCTTGCTAGGCTCTTTGATCTTACCCTCAGACAGGAGTCAAAGCTTCAGTGAAGTGAGGTGGATTAATTATTGATAATGAATGAGATTCAGCACCGGTGAGGAGAGAGGGTCTGATTATTCACAGCCCTATACATTCTTGATATTTAACCATTGTGTTTCAAGCAAGGAGCAAGTACAAATTGGAAACCATTAAGTGACTCTCAGCAGAACCATTGAGAGACTGCAAGAAATGGCAACACAGTTGTAATGGAATACAATTCAAACTGGTCCTGATATGATAGTTCAGTAGTAATGATATTGTATCAAGGTAAATGGATCAGTGTGTGTTTTGGGTTTATACCATTGTGATACCAAGTGAAAATAAGAAAACTTTACCCCTGTAGTACCAATGTGCTCTTGTTCCCACTTCATTGCTAATATAGTTTCCCACTGCATGCCAATCCCTGCCCAATCTGCATTTTACATTATAAGGCTGTTAAACCATCAACCAGTTCTGGTTACATGACAATCCAAAAAACAAATCATTCAAAATCACCAAATGAAGGGAGGAACAAACTGATTCCTATTGCTTATTAACAGTTATTGTACACAATAACAGGGTTCAAAATAGCTCAGTTACTGTTTGTTGTTTTTAAGTAACCCACTTAAATTCAGCGGAATTCCTAAGGATACTTGTATACAATACCGTCCAGCAAACATTTGGACAGATGAATATGGGCAGAATGATTGCTTACTAAATATGTACTGTAACATGTTTGTATGTGTCATAAAGACGTTCGGAGTGGGGGACATCAAACCAGAAACAGAAACCAGGAAATAAACGACAGCGGTGGAGTTGGGTGGAGCTGAGCACTTGCTTGCGCTCAACATTTAATAGTGCACAGAGAGACAGAAAATAAACGGTTGTAAGACAAACAAAAACACAGGACACGGTACTGGTAGGTAAAATAAACAGACAAACAAAATGGACTAACACTAAACAAACACAGTGAGCTGATGTTTTATTATTATTATTATTATTATTATTATTATTATTATTATTATTATTATTATTATTATTATTATTATTATTATTACCTCTGTCTCCAATCCCATTCTCCACTCACCAAACACAAAACCCAGAGTGAGTGAAAACATGCAGCTTTTATGCAGCTGTACCGAGACTCGATTGCTAATCAATCATTCAATTGGAGTTGCGGTACAACTGCACATTAATTAATAAAGTGCAATTCCCCATGGTCATATATTATTACTTTTTACTTACACGCGAAGCGCTGTGCAATCCTCGTGCCTAAATACAAATATACATTTTAAACACTTGTGTTACACAGACCCATTTATATCCTGTGTGTCAATGACTATACACCAACATTAACACACAACATATAATACAAAATACACACAGGGGCGGGCACTTTGCCACAGCATGCCATGTAATTTGTTATGTCTTCTTAATCAAAACATTGTACTTTATCATCTGCATTATCATCAGAATGATTTCATACATGAGTTCTTCATTGTTTAGGAGTCTCTGTTGTTGTTTTTGCTTACTGCCATGCTTACTACATTTTCCAGCTAAAATATCCTTCTCAAAAGACTTCTCCAAACTGGTTTTGAGTAAGCAAGGTAGAGAAGCATATAAGTGTTTTTCAGGGTTATATAAGGATGATAATCTGTTTAGGGAGACCAAGATATTTAGTAAGTAGTGTGGTAAAACGGGCACCCTAAGTCATACTGCATTAATAACATATACCCCACTACATGTTAGAAGGTAATGATGCTTTTACAGTCAAACACAGTGACAATAAATACATTTGAGTTCATCAGAAGTTCACCAATATCTTTACGAATAAAGCATTAAAACACAGAAGAATTGATTCAAAAAACAGGCCTGTTTTGTTATGGAACAAAACAACTAATCAGGTTTCTTTTTAAGACCAGTCTACAATACTGTACGTGTACAACACCTTGTAACAGTTAAAACCATAATGAAGCTGTAAACAAACTCATTGTGTTGTTCTGAGTGCTATATTGTGCTACTGTGCGGAAACCCAATTATATGTAAAGATATGCTTTTATTTTAAAAGGACAGAGATATTAAGTGAGGTGGAAAGCAGTTGTTAAAAGTGATATTAACCAGAGTGTGTCCCTGTTGACTCCTGTTATATTAAAAACATGTCAGTGTGTTTTACAGTTTCACAGTTACATAGGTGATAACAAGTGTGTATATCTTTTACACAGACTACATTAAACTTGACCTGGACTTTATTTGAAATACTCAAGTACCAAGACATGTTCTTATCCAGTACATGTACTATGGAGTATTTAAATGTATACAAATTGATAAGGGCCAAACAGCTGAATCCGCCAGATTACCAAGGAAATAATCAGTCTCTAGGCTCCCCTTATAAGAAAGAAAGAAAGAAAATATGCTTGGCCCATCTACCCATGCTGACAGTATTTTGTGCTTGTTGGATATGTTCGGTGAGTTAACAATTGAAATCCAGCCTCTATATTAATCCCCCTAATTACCCATAAGGAATAAGGCCCCAGAGAGGCCAATGGTGTTGAGAGGAGCGGCTCGCATTGAGCAGAATATTTCTGCAGTATCTCATCAATTTCCGGAAAAAAAAGGAACCCCTCTGAGCTTGGAGACAAAGCCTCACCTGTCTGGCTACTACACAGGACACTGCTACTAAAGCACAGGGGAATTGCAGGGGCTTGTTAAGCTTTGACAGGCAGGAACCAACCCCCCCAATGATCTCTTTTTATTTCAAACCAAAGTTAATGCCTCTCGCCTGAGAGACGATGGGAAGCTCCAGCCACCAACTTCAAATGTCGATTTGGGATGCAATGTCAGTTTGAGATTACTGGAACCTCAATCCAGTGATGCATCTTTTAATATTTACATGAAAATAAAATTACTCAGACAGTTACCCTAAGTTTCAATATCCATAGCTGTATTTATTATATACTTGTCAATTAGTGTAAGGTTTCCTTTAACTCAGCTGCTATGGGTATGGCATCTAATTTTGTTTAAACTTATAGTGATCAAAATAAATATCTATTTGTTAATGTGAATGTTCTATCCAATCGCTTTGAGTACCATAAATGTATTTTCATGGTTTTATCTTCCCTCTTCTGAGTGCCAGCACCCATATGAGTATCATGGCACAGTACAAGTAATGGCTTCTCTGTATATCCCTGCCAATTACAATACTAATGAAATAAGAAACAGCTTAAGATTGTTATCTAAACTCTTTCTTTCTAGCATGTATTAGCCACATTTGTCATTTTAGTCTCCCAAGCGCAAGGTTTTTGATTTAATGGGCCGTGTTCCTCCATGCAATGTAAGTGACCAAACCCCTGTACAATGTAAATGTAAGTGACCAAGCACATGTTCAAATGACTTCATTACAATAAAAGACTGCATCTAAAAATGTTATGTGTTGGCTGGACATCATTCTGAAGTCCAAATTATAGCCCGTTCAATAAGGGAAATATTTCCTTCCATTATAGGCTTGACATGGGTAACTGCGAGAAATATGGTACTTGATTCTACATCTCTTGATGTACATACAGTATTGTGTGTGGCTTGATGTAAATTGATGTGCACCTCCCCACCAATTGGGTGGGCCAACCAAAAATGTGTGTTTTTGAATTGGAAGCCTAACCCACTTTTGAGGGGAATGAAAAACATGTGAGGAATGTGGTCAGGCTAAATTGGAAGACTGATTGCCAGTTTAACCTGGCCATGTGTATAGAAGCATGAGGCTGATTGAATTCAGGCAGTTCAGAGAAGACCTGTGGGAAGGTAACACAAAGCTTACTTATCTCCCTGGAAGGTGATGTTTGTTTCTGCTTTTTGTTTGAGTTTGGAGTTTATTATATTTAAAAGTGTGTAATCCTGTACTTATGCATGTTTGTGTGTTTGTGTTTTGAAAGTTGACTGTCTTGAAAGAAAGTGTAGTTGCTAGTAGTAGATGTGCATTTCTTTCTTTCACCAAAGTAAAGTTTGGTTATCTGACCTGGGTTTGTTTTGTGTGCCAAGAACTGGAACGGAGGTAGACTATGTAACAAAGCCCATGTATACTGTGGATGAGATCTGCGTATTAAAGGATGAAGTCACAACATATAGTTATACTGTTTTTTAAATTGACTGGGAGAAAATGTGTATCCATTTCTTGCACAGAACCTATTTGGCAAGACATCACAGATAAAGAAAATGCAGTGTGAAAAGTGAAAAAGGATTTTTACCTAAAAGGCAAAAAACACTGGCAGGGTAACAACATGGGGAGTATTAAACTAAAAATTAGCTGGGGTCCTTTTTCCATTGCTATTAATGGAAAAATCCTACATTTCCAATGGCAAGCAATGTACTTGTAACCGCAACATACCTCACACATTGCTTTTTTGTATCTTTGAGAGGAGTTAAACCTGTGTGTGGGGATATATTAAAAAATAAATAGTACAGGTTTTTTGAGTTACAATCAATAAATGTATATTATGATCAGGACCTTATGAAAACCGTTAAGAAACTAAGTACACACGTATCTTAGTTAGTGAAGACACTTGCTGAAATAGTCATAAGCTTGACTTACAGGTTGATTGGATTAACCTAATATCCTGCTGGTATATGTCACAGCACTGAAGAATCACCCTATATTACATCAACCATCCTCTGTAGTTATCCTGGGATTATCTCTCAAAATGGGTGGTTAATGCAATCCGGGTGGAAATCCTAGCACTGTAAACCTATACGTAACAGTTCACTTTGACTGTAGACCAATTTACACTGTTACACTTCCTCACACAAAAGGACTTGTACACAAACTTAAGTCAAATCAAATGAATTGAAGTAAGACAGGCAGTTTGCACTTGAGTTAGCATGAGGCAAAAGTCTACAGAAGCTCTGCAGTGTGAGATACACAAACCGGACCTGAGCTCTGCATGCCAAACCTGTAAATATCTAATACAGTCTTCAAGGGTGCTTGTACATGGAAGAAGAATCCACTGCTCTAAAATTGTGATTCATGCTGATGTCTGACTGTGTTCCTATTAGCCAAATGTGGTAAACAAGCAACCTGGATGTTACTGGGAACCGTATTTTAAGAGGGGAGAAGGTGTTTTGTATTATCATGATTAAAAGTAGTAGTTTTATTATTATTATTATTATTATTATTATTATTATTATTATTATTTATTATTATTATTATTATTATTATGTTTTTTATTATCAATAAAGATTTGTATACCATTCATTTTCAATGTTGTATTTTAGTGTTAGATTAGTTTAAATTCACTTTTAATGCAGCTTGGAAATGACACATAACCGGTAAAAATAGTGGCCTACTGTATATTATCAACCTATTCAACAGGGGCAGGTTATAAACACCTCGATGGTTATGTAACTGTACAGGGAAAGAGCTACCAGGGCACAGCTGGGACTAATCAGTATAGGAATGGCAAATAAGCAGCCATTTTCAGGAAATACAAGAAGGCCTTGCCCAAGTACTGTGAAGCACTGTTGCTGTCTAGCCCATTGAAGCAAATTAACAATCCAATACTAACAGTACGAGAAACAAACAAAAAAAAAAAACTGTTTTCATGTTGTTTCCTTCACTCCCATGTAGTGAACCTGCACAATCCCTTGATTATATAAACAACTTGCATATTAAATAGTACTTTTATTTATTGTGTAATACTCGATAAACCTAGTACACACAGCAATTTAGTGTGACTGCGATATCTAGCAGAGGGGGTGCTGCAGTTTGATATGTTACCAAGTTATAAACAGCTGCTATTTTTAAACAAAACAACAATAAGACAGACTACACAACAAAGTAAGAGAAAGTTGCCCATGTTTCTTGACCATCACTGCATATCCTGAATCCAGTATATGGGTTCAATTGAAAGTGTCAGCTTCTAGCCCATATGGTTCCCAAGAAATGATCTCCAAGACTTAGAGCAAAAGTCCCAGCAAAGCTTTGAATTAAGAATTGACACAGAGTGACCCATATGTTTTCTTTATTACATTATTGTTAATATTTCCAACTCCACAGTTTTTTATCCTGTGTTCTCCGCAATGCTCGTCTATGTCTTCAATACAATACATTAAATACTGAGGCTGCCTGAGTGCATCTCATGTTGTTTTCCCCTCATCCTTCTGTCATAGAAAGTTCACAGAGTAAAACTTCCACAGCCACAGAGAAATTGGATGGATCTGAGTCATACATCAGAAAGGCTATTAGGGATTATTAAAGAGCATGTCTTTTTTGTTTTAGGTGACAGACAGTCATGGTAGCCAGGAACACTTACACGGTCTGTTCAATTAATCTAATGATGAGGGACCTAAATAGAACCCTCCCTGGCATTTAATATATTTTGACAAAGTAAATACAATAAAAAAGATTCACATGCACTGTCAGATACACAAAAGCTCCAATATTAATAACAGTAATGGTTTTTAGATCAATTGAATGCTCATGTGTGTGTGTCAAAATCTGTGACCACGAGTGCACACACGTAACGGTAAAATGTTTCACTTTAATAAAAAAGGGTCAAGTTCACATGACGTGTGTCCCCAGGTCACCATGGTACACGGTCCGGTTACCATTGTGTACAAGTGTGTTACTGTTGTGTTTGTTTTTTTTTTTTTTATACCAAATGGTTTATATATATAATATATATATATAGTATATATTATATATATATATATATATATATATATATATATATATCTAAAGAACTGCGCTCAGGGTGAGGAGAGAGGTTATGACACAGGCCAATGAAAAGATCAAATTTATTTAGCCTTGGACTCTTCACCTTCAAGAGTTACAGGGCGAAGTGAAGAGATTAGCCTAACGAGTACAAATGAATCCTATATTTTTAGTTGGGCCATGGCATATTAGATTTATCTTCTATTCAGCTGGGACTATGGTATGTCCTTCCACAGTCTGCAATGATCTATTGGTACGTCAGTGTCTTACTATTGGTTGTATGACTGAAGAAACTTTCAATTCTTTCGTTCTTTGCATTTTTGCCAACTCCACCAAGCAGGAATTCACCAGAGAAACCTTACAAAGTTGCTAGATGTCGCTAGTTAGACATTCTAAAGTTGTCTAAAGTAAAATGTCGGTAGACAATTTACCAAGTATTCAATATAATAAATCTGAAGAAGTCGCTAGATGTTGCTATTTAGAGAACTTTATAAAAAGGAGTGTTCCAGTGACAATTTTTGATGACTTTATATTATCAATATTAAAGATGTTCCACATCATAAGCTCATATATACTTCTTAGTACATACCTACAATCGCTCCATATCTAAATCTGCATAATGTCTCAGTCCCATTCTCCTTCTTTGGATGTAGATGGTTCTTGATTACTGGTACATGGCTCAGGCTGCTGATTGCTGCTGGATGGCTGTGTTGCTTTAAAAGTGGATCTGTGAATAACTAACTTTTGTTGACAGTTCAGCTTTGTAATAACTGTGATAGGCCTTGGTCGAGTTGCCTTCCACAGGTTTTATCCAACCCTCAAATTGCAGCTGAGACTGAACTCCTCTCGGAATCACTGAGTGTCATGTGCTTTGTCTTTTGACATCTCTATTTGAGATAGACAGCAAAAATTATTTTAAAAATACAGCAAAATGACCACTCCTGCTTTTCACATGTTCCTGTCCCTAACTACCTGCCACAAGCAAGTAACGCAACAGCGTGCATAATCATCAGGGCGTGTTAACGTTTTACAGATGTGATGACGTCGTCATGGTGTGCAACAGACTACTACTTCACAGGATGGGAGAAGTGTGGTGTATTGAGCTGCTTGTGACCAGAGAGTGTGAGCAGAGCCGAGTGCGAGTGGAGCGCGCCAGTTGTATATGGAATGGGGGAGCAGAGCGGGGTAGTTGCTGGAGCTGAGCGTGGAACGGACATTTCTGGCTTGCTCTTTCACAGCACTGAGAAGAACTGAGCATGGTTTTATTTTTCTGAAATGCATGTTCGGCCATGGAGTTTGCACAAAAGTTTTAATAAAAGGTGACAAATACAGATGCAGTCACTTTACAGTATTTTCCATTATGCCTGTGCATGTTAACCACTCATTTTTCAGTTTCAAACCAAAATTAGGAGTTACATTTTATATTTCATTATGGAGGGAAGTATATATTCTCCCAATTGTGGAGCTGCATTTGTGCCATGTAAAAATGTGAGTCGTCATCAGTGTGTCTGTTTGTGGTTATTAAATAGCCTTTATTGTTCTTATACAGTTCTATGGTTATGTCCCAATACAGCACTGTGAACCCGGTTTCAATTTTCTACACTCTTAAGGATAGTTCATACACTACAAGGTGGTCCGTTAGCCCAGTTGACTCACTCATATGTGTTTGTGGGTTGCTTTGAGCTCCCTATGAAAATTCAGATACAAACAAGCCCAGTATAAAGCAAATTTGACACAAATCATATACAAAGTTTGAAATAGGGGAGTACACCATACACGACATCGTAGGAACCTGTTAAAACCTGTTCCTTGTAAGATGAGATCTCCTGTCTTTTACTTTATTTTCAATATATGCATATTTTCAGTACCAATCAATAATAATGAGAAAGTGTCTTCGAATTCTCTGAGCACTTTATGTAGGTTTTTTCTTTGCTGATCATGGCTGGGGATTTTTTTTTACTTGGGTCAAGCTATGCGATTTTAATAAGGAAGATTAAACAGTATTCCTTTCTGAATGTACATTACATCTTTTCATTTGCAATCGGCAACACAGTGGGAGGAAAAAAGGACTATTTTTTTTTTTTTTATTACATTGTGAGCTGAGCGGGGCTTGCCTATTTTGTCTAGAATTGCAAGTAATGGAGTGGAATGGAAGAAACCGCTCACATTCTCTGCTTGTGACTGATGTTGTGACTATATAATTTGGTGACTTCTTTCTCTGAAAATCGCCGTTGTCGGCAGTGAAAGTCATTAGATTTGTTGCTAGTCACTTTGACAAATTTGACTTTGACAAACACTTTGACTTTGTTTTATCGCTAGGCTACGGAAACCCAAAAGTTGCTAGATCTAGCAACAAAATCGCTAAGTTGGTAACACTGGCTCTTTGTTTCCCGGCGGTGGGCCTTGTGGGAATGGTAATTTTTTGCAGGTCAGTTGCGCTGCAACAGTTGAGGAGGCAACATGTTGCTCTGCCTCACTGTGATTGTTACATGTGCTGTCTCCTTTCTGAGCTGTACTGTTTGTCGGTTCCTGTTCCTCGTTCATTAATTTGGTGTCATTCTCAAATTGACACAGTAACTCCCCTATTTTCATTGTGATGGTTTCTGTTGTGTTGTAAGGGCCTTGATCAGGCTTAAAATTTGTGAAGTGAATGATAAATCTTTGTAAGTAAATATTTAACTTTTCATGTGGTATTTACAAAAAAATACTTAACTGAACTGAAATGTAGTCAAATGTGATTCGGCTAAGGAACCAAATGTACTTTGTTACTATTATGATGAACCCAGCATCAGGCATAACAAGTGTTATTTTTTTGCTATGACGTGCATTACAAATGCTATTTTTTGCTAAGCACAAATAACATGGTTTATATGCAGATATATGCAGGGTGATTAGAAAGTAAATTTACTACATCAACGCACTATATCTCAAACAGTAAGGCATAGGAAAGTGAAATTGTATACCTTTAAGGGAACAGTGAGGATGCAAATTCCAGTTATTAATTTTTGTCACTAGGGGAGCACCACATTGGTTACTGCCGCATATTTTCTTACTACAGTAATGTGGGAATAAATAGTCCTGTCACTCACAAGGCAGCTCAGTTAAGATGACAAGTGTGTAGAGAGGTGAACTGGTCAAGTTTATTTTTACGACAAAGGAAGCAACACCTAGGCAGCTCTCAGGGAATACTGAAGAGTGCATAACATCCGTAATGGGTCGTGTCCAAAAGTTGCTGTTCACAAGTTAATCAAAAAATTTGGGGAAACAGGTTAAATTTCTGATAAGCCTCGTAACGGCAGACCACCGCCACCAATTAAGTTGTCGTTGAGTTCAGCCATGTTGTAGTAGAACAACCCAGCACAAGTGCACGTTCTGTGTGGATTTACCCAATTCAACTGTTTGTAAGGCTCTTCATTCAACATTTTGGATGTTTCCATACAAGCTGCATCATGTTCAAGCATTGGAGGAGACGGATTTCATCAAACTTGCAGTTCTTGGCACGACTGGAATTGGATGACCAGTAGGCTGCTAATATCCTGAGGACGATGAAGCACACTTCACCTCATCTGGAAGTGTGAACAAGTGTGGCCAACTTCCCCCTTTCTGGAAGTTGTCCATCCAGAAAGGGGGTGGAGTCACAATACCAGAAGTCATCACCTTAATGCGGTAGGCGATGTGTCAGTCATGGATTGGAGGAGACGTGATTGCGCTCGCTACCGAAGGGGGCGTGACTGAACGTATATCAGGGGATATGGCCAAGCAATTTGTTCCTTGGGTATGGTTACCTATAAGGACCAACTGTGTTATAAAGAAACTGTGAGTTTTATGTGTTCTATTTAAACTGTTATTTATGTTATTGTTATTAACCCCCCCAGCAATTAAACCCGGACTTCACTTCACCATTGTACATAAATAAACCTGTAAATCAGCACTTTCACTAAGAGCACTCACTCTCACTTGTGACCGTGTTGTGTTCGTGTGTCTTGTTTAGAGTATTATTATTTCAGGACTGACGCCCATGGTTTGCCTGAGCGATACACATCGTTGTGTAGAGCCAGATATTATGATTTATCAACAAATAAAGAGCTGCTTTTTCACCATGAACTGTCTTGTGTCTCTAATCATTCCTAAGCACCGCATCACCTGTGCACCTGTGTATTACAAACCACTTTGCCACAATGATATAGGTGGTGTATCTTGAATGACTGCATGACTCACTTGAACAATGTATCGGATATCATCACTGCAGCTATCTCTTCTGTTTCAATACCCTGTACCGGCCATGGAAACCAGCCACAAACTTTAAAATGTAACAGCCTTTAAAATGAAACGCACATTATCATAAGTGTGTTTTAGTGCTTGTCCGTGTTTGAGACTTAATTAAGTACAAAAACTAACAACTGCTGCATATCAACTCCCCTACCCTGCATTTCCCCGGCCTCAGGTTAAAGTTGTAGTGAAGAGATTAATGTTCTTAAAATATCTCATTCTGACAGCAGCCCTTTGAAGTTCCCTTCAGATAGGTTTGAACTTCTGCTTTAACTACAAAGTGCTCTGCATAATGTGGTGTATACAGCATATAAATACTGTGTTTCTGTATGTCATCGCAGGCTGCCCTAGTTTCTGGAATCTTTCCACTCTTGCTAGACCATGTCAAGACTAGAGAAGCTTTTCAAAACTGTTGAGATCAAACGGACACAGGCTATGAGTCAATTACTGATTTCTTTCTGTCAATGAGAATTAATTAATTTGGTTTAAAAACACTGCCATTTTTTTTTTTTTAGTGCTACTGATGATCAACAGTTGGTTTCACAGACGCTGGTTAGCACTAGTCTTGGAGTATCTTAACTAAATTAATATTGGGTAGTCCAAGATTAGTACTTATCTGGATTAGTGAAACCAACCATTTCACTGTGGTCTTGACACTGTAGCACATAGTAATGTTATACCTTCATTGGTGCTGACAGTCGAAATGTGTTCATACCACTGGCATTGGTATGTCAAAATATGATACCACTATGGTACTAATATACCATACTACCACTGTAGCTGCACACTTCCCCTTCGCACAGGACCATTGCCATACCATTGAAGATCATTGGGCAAAGTAATCTTTGTTAGTCGTTTTTAACTGCTGCTCAACCCTAGAGTATTGATAGGATTTCCCATATAACAATAACATTTAATATCCTCAATTTGTATTCCAGTTCAATCTGCTAATCTAGGTTACTCAATTTTCTTCTGTGGCAGTCCTGATTTGTTTTGCCTCTAGTGGCACACGAGATGTCAGTCTTTCTATCAAAGGAGAGCTCTGATTTGAGCTTACTGGTCAGTAGGCTCAAATTAAGCTCAAATTAAGCTCCTCTTAAACAAATACAATTCACATTTTAATAATTCTTCCATTTCACACTAATTATAAACTCTGAGCCCCAAAAATACTATTCTAGCTGACCCTAACCTAAACTACAATTTACCTTGCTCTTTATTACATTAAACAGAAATTTAACACATATGCAAGTAGATATATTGATGGGTGTTCACTGAAAGGGTGCTATTGTGTCTTTGAGATCCATTATACATGTACAACATATCTGTTTGCAAATGCAAATAAACAGGTCAACTCTCTCTCTCGATTTCGTCTGGTGGTCGCCCCCGGATTGGGGTACAGATTGCATTATGCACACATTCAGAGGCAAACCCTTGAACACACCATAGCATAATTTTCATAATATTCTAGGAGGATTCTGGGAAGGCAAATCAAGCAGATATTCCTCATGACAACCAGTAAAGACTCGTCACTGTACACAAATTGAAAATGGGCATACCTAGACTGAAAAGAAGGCAGACAGTTAACCAGGAAAACAGGACAATTAACACAAGACTCCCTCTTTAATATATAGTGCGCATTGTTTAATGACTGTGAGAGTGCATGCTGCACCAGTCTTTTCTTTTTACACAGCAGGAGATGTGAATTTTTCTCAGACATCTTAAATAGTTGGCAGAGGACTAAATTATAGGATTGCTTTCTTCAGACGCTGTACCACTGGAAGGAATTTCCTGGCAGATAGTCACTGCTGAAGACAGCCACAACAAGGCACTGCCTGTTCAAGCCAGGCACTGCTTGTTCAAGAAAAAGCATAAGGTACAGTAGGCTGGCAATATAAACACTGCTGAGTGACTTTTTTGGAAAACTAATTCATAAAAGGCTGACTCCCTCTGCAGCCTTAATCATAGCCTTAGATGTCATCTTCCTGACAAATAGTGAATTGGAGATATTTAAAAACCATCTGGTGTTGCTTTATCACTGAAATTGTTTTGAGGTGGAGTATGTTGTCATACTGATGTTCCATGATTTTATAATATCAAAGAACTTCATTCTCTACTGAACCACAAAAGTTTTCAGTTTGTTATTTATTCTGTTTGGCTACAAGAAAACCTGTTTCTGTCATTAAGGCAAGACAGCGCATCTTCCAGACTTAGTAGTGCTTGAGTATCTGCAACTTCACACATTCTCATTTGTGAAGTTGCGTTACTATTCACTCATTGACTGATCAATTGATTATTTGATTAAGCCAGGGAAATTATAAACACTATATTTGCATCTGACTTCTTTTTTTTTAATATACTTTCCCAATATTCCTAGACACACCAACATAGCATTATTCATCAGCCTTTCTAATAAAATAGCAGTAAAACTCTGAATAGTGAGCAGACTTTGTTAATTTTCGGTCTTGCTCAGTTAAGCAGCTGTCAGCACAGGTTTCAATTTAGATGCAATTTATAAACAGGCTCAGAGCACTGCTTTTAGGATTTTATCTGAAGTCTGATTTTAACCACTTGGTAAGCTTATCCAAGAAGATGAGGCTGTTTATTTGAAAGTTAGTCATTGTACGTGTGCAGTGAACAGGGCCAGAGGAGTGAACAGCTTCTCACTAACTGAATAATGTGAGATATACAATATATAATTATCCCCTGGCAGAGATATGGGTATACTTAGCAGAGGTGTTTATATGTTACATTTTAGATGTTTGCCGTTATTTAGAGAACCGCTTGTGCAACTGAACTGTCTGTCTGTCTGTCTGTCAAATATACATTTGTGTATACTGTCGATATAGGTCATGATCTATTTTTTATGTTACTGATAGCTGTAATTTTGAATACACAGGCGTGTCACTGCAATGCTTGTTACAGTGGAGTCTATTTTAATGAGTTCTTTAACTACATTTATTTCTCCCTGTGTTGATTATTGACCCCTCTGCCTCTAGTAAATGAAAGAAATGCACCAATACGAAACATCACGTAGTACAAATGTGCTGTTTTACATCTACTGGGGGCAGAGGAGTGTTATTATCTGGCAAAGACCAGTTTGAGAGCCCTTTTGAGTTTTAAAAAGACATCAGGATGTGAAAACTGAAACAGTGTCTAAACAACAAGAATACATTAGCTTCGATCAGTGCGTGGTGTAGATTTTCTTAAACAAGAATTATTATACAAATTCACATTTTATTTGTATACTTACCTTCTAGTAACACATATTAGGTAAGGCACTCATCCAATTTCAACAAGTATTTCCACAAATTGTCTTTCTCCAGCTTCGTTTGTGCCCACATGCTGTTGTTCTCGCCAGCATTTCCAGCCTTCTTTAAGAAGCCGTTCATAATAGAATTCCCTAATGCTCTTTTTATGGTATCAAGAGGACTGTTAAGTGAATCAGACAGTTGTGCGAGCGATGTGACTCATATCACTTAGCTTGCATATTATTGCCTATTATTCTATCTCTTGATATTGGGACATCACTAAGTTCAGACACCTACTAAAATAAAATATAAGAGATAACTGTGATATTTACAGTTATACCTCTCTTAAATTAATGCAATTATTGTAAACTGTGCTGGGGTTTTACTGCAGCATTAAACGTGATATGATCTTATTAAGATAATTATTTTGCCCTATTGGTTGTCCTGAGTTGAAAATGTTGATATTGTCTGGGAATATCCAATCTTCAAAACAATGGCTTGACAATGACATCTGATCAGAAAAAGCATAATTTGCATTTATCTTCACCAGCTTATCACAGCAAGTGAGAACTGTACCACCTGATTCCAAAACATTGTGGACTTTTTAGTGGATTTGTCTGTTCATCTGTTACTACTTCAACTATGTATAATGCTGCAGCAATTTTTCTTCCAGCTAAAGCTGATTTCACGCCCTGATGGTAAACTGCAGCAAAAGTCTGTCTTAATCACCTTTATTCTTGTGGGTACATTTATTTGGAGGATCTTGTTTGTAAAATGCTTGTCTAAGATGTGCTTAATATTCTGCAGTGTGTAGAATTTTCACCCCCGCCTGTCTGAATCCTGATCATCTTGTGCAGTGCTTTCTTACGCTGAAGAGCTCTCATTTTTTAATGTGCTTGTTTACTGTAATGCAGATCTATCATTCTGTTACTAATAAGCATTTACTATTAATTACTAAGCCATCTAATCAGTCGTTGCAGATATTCTATACATGAAGCTCACTCCTGAAACTGAATTAGCCCTCTCAACTAAAGAAATCATGCCTTTTTAAGCCTATTTTTAGCCGGGTTACGCAGAATGGCTTGTTATAGACATGAGTATTTCTCTCCATTTCATGGGAGTGTATGCATCCCAGTAACTGAGCTGGAAAAAGCAGGCTATTCTGACCTACTACAACAGACTCGCTATTATTATTATTATTATTATTATTATTATTATTATTATTATTATTAGTAGTAGAAGTAGTAGTAGTAGTAGTAAGTGCTCTGTGGCTATCTAAAATCATATTTGTGTCGCTGCTAATACAACATACAGTAGAAGAAATGCGGTATTTTCTATCTCCACTAGGGGCAGTGTTGCAAAGGTTAATGGTTATCAGATGCACTTGGACCTAGACATGATTCTGAGAGCTCAGTTGTTTTAAAAAGTCAACAAGAAGACTGAAGACAAATGATACAAAGCGATTCGAGACTGCAAGAAGAATACTATTAAAATAACTCACCCTCATACCAAGTTTCTCCTCATTACAAGGACAAATGCACTGCCTGCTATTAGCTTCCTTATTGATGTCATTGTGACTTATAAACCACATTGCACTGCATTCTTTGCTGGAAACAGAGAGAATTTTTCCAATTATTATCATGTCATTTGGAGAGGTAGACAGGACCGCGAGTTCCAGTGAATTGGGTCATTAGGTGAGTTAATGTATCAGACAGAAGTATTGACAGAAGCGTAATTTTGAACTAGCGAGATGCAATGAGCACACATTCAGGACCTGAGCCACCCATTAGAAATATCCACGGTGGGTATGTGAATGATTTATAAGCAGCAACTGCAACTTGTTAAGCATTAGTTGTTTAATTGTCCAGGAGGTTCTTGGTATCGGTACATTGTTGTTTTTTAGGGATTTAAAGGGCACTGTTTCTTAAAGGTGTTTAACCCTTAAGGTATGTTAACATATGCTGTCGGAAATCATGTTTGAACCTCCCGGGACTCCTAGGTCCCAGCCTGAGGTCATATATAAATATATGTAAAGATTTTCTTTGTATTGCTCTCAAGTACTGTGGCAGTGTGGCTGGGCAGAAGCAGAGACTTTTGGACCTTTAAAGGGAGGAGGTGACTGTTAAGGCCATGTGTTCTGCGCTTATAGGGGGGAGGTATGTGGCAGTGTGGCATGGTGGAAGCTCTGCCTGTGCACGGGTATGTGGCAGTGTGGGGAATATTGGGTGGCAGGGAGAGAGTTAAAATCCTCCCTGCAAAAACACACGTGGGAATGTGGCTGGAGCCATCAATTGAACAAATGTTGAAATAATTAATTAAGGCCACAGGTGTATAAATAAGGTGATCATGGGTGGTGAAATGATTCGAGTTGATGTTGGTGAGAGGTGGAGGATTTTAAGTTCCGCGTCCCATCCTGTCTGTTTATGTGCGTCCGCGAGTGTTGGTTTTGGCCCTTGTGCCGTTTTGTTTGTTAAAGTGTTTTTGTTCTGTTTAATGCTTGGATTATTTTATTTTGTTTAAATAAAGAAAGCGAGCATTGGCGTCTCGCCCTGCAGTAGTGAGCCTGTGTATACTTCCTGGTCTGACATCACCCACCAAGCCATCCATGACATGTATACTCAATAAAGGAGTTTATTCTTCAGCTCGACAAAAATAATTCAGAACTGAAAGGGTTAAAAAAAAGGCTTGCTCATGATTAGATTTAGTAGTCATGGTATGTTTCGAAATGTACTCCTATTTTGTATAGAAAAAATAACTGATTTAAAGTGAGAGTTTATGTAACAAGCAGTGTTGTGTATTGTACTGACATTACAGATTCTGACCCTGTTGCTTTGATGGGTTATAAAGCTCTATAAGCACATCTGCAGCACCTGGTTATTTTGCATAGTGGTTAAGGCACTCACTTGCAGTGAATGTAGTCACCAGCAGCCTTTTATATAAAAAGCATTAACGTTTCCAGAATATTTAATTTCCCAAATGTTTTATATCCTTGTGTGTTGTGTTATTCTCTATTGCTGTTTCTGCTTACAAACATATCCTTTTTCAACCACTTTGAAGTTATATTAAAAAGAGGTTATAACACACAACAAAAACCTTCCGCATAGCTGGGAGCCAGGCTGTCACTCTTTACAAAAAAGATCAAAGTAAGCTGTGAACCGAACCCTCTCTCCATCGGTCCAGTTCTATCTTCTTTCAAAGTGTGGCAACCGCTTAAAAAAAAAACAAAGTTGAAAGATCCCTTGTCCCTGATGCCAAACCACTCAGCCCCTCAGCCTTACATCTCTGAAGTCTGCTCCTTCCCTTTGAATTGCTCTTTGAAAAGGTCTAACACAAACGTAGGAGGACAGTCATTTAATAGTTGCTATAGGAACCTAAGTGTAAAGCTAGCACAGGTCCCTGGATCTTCTTATTAGAATTTCATTCAAAAACTGTAACACTCCATGGATGCACCTGAGCTTCTGAATTAACACTCCTGAGCTCAAGAATGACCACCGGAAGCTGCAAAGTGGGCTGCTTTAAAATGCAGTTGGTCTGAAAAGGGATTTTAATTCATGAGCAATGCCACAGGGAGTTGGTGATGAACATGGTTTCTCGGCAGTATTCTTTGTTCCTCAGTTCTGTTATGGCAGAAATCACATGCAGGCTGGGTGTCTATATTACAGAATGTATTTTATTTAATTTAATTTATATATAAAGTAGGATACATCACGCTGGTTCAAATTTCCACATAATAAACTCATAGGTACATGTGTCTGTGCCAATTTTTTTATTGATGTTTTTTTCCAGTGGTGTCAAATAGCATAGAGATAGAGATGTTTATGTTAAACATGAACTAATGACAAATACAAATGCATTGCTTCTTATTCCTTAGGAGGTAGGTTCTTTTTCAGTCCCTTTGCTCAAGGGATGTGCATCGCCCTCTCATAAACTTTATGTAACAAACATTTAAAATAATGTAGGAGAGGATGATTGTTTTTAAAATATGCAGTTTCTAAAGAAGTCTGACTTTAAAACGTTGTTCCTTATTGCTCATACCTTGCTATTCATGCATGAGCGGATTTCTTTTCAAGGATAAAACAAGAGCCCTTTTATATCCACAGGAAATGTAGCTTCATTAAGACTGTTTTCCATTCCCCTAAAAGATTGGGTGGATTTATTCTGTTTCTTCTTTGATTTTCAGTGTCTGCCAGATTCTTCCGAAGGGAATTCATTCACATCTCAAATTTTACAAGCGCATGTATTCTGCATTCTTAACTTCCACTACAGCAATTAAATCGAAATATTGGGCCCTATATATGATGCTTGGATTATTTATATGTTTTGAAGAATTATGGAATTAAACTTTAACAACAGATATTAGTATTTAACTGTATAAAATACCTAAAAATAATAAGGCTACTTTTTTAAAGTAAAGCCTTGATCAGTCAATCTTTTATGAGCTTTTCAACTACAGACAACATGCCCTACTGAACAATTACAGAACAAGGACTGGCTGTCGAATATAGGATACCAGAAAACAGAATTGCTTAAGTGACAACCAGCAGGACAAATCAAGTGTACAAGGAGATTACTGTATTCTGAGGGAGCAGCAATTCATTAGTACAACTAATAACAGCCCTTTTGTAATAAACTAAATAATTCCATTATAAAATATTCCTCTCTTAAGGAATCACTAATCACGATCGTTCTCGCTTGTCCTTTAGCTACCTATCAAATGTCCATGCTGCAATGCGAGTGTTTAATAAGTACAAAATCAGCACATTCCTTCACACCACTTGGGGTGGAGACCACATCACCCAGTCATATAAGTAAGTGAACCAAAACTAATTTCATCATTCAATTGAGAGACTTGTTTTGCATTTCCATAGATCTCCATAGATCCATAGCTATAGATCTCAAATGGGCAGTTTTGAAAAAAACACCTGTTTTAGCAAACGTGTTATCATTTTCTAAAATTATATCTGGCACTACTTTACATGCATATTCTTAGCATATCTGTTATACTTCATTTCACCTCAGCAGTGTCTTCTGGGTCAAAGCGTGTTCCTGGCTTAGGTCAACTAAATAGGGGTAGCAGCTGGATGGTAAATGACAGGAAAGGATGGGGTTGGTATAATTTCACCCTGCAGGTGAAAAGACCAAATAAGTGCAACACAAATTGAGTTTTATTGAACCAAGTGAATAGTACCATGTTTTAAATCTTAAAATTTGAGACCTACAGGTATATTACAAATAAAAATGCACAACAGGTGGAATTTATGGCATTACTGTTTGTTAGCTACAGTCACTAACATCATATTTTCTCTTTTGTAAGAGGTACATATTTTTGCATACTAAATAACTGAGAAAATTCAACAATTAACTAGAGCAAAACAGTGAGTAAATCATTTTATTTTAACCAAGCAAATAGCACTTTAGTGAATAAGATTAAAATTTTAATAAGATTAAAATCTGTTCTGAATCAAAGCTCACCGTTGCTGGTAATGCTGTGGCCGGCTTATGGTATTGTAATGGTATACCAGAAGTAGTTTTAAACACGAGGAGCCATTGCATGATTTCCACCTGTTTGCATACCACTCGGCTGAAGTTTTTCACAAAACTAGTAAGACTGTAAAAGAATTACGATTCAGCATAGTGTGCATTGACCTGATTACATGCTATAAACCGTTGTGTGATCATTGACCCCAGTTATGCAGCTCCATTTGACCTTGTAGGGTTTCATTTGCGAAACATTTGGTGAAAGCTGAGACAGGAATAATGGTCATAGTTTGCTGGATTCAATACAAATCAGCTCTCAAAATTGGTAGCATTCTGATGGGCTACCATGAAGTGGCATTCACTCAGACATATTAATTTCCATTAACAAAATAAATCAATTCCTGTCAAAGTCACTAGACCTGGATGTTGAGAATCATTGGAGTCGTTTATCTGCAGATCAGATGCTTTGAGCGGGGAGATGGAAACTATTAAAGGTTGGATAATAACTTCATTAGTAAGGAATATTATTCTGGGGGTAAGGCCAATCTGAAATCATTCCATCTATTAGACAATTACAACACTAGTCTAATTATCTTCTGTGTAGAGCTGGCGTTCTGTCCTTCCCTGGTTTTCTTGTTTGAAATCTGTTTCTATGGTGTTTTTTGTATGGGATCATCTAGGCCGCTGTACAATGACTGAGTTTTATAATGAATGTGTGTTGTAGGGCTACTTATTGTTTACAAGTGCTGTCTTGTGCATTCCTTACATGTCCAGCCCACAGTGCTGAAGTCTTGTACAAAGCATGTTAAAAGGTAGTAGCCATTTGAAACCTTTATACATAAGTCATGCTGCAACCAAAAAAACACTTTTGTTTAAAAAAAAAAAAAAAACATTTAGCAGGTCTATGAGTCTGCAAATGTGTACGACTTACCTTTTGGTCTCATCTATTTTGGATACTGACTGAATTTGCTTGAAGTCTTAAGACAATTACCTCAATGTTTTAAGAGTGCTGTGTAATGCTGAAGGCGGTATGGGTCTGGCACCAAGCATGCTAGGAGGTAGCCCTGAAATTATTAAGTCTTTAATATCTACATAACAGTTCTGGACTGAAATTACCTACATTTTTAACTCAAATTTAGATATTTACATTTTCCTGTTGACATTGATGTTATCAGTAAAGAAAGGAATTGTATATATATTTTTTTACTTTTTTGTGCACAAGATGACACTTTTAACAGCTTTAGAACTGTAATTGCTACTGACAGGTTCCAAAAAGGGACACAATATATTAATATATTTCTCAGAGAAAATCTCAGAAAAAAAGGGAAAAAGCATATTTTCTAAAAGGAATAAACAATTTTAACAGTATTAAACTAGCAAGAAACTACTCACATTAACCACCCCTACTTGCTTCTTGTCTAGTATTATATTGTTAATTGTATTCCTTTTAGAAAATTTGACTGGACCTTTCCTTGGAAATGTAAATGCTTTTGTTATATCATCAATGGATAAGTCATCAAATTCAGACAACTGGTCCTATTAATGTCCGTATATGAACAGACCCATCACTTCAAAAATCTTGGGCTTGCAACTGGTATTAATGGCTTAACAGTGTAACAAACAAACCGTTTTGTGTGAGCTTCTAAATAGGGCCCAAGGAGTGAAAGACAACTCCTGAGGGCCCATTTCACATCATGTTTACATCTTAGACCTATAATTGCTCCCAGTAAAAATGTGAATTGCGTTGTATTTCATACTTTCCTCAATCCCTATTAGACAGTAGTGCTGCAAGACCAGTCCTTCCATTTACATCAATACAAAGAGTTGCAGACCACAGTATTCAACAGCGTCCGGGAGCTGCTTAGGGTACCAGGGATGCTGTGCTCAGCAGCAGCACAGCCGGGCAGCCTTTGGTCTGGGTAATGTGCAATCGGATGCTTGAGCAAGCATTTCTCCTGATGAGCGGAGAGCAGCCAGGTAATATTGCCAAACCAGCTCAGAAGAGAATAACTCCCCATATGATAAAACAATTATAAGAAGGATAGCCGATGTCATTAATACCACCCCTACTTGGGAATCTGGCCTTTTTGTCCATTAGTACACATTACAAAACCACTACACAATTTGTCTTAACTAACTGTCACTGCTTGAGGGAATCCCAGAACTGATTGACAGGGGTCCTACAACTTTCATATTATTTCCATGAGGCAGAGCAAGGCAGAGCAGGGGACAGCCAACATTGCTGTAGTATGACGGTCTTCAGAGCCTCTGAAGCACAGCAGGCTGCAATATCAATGGGGTGCAAGTCAAGGGAGGTGAGGTGGAAGATTTCTAAACAGGATTCAGGTGCTATTTTGAACCTGGGGTGAATGTTTTGTGCTACAGATGATTACATTGCTGCAAACCAGACACATATTTTAAGCATTTTAACCTTCACTTGGAAACTAGTGGACTAAAGAAGGACTGGAGACAACCACTGCTATTCTACCCCCTAATGCTTGGTGAAAATGGGAGAGAAGTTTTAAAAACAGTAATACCATAGAAAAAGCTTTTACAATATGTAAATTATTTTAAAGTTATTTTTATATTATGTCAATTTCTATTTACAAAATGAAAAATTAAAAAAATTGAAACTTGACTAGTCAACCTGCTTTTGTTCTTTGGTGGACAAAAACTACTTTTAATTTTGGAGATGTGTGTTAGAACAAGACGAGCGGTGGCTTTTCTTTTGAGTTTCAGGCCTTTTTGTAATCATCACACCTGTATACCAGCTCGGTCTCATTTTAAATCTCTCAAGCAGCATTGCTATACAGAAAGCCCACCCTTAACAAAGTGCTTTGTGTCATGCATGTCCCTGCTTTTTTGTCTTCTCAGTTACTCCACCAAACACTTGAACCGCATTGCCAGTTGAGCCTCGTAGAGTTACAGTACTGCCGGTGCATCCCTCACGGGATCACGTCATGGTTTCAATTATCATGGAAAATTTGATTTGATCTGAATTGTACTGGTAAATAAATACTGCGCCCTTTCCATTGTTCGTCTTCCATGAGAAGACTACTGAAGTGATTGCCCAGCAGGCTGAAGGTTATTCCAAGCCCTTAACCAGGCCTGCGGTTTGAGGCTGTAGAGCCAATTACCATAGCAAGGATGAGAAAGAGCCCCATCCCACACACACCAGCCTTTCCTACCTCCATTCCCACTGCAGGTCTGAATTAGAGGGGAGGGGGGAGGATAGCGAGAGAGAAAAAACAACAACAAAAAAAACCCAGATGCTGCTTGCAGGGAGCTGAGCCAAGTGCTGGATCAGGTAACCATGGAAACTAGAAAACCCAGGAGGCAAGAACCACTTTCCTTCCTTTTCAAGTGCATGAGTGTTTAACCCCTTCCTGAGATCAGGATACGTGCTTTAACCATCATACATTTTATATATGACACATGACATCTACTGAAAATATTAATACATTTGTAGTATATTTCAGATATATTTATATTAATGGGCAAAAACATATTCTATATTACTCTATTTCTTTACCTGTTCATATGTTAGGATCACAAATCGAAAATACAACACCGTAGCACTCAGCCATCAGTGTGGGTTTCAGACAAAATCTGAGTGTATCCTGTAGAGTCATCATATCTATATCGTAGTTAAAATATACACCTCGCAACAATATTGTGAAAATGCCATGTGCTGTTTTTAAATGATAAGTTAAAATGACTAGCACGAAAAAAGACAAACTACTTGTTGGAAAGGTGATAAGTTAACAGACTATTGCTCTGACTAGCAATGCTCTGAGTGGCCCTGATGCCTTGACATATGCAAAGGCAGTTCCCTGCCCTCTGTTTAAGCCAATTATAAAACAATTTTCTCTGTGCTCACAAATTCTTGTTCTTTGTGTAATTCTATAAATATATGCAGAACCTCGAATTCTCAACTCTTAAGGATTTACTTTGATTCTCAGTGACGTCAAGCCTTGAGTACGACTGCTTTTGGTCGCTCGTTTTAAAATAATGAGAGGAAAAAATTATTTGCATTAGTGCTAGAGCTCCAAACCAACCCTTATGCATATTTTCATTAGAATCTTTTATGCATTAGCTGTGGTAATTATAGTTACCCTAACCCATGCATGGACCATCTTTGATATGTAGTAGTTCTTTAATAGAAAGGTACAAAGTTAAAATAGTAACTACCTTCAAATGTCTTTTCATTTGCTCTTTTTAATTATACATTTTGGAGTGCCCAATTATTTTACCCCTGATTTTCTCCCCAATTAAGAACATCCCATTATGTTCCCTCAGCGCAGCAATTCCCCATACAGCTTGATCATCTTTAAATCTGTCTTTACCTGGCTTTGAGCTTATCTTGTGAATCCTGGTGGAATGAAAAGCCTTCCTCATTCCACATTCAAATCATGTGAAAATGTAACCTTTCAACTCGTCAGACTCACATACTGTACATTCTTGTATTAATCATTATATAGTAATGACTTTTGTTAACTTCTGTCAACCCTTCATTATCATTTAATGTAGGCTCTAATTGTAGTCTTTAATGTAGATTTTAATTGTATGGTGCTAATCCCCCTTTAAAAATTATTATGATTTAGTAAATAGAAACCAATGATCTATATTTAAGTGCAGTATTGTAGGACACGGCAGAGTGTTTACCATCTGCATCTGTCAGTTTACTTCAATAAGCGATACAGCTTGTTCCTTTACATAGATGATAGACAGTGATAGCAATTCCCTAAACAATACAGAGGATTTTTCACAAACATGGGAAATACCCAAGTACTGCTTAGAGATACCTAGCCATCTCAAAGCACTTGTTAGACATTGTGACTCAAAATTACAATTAAATGCAACCAAATATTGTATTGAAAAACGTTTGTTTATTCATGTATTTTCACTAATTTTGGTACACATGTATCTGTTCATTTTGTGGTAAAACCTATGAGATCAGTGACTCACTACAATGCTGAACTCCTGTGGCATCATAATATATGGTAATAACCTATAAGTATTCATGGCATTGCACTCTGTAATTTAGAAAGAATTGAAAACTATTTAGCTTGGCTCCATTGTTACCACAGATACAGTGTCATGAAAGCTGATGTTCCCTACAGGATTTTTACCTGTTCTTTGATTGTGCATTTAACCAGTGGCTCTGGATATCATATGAAGGACCCAGGTGACTCTCATTGGAAGACATCAGTATGATTTGCTTATCTCCACTAAGGAGAAGCCACCTCGTGTAGTTTTGTAGAAATTCTATTAGAAAGCCTAATTCCCAGGGAGTGTATATTATATATTATATATATATATATATATATATATATATATATATATATATATATATATATATATATCATATATATATATCTAATATATTATATATTCAAAACAATTAACTTAAATGTATCAAAATAATTAAAAGATATTAATTTATACATAAAATGAAATATAACACAACATTTCCTTAAAAAGAAGACAAAATAAAAATAAAAATAACAGGCTGAAATGACAGTTACATCTTAAAACCATATCACTCCAGAAATTGTATTTTTCAGAAAGGCCTTTGTTTTGCTGCAATGGTTACTAATCATGTTAAATAATCACCACAGAACTCACACAATAAGCTATAAAAATAGACAAGAAACTACATATTACGAAAATGTAGTTACCTGGTATAAAGTAGCCCTTTAAATTAGGTACAGCTGACTCAGCAAAAGAACAACGCACCATTAAGATCTGTCATTCCTTCTCCATCTGACCATTTCACTCAAACACTTAAAGGGTACATACAGACCTTTTTTATTTTATTGTGTTACATGTTCCCAGGTGTTACGTAAGGAGAGTGTATTGTTTAATTATATATTTTTTTTACATTTTGACCACTTTTTTAAACTGTTAAATTGCATTCCCTGCCTCAAGATGACTTCACATGTGCCTGCATGGACCTCTCAGAACTACATTTCCCATCATCCTCCTGCTCACTGGTAAATCCATCTCAGTTACATATGAAGTCACAGATATACTGCAGACATTTACAGAATTCTATGGAAATGTTGTTTATCTTAGAAATGTTTTAAAACAGGGGTTAGCAAAACAATATTGGTTTGGTTAAAAAAACAAAAACAGTTTTGCTAACTGTTTTTTCTGCCCTGCCAGCTAAGCAAAACATATTGGGAGTACTCATAGAATTTACTGACAAAGAGTGCAAACACACCATGGCAGTTTATGGATAAAGCTGATAATTTGAAGGGCCCATGAGGGCTGATGATCTTTGCTCATCTGTCAGGTTCTTTGTTATACAAGACTCTCCAATTAATCACAAGGAACAGTATCACAAGTGATGAATACGGAAAAGATGTTACTGCAGATTGAAAGAACTGGAGATGGTAATCATTGAGAAATGGTCACGTAGCCCTCCAGAACATTTTCAACACCTTGCAGACTCATCACTTAAACAGTGCTACCCAGCCTATTGACAGTATTATGGAAGGTGTTTTTGCAGTAAGCCTGCACTTCTTAACACAGTTGCAAACTAGACGTGAATTATGTTTACTTATTAGCAATAAATGCAACAATGTAGTAAATTTGAACAATAATGTACCAGTTTTGCTTTACTTATGCTAATGCAATGCATTTACTGAATAAACCATGGTTATAACAGTGCTTATATACATATATATTGATATTGACGTTCCTAAATTCTGCAGAGAAGGGAAATTGGTCAAAACCACATCTTGTTCCATATGTCTTATTGTGAGGAGCCCTGGTGTCTTTATAATCATTTAGTGTGTCACGATTACTAAAGCATGTGCATTTCTTCAAGATGAGAGGACTGAATTCAGAATTGAGGGCTCCACTGGGATTTGCCTTTGTGCTTTTCTGTGTAATCGTGTTTACTGTAGGGTAGCTGGAATGGAGAGATGGGGAGAGAGCCTGCTTTGAATTTTAATGATCTTTAACCAACCTCGTCATACCCTCCCCCCACTCTCACACACAGTACACACATTCTCCCCCTTCACCTTGCATCGTGCTGCTCCACTCATCAGTACACACCACTATCTCTCCTGTGAGTGTGTGGAGGGGGCACTTTATAGATAGGAAGGAAGGGGGTTGGTGGTGAAAGCAAATAGGTGGAGGTTTATCAAAGGCTCTGATTCATCCACAATAAATGGTGTTATATAAAAATAAAGTTTATTAAAGATACGCCTTATCATTCAAATAGGGTCTGTTGTTACCACTATCAATTCTTTTAGGATTTTCTGTAAAATACTACCACTATTTGTTTTTCATTTTTCTTTTCAAGTTACAACAGAGCTCCCTTATAACATCATATTGATGCAAGTAGTAACAGAAGCCTGTCTACTTGGCCTTGATACAGTGATGTGGTGCTGAGCAGATTTCAAGAGTTTGTTTCCTCCTCCTAAACCCTGTGAGACATAAACGAACTGGACTGTCAACAAGGTTTGTGATAAAGTGCAATGCACAGAACGCTAAACTGCGGAGGAATGCAGCAAACAGAGAGCAAGGAATTGTATTTTAGTATGCAATGAAACAAGATTGCGGAAGACTGCGGCTTTTGTATAAATCTGTTTTTAAAATCATGTATGGGTGCTACACCTTTAAGAGGAGTTGAGAAGGACACTAAGAAATGTGTCAATTGGAAGCAGATAAAAGAATGACAGGAGAAGTAGCAGGCAGTGAGAGAAAGAGAAAAAAAAAAAACAATCCCAGTCCATCTTTGAATAACTCTGTGTTTCTGTAGCTCGTCTGACATTGATTTAAACTTGCTAACATTAAACTGTCAATACTTGGTGAGTCCAGGCCTCAGTGGAAGGAACAGCTATCACGTTTTTCAGCAAAACCCGGAGCCACATGTTCTACAAATTGATTCACAATTCAAGATGGGCTGTCTTAAATCTTATATCTTGTACAAAGGAAGACGATGAATAAAATTAATAGTATATCAATAGATTCTGGAAAGGCAAACATAATTTACTAGACTTCTTTACATAACCATATCGATTGATCTTTAATGTCATTGCAATAGTACCAAGGGGCAATGGTGGCACATAGTGTCTAAATTGGAAGAACGGTACAGCAATGAAGACATGTTAATCCGGTATAAATTAATCAAGTACTATAGTGACACCATTTTGTAAGAAGCAGCAAAAAAAGGATTTTAAGTTGAGGGCTGGATATAGTGAGACCTTTCCCTGGGTTTCAGCACCCATTTCCAGTGAACAGTGAACACTGATGCTAGCCTGAAGCAAATTTCTACATTAATCATCTTCAACCTCAAGCATTTGTGTTGGACGGCAAGCACGAGGCTGTTCTTAATCCTGATCTATAATCGCCCTCAGGGCTTGTCCTAGTCTTGTGCTGTCTTCAGTGCTGATGTGGGTTCATTGGGACACCTTCTTTCTGTCAATGTGTAACAGGCAGCGTTGTGCATGGCTTCTACGGAGTGGAATATAGACTCACACTGCGGTTCTCAAAGCTCTTTGGCCACAAGCACATTAGTTGTATTTCTCATAAGGGCATGGTGGTTTTGTTCTGTTGACATTTAACTAACTACTTATTCCAAAATGTAAAATGAAATGACATTATAATATTTTTATAAAACAAAACAAAAACAGAGGCTGTGAATACAAAGTGAAATGAATACACCAATATGGGAAAGTTTCAGATTAACTGGCACAATTGACCACGGGCACAGCTTTGAGGACGATTGCTCTAAAACAACTTGTCAGAATGAAATTATATGGTAAAGATGCACCAATGCAGTTACATACACAAAAACAAAATGTAAGTAGGTGGATATTTAAAAACAATAATTTACCTTTTTGTTTACTTTTGACAATTCTAGATTTTTGACGAGCATTACTTTAGCCTAGATGAATACACTCTAATAATCCCCCATTAGCAAAATGAATCTCTTTGTGTTATATGCATGTTGAGTGTTCCATACAAGGTGTACAGTATGCTTGGGTAATAGTCTTCTATATTGTATATTGTGGCGTTTTTGATATACTGCACTAGTAGGTTAGCGTTTTACACAACAACACTCAGGGGTGCACTTTATTAACATGGTGCATGTGACCTAGACTGCATCCTTTGATTCCCTCGAAATGATGAATAACCTCCTGTGTGTATCTATACATTTTTTTATTTCTCCCTAATTTAGAATGCGAATGTGTGTTCCTCCCTGCAGCAACCCCCACAACAGTTCAGGAGAACTGAAAGTCAATCGCTTCGTCTGATCCCATGGCCAAGCCAACTACCTCTTTACACCCAGGAAATCAAGAGAGGATGTTGGCGAGGACAAAGGACAAAGGCCAGCCCTGCAGGCATCTGCTTGAGATTACTGGGCTCTCAGTTAGTAAAGGCCGCTGTAGCACAGTGAGGATGAATGTGACATTCCCTGTGGAATCCCCAGCGAAGATCAGCAGCTTTGCACAGCCAGGATGCGGATCTGCTTTCTCCTGACTGCATGACACACCCTGCACACCAGGTGCTGTGCCTGTATCAGGTAAACCACTTGTGATCAAGATCACACTACCAAATGTGCAAATTAGTACCAGCATTACAAACTCCATACATAGGGCCCTGTGAAATTCACGGGAGAATTAGAACGACATGACTAACCTACAATTCAGTCCCAAACCTCAAGATGTCCGTGTAGCCACTCCAGTTAAACTGATCAAAGGAATAATTAAGTAATCAACCCATAAAATTCTGGTTAATTAGAAAACACCCAGTAATTATGAGTGATAATTTGCCATTTAGAAATTGATGCTGTTTAAAGAAAAAAGCTTGCCTGGAGACTTGTTGTTTTAGAACAAATAGATGCACCAACAAACTCAAAAAGCATTTCTTTGAGAGGTTGCACACAGCAATATCCACTTTGTGTGCTGCACACGGATGGGTAGAACTTATTTTGAAAGCTGTAACGTTAGAATTCATCAATCGTATAATAAAGTCGCAGAAGTAATAAATACATACCGAGCACTGACATAAGAGTTGCACAGCACAGCTGGCAGAATAAATAGTGTGTTGTTAAAACTTTCCACAAAGGTTTTGAAAACTGGACGAGTTACTGCAACCCTGATCAATACAGAATAAAACCATGTTTTATTTAACCAGCTCAGACGTTTCTGAAGGCAGTGAGGATTTTAGACCCACACCATGTTTATAGTTTGGATAAAGAACCCCTCCCGTTAGACTGTATTTGATCCTTACTGTAAATCAAAAATGAAGGGATATCAACTATATGCAAAAAAAAAAGGTAGTGGAATTTCATTGACCAAATTTGGAGAAATGCAGAGTAACTATTTCCCAATTTAAGAACAAAGGTTAAAATATGAACTTCAATCCATGAAAGCAGAACAGGTTAACCAACTGACAATGCTTAAGCTTAATAACAAAATATAATGCACAAGAAATGAGAATGGATTTTGTTTGTCTTTCATGCAAACATAAGTAACCCTTATGGGCTTCTTATGAACGACCCTTTTTTTTTTACATTATATTCAAAGAACAAAACAAAAGCAATAAAAACAAAACAAAGAAAAAATAAACACAGCTTAGAGATGTTATAGAATTTACGAAATGCCCAGATTCCAATAAATTGTTATAAAACAAGAAAATCTACAGTGTTAGAAAGGGAAATCCAAAAAAAAAAAAAAAAAAAAACAACTTATCTTTACGAACGAATATATATATATATATATATATATATATATATATATATATATATATATATATATATATATATATATATATATACTATGAATTCTTATGAAATCCACGATACCACTCTATCAATAGCAATATTTTTTTATTTACGAAACGATTTGTGTAAGTGTACTGGTAACTTAAACCTATACATAATATATTTACATTTGTGAGTTATCTGAAATAATATTGACAAAAAACTTCCTTTTAAAACCCTGTTCTACATATACACAGGGATGTAAGGGTTAAATAAATGTCATTAGCTATCTACAGCGTTCTGTTTATTAATCTGCTAATATGTACTTTGCAGTAATGGGATTACCAATTAAAATGGTTAAAGTAAAGTAATGGGATGATTGTTTAATGATTTCTCATTACGTGTCTTACTGTGGAGGCTATATCGACATCTTGTGGCTGTAGGACTAAATTACAGGCTAAAAAAGAGTCGTGTAAAACACAAGGCCCTACCCATAAAGCCTTTAACTGTACAAAAAAAAAAAAAAAAAAGATTTTTTTTAACTGAGTAGTTCTAGAGCTTATAAAGTATTACCCCAACTAAGCAACAGAGGCAACACACACACACCACAGAGCACTGTTTATCCTGACCTTGAAACAACTCTCTTGTTACCCATTATCATTCTCAGTGAAGCTTAATTATGCAGTCCTGCTCTCTGATATTCAATAATGTCATTGACAATTATTAAACCTGCTATTACCGGCAAGAAAAAATGGTGCTTATACTTACTGTCGATTAACAGGACACACTCTGCGCCAGCGCTCATTGATTTAATGTAATGGAAATTATATCATCTGGCATGATGTAGGTGTCTCATTTTTCCAGTGGACTTTAGTTGCAATCCAATTTTAAACATGTAGATTGGAGGCTAGCTAGATATTTTAATAAAGGCCCTGGTTCCAGGCTGGGTTTTTTTTTTTCACTAGGCCAAGCTGCCTACACTTTACCAGGTCTACCGAAAATACTTTATCATTTGAAATTTCAAACTAAAACACTCGGTAAGACGCCCACTTGGCTTGAAAAAAATAAACTGGAAAAGCTATAACTGAACTGAACCTCTGTATTAAAAGTGGAGGAGTGTTAAACTGCTATTGGGCTGACTAATTCCTGCCTTTCTTTTTATAGACAGTGATTAGGGAGATGAGGATGTGCCTGTTTCATCGATCCATCTAGCATTGTGAAGCTGAACTTTTCAGTTGTCGAAAAAAACAAAGTGTTATCATTGAGGCTGCCTTTTTGTTACCATTCCCCCTTATTTGAACTGCACTGTCCTGTGACACATTTTATCAGTGTTATGTTTTAAAACTCAGTGTTGAAACTGGAGCTTATATTACTATTAATGAATTCATATTAATGATCACATGCATACGTTCCAAATCCCTAATCAAAGGTCAGTTCTTTATACGACTTAGCAAGTAGCACACTTCACTTTCAATTTCAGGCTGGTATGTAGTTTACCATATTTACTAGAAGGTACAACAAAAAATACTTAATTCAAGTTTTATAATGAATAATTTCATTTGTTTTACGCCCCTTATCCCTTACCATTTAAATATGTTTTCCAGTTGTTCAGAATGATTCTTATCTTGCAGTTATTCAAATATACTGTTTTTTAAATTCACCTGCCATTGATATATGTAATGTTTTCATTATCAGCCAAAGGGACTTTCTAGAAGTAAGTGCCAGCTACAATCATCATCAGGTTCACAGCTGTGCTTTGCCAAAAATGCAAAAATAAACCTATGACAGGCAACTAGAACTGGGAGAGCAGCTCCTGAACACAATGCAAAGCACCTTGAAACATGTAAGCCAATATGTTATTCTGTTTTTAGCATGACACTATACACTCAATCATGATATATGTCGGACTAACAAGAAGTTTGCCTATTACAAACCAAATGTTTTTAATTGAAATGAAAGACACTGGTTATAAAAAAAACAATAGTGTGCCCTATTATTTTACCCCCGATTTTCTCCCAAATTTGGAATGTCCGATATTTTTTTTCCCTCACCACAGCAATTCCCCACACAGCTCAGGAGAACTGAAGGTTCAGTGAGCGTCCTCCGATCCCACAACCAAGCCAGCCCTGTGCCTGAGTTCACTGGGTGCCTGGTTTACTGTAGGGTGATGAGAAAAAGCAGTCCCTGCCAGTTTTGCCCTACCTAACCGAGCGCCAGAACAAATGCAATCCTCAGCAAACACCAGCGAGGACATGAACCTGCGCTCCCCTGACCGCATGATTCACCCTGCATACCATGCAGCTGTGCTTTTACCAGGTGAGCCACTTGAGGACCCCATTATTACAGACATTTGACAGCATTTTAACTTGCTTTTCAGAGTTTTGGCATCCAGCCTCACCTTTACAGTCACGTGAAGTGGAGGTTGAGGCGGAGGAGGAGGTAACTCAGTAAAAAAAACAAATCAAGGTAAGAAGGCCAAAAAAAAAGTGAAAATATCATTTGAAACTACCTACTCTTTGATAATTTGTAGTATAACACTCAGCAGTTTGAAATAGGACAAGTGTTGGCTTTACCATTAGTGATTTTTTGATGGGGGGGAGGGGAGGTATCCCCAAAAAGGTGCAGAGAAATGGGAAGGAACAGCAACTCAGCACTATATATTAAGCAAGTCATTAAACTGTCTGTCAGTGGTAAACTGTTCTTACCCACTATAGATATTTCTGTAGCAATCCGATACCATCGCTCCAGGTATTGATGTTTGTTACTTAACTACAAAGGACAGTAAAGTCTGTAATTATAGCACACTGATTGGTGAATGTTTTGACCTGTACATCTTTAGTGTAGAAACATGTTGTCTGTAGAGTTAGTGCAGGCTGGGTTAGACATTGACATGTCTTATAATCCCTGTGGGAGAGCCTTGTTATTTCTCTATCTGACTTAAACTTAAAAAGACATAAAATATTGAGGGCAGTGAATTAGTGAAGAGCAATTTCTGTAAAGTATAGACATGTACATTTATAGTCAACGTGGCCAAACAGATATGATCAAATCATTTAACATGCAGTTAAGACACTGGACTGCCAAGTGCTAGGTTGGTTCTCTCCCAAATAACTGCCTGGTTACCTCCTCCTGCCAATATGCATTTGAAAGAACTCCCCAACTCACAAGCTGTTCAGAGCATTTTATGCTGATGTTTCAAGCATTTTTTTTGTTCAGTCGGACTTGCGCCCTTGGTTCTCAGTGACAGCAAAATACCAGAAAACAAGCCTCCAGCTTCATTACTCTCTGACCAAGGGGGAGGCCATGCGAGAGAAAAAGCGACAGGAGAACTATTGATCTTTATTTGTCTGCTTTTCTATTAAAATGCAAATTGTTTCCATTGGTAAAGAGATTGGGAAACGGGCCGCTTCTTTTCCCCTAGCTTGTGGATTTGCAGAGCAGTTTTGATTTCAGATATCAGAGACATAAATGAATAATATTAAAGAAAAGCCCTCCATCTGGAGACTGTGCAGCTACTCCACCTATTAAAGATAATTGAATCAATAAGCACAGCACACGGTTCGAAAGTCTAATCTATCAGCTTTTTGGGTACTGCTTTCATTACATGATTTATACTGCATAGCAATTAAGCCACGTCTCCACCTGTCACTGGAACTGACTTGAAAGAGGTTTGAATCCGCACTTGTTCATTTGCATCAGCAGCAGATTGAAACTAAATCGATTTTGACTGAAACCCTGTTTGTCCCAGTTTGGGCTGCAGGCTGGCAGCACTCAATGATGGAAGTTACCTAATGAGTGTCCAATGCAAAGAACCTGAGAGGTGGGTTTAAACAACAATTACTTCCCAGTAGCTAAAAAAATTAACACTTTCTTAAGAAACTTCTAAGTCCAGTAAATAAATGTTTAAACAGAAGTGTTGCATTAGTTCAAATGATGCATTGCAAAAATATAAACTTGCAGTATTTGTAACCCAAGACAATAGACTAATTTTTAAAAGAGTGCTGCCATTTGCTTTCGACATCAACAACCTATTGACTCCACATTGCCTGATTTTTAAATCTAAGAGCCGTATCTATCTCTTGCAATAGCCAGGACAGCCACAGGCAAAATTAGATTTCTGTGACTGTAGCATGACTTTCAGTTATTGTTCTTTTCAGACCTGCAATTTATTGGCACTTCAAATGCACTATAAAACTACTAGTGCACAAAAGCCTTTTAAATAACATGTTTAAAATGTGTTTACATACTCCAGTGTAAAGCATATAGACAACTGAGCCACAGATAATCAAAACTGTTCGAATAAATGGTCTGTTAATTTTGCAGTGCTTTGTACATATTTCAACTAATTACTTTGTAGCCTTCAATACTGTTGTAGGAATAGCTTTAAAATGATCATCCCTTCTATACTAAGAGATATAGTAGCATGCAGGTAGCATCAATGGTATGTGATATGTGTAAAACATTACTACAGTAAGAGTAAACATTCTAGAAGGAAATTTGTGGTTGATTACATGCTGGGAAAGATGATGGCTTTTATAAAATAATGAACCAAACACTGAATTTAGGTCTTAAGATGTGGTTCTGAGTTTGTGTGGATTGGGGCAACTGAGCCATTGAATTAAATGTGCAGCCCATTGAGATTTAGTTAACCTGTCAGGGCAGGACAATTATTCAGTTGTTAATGTAGGAAGAACCTTGCTGTCCTAAGAAGGTCATAGTGGGGGAGCTGTGAATAAAGATGCAGAGTTATCAAAGGATACTCAGCGGCTCAGATTATAGAGACTGAAGAGAACTTGGGAATGCAAATTGTTTAAACACTTTCATTTTTATATATTTTTTTCCCATGTTTTTTTATGTAATATTCAGTTACAACCAAGACAAGTTGGATACAACAGCATTCAAACACATTGCATTCCCTGTTTCATCTCAGTCTATTCTAGAGGAATGGATTCAACTCCCAGGAAGCAGCATCAGCTAGAGATGTGCAGTGATGCTAGTGTTAATAATAGGTAAGAAAATGTATTTTGAAACATTATTTACCTTTTCTGATAATAGTAAACCCAGCAGCAACAAAGAAACAATTCAATAACAAGTCAGTAACAGTTCTCTGGTCTGTTTCTCCGATAGGAATCTGCTTAGCTTCAAACATCTATATTCCAAGGCTGATATCTACAGATCAGTATTCTGTGGAGATCTTTCCATTAACACCCAGCCTCATTCACATTCAAATTACCTGCCACCACCCTCCCATAAGGTTACTGTAGTCTGACACTTTAGCCCGGGGAAACTGAGATGGGATACGTGCAGATTGATCTAGTTTAATGGCAGGCATGCCGGGAGAAGACAGCACAACTTAATCTAGAAGATACATTCCAGTGAAGGAGTTATGCAAATGATTACACAGTTTGTATATCAGAGCTGGAGAAAATCAGATTAATGATTGTTTATCAAGTACTCCTGACCTCCTTTGCATGATGAGGTGGGAAATCTTGTCTGGAACGCTGCTGTTTATTACTCTTGTCTTATGCACAGCATGGTAAAGCAGCTGTATAGCACTTGTACTTTTCTATTCTCGTCTGAATTTCCTTCACTGTTGAAATAAGTGATTATAAACCCCCACCGGGGTTGTATGTACAACTATGGCCAAAGGTTTTGCATCACCCCCTATAGAATAAACTAATTTTGCTTCATAAAGTTGAATGAAATCTGCTGAATAAGGTTAATATATTGAATTACATACCAAGTTGTAGTTTTCCATATACTTAACAAAAAAACTGACAATTTAAAAAAGTGAAATTTCGAAATTTAACATGAAATACTGTACTACTATTGTTTCATTTGCAATATCATTTTCTTTGATTACATGATGTTAAATAAAATATCTAAATTATGTTCATATAGTTTGTATTTTTTAATTATGTCTCAATCCCGAAATTCTAGGTGCTGCAAAACTTTTTGACAGTATTTGAAAAATAAGACGTTTAAGCACATTTTGCTTGTAAAACTTAACATGGATGGCTGGAAAACATAAGTATTCATGTTTTTTCAAGTTCACTTTTCTTTCTGCATAAAGTTGTCTATTGCATGGCTCATGCAATTAACCACTGCCATTTTCAAAATCCCAATTAGCAGAATCATTTATTTTTGAAAACAAAACACACTCCAGTGATCTGGCAAAATGTTGCCCTTGAATCTAATCCATTTGAAGAGTGATGTTTTTCTATTAATGTACCCTCTGTCCTAAGGAGCCAAATACTGCTTTGACACACAATACACTTCTACAGCTGGAGCTGGTATTCCATTCTGCATTGTGAATGTGCTATCATTAAGAAACTGCTGCAGGGCTGTAAAATCCCAGAATGGAAGATATGCTGGAGGCATGGATTTTTATCTGTGCATTCTATTAAAATTGTATGTCAGTACCAGGATGCGAGTACTATGCATCTAACCTGTATATACACTCCTGATGTATAGTAAATGAGAATTATACATACTGTAGTATGTTAAAAAAAATATTTCCGCAAATTTACATTTGAATATCAACAATGAGTTCAAAACACTTAATCACAAATGTAAAACTAAGAGATTAATCAAGTAGACAAACGTTTCAGCTAGTTTAGTGTACACTGCAGGCTCTTGCCAAAAGGTTTGTGTAATTAACTTGGTTTGTTACAGTTTTAACATATTCAGTAATATTTATAGAACCAAATCCTTTAAAAAACAGGATTGTGTTGCATACTAGCTGGGTCATCAAGACTTTTGTCAAACAAGGAATGTTGTAATGTTTCACCACACAGACATAGTTTTTCTTTTTTAATTTTAAAAGCAAATGAGATTTCCTTGTTTTGGCAGTAATACAACTGGCTGGAGGTGGGAGCATGTCAGGGATGCTGCTTGTATTGTAGAGAGCTGAGTAACTCTCAGAATCAGTGAGTGGGCCTCTGCTTCCACTCTGTTCAAACCTCCCTGTCGTCATGACACTGTGTTACAACTATAGTAGGTAACAAATGGTATTGTCAAGCTCAGTTGTACAACTCAGAAAGCAAACTGAAATCCAATGGGGACTCACCTCTTTCCAATGTTTTCTAACGCTGAGTTCTGTAGATAACATTTTGTAAAAAATACCAACAGATCAGAATCACTTTTTTCTAATTCACAATAACACAATAAAGCAAGGTGTAGGTGTGATCGCCACCCTTTTCTTTGGTTAGATTTCCCCATGCTGCATTTGCTTGTCAAGCATATCAAATCAATTGACATGTAGGGCAGTAGCAAACCTCTGTAACTTGTTCAACAATTAACATTATATATATATATAATAAACACTGAAACAAGCTCTACAAAATAGTATGACTGGGACACTACAGCTTTAACTCTCCTGATTTCCAGCAGGCTGTACTATGATGACTGGCGAGTCTGCTTCACAGGGCAAATCCTCCATGTAGGCTGTAAAACAGAACATCCACTTAACCACCAGTTATCCTCTAACTCCGGCTCATCTGCCAGGGAACACATACAATGGGATCAGCCCATTAAAATCTGAACTGGCAAGGAGCAGAGAGATACAGATACGTGACTTGAGGTTCAAGTTAAATTGGCAACCATCATTTTTTAATTCAATTTCTACAACTTTCTGCAGTTTAATGCCTCAGGGCTCCTTGGTAGTGTGGTATTGTGTGTTAGGGATCACAAAATGTAATGTGGGTTCTGTATAACCATGTGATAGTTTGGGTTCAGTCAGTTTATTTTATGTATGTCTTTTTATGTTACATATTACATGTGTGTGTGTGTGTGTGTGTGTGTGTGTGTGTGTGTGTGTGTGTGTGTGTGTGTGTGTGTGTGTGTGTATATATATATATATATATATATATATATATATATATATATATATTATATAATATATATAATATATTGTAACCGGCAAAAAACTGTAGCAAAAATTCTTATTCTCCAATCAGCAGAACACATTTGAAAAGGGAAAAGCTGCAGCATACCTATGCTGTCTGTTTGCATTGGGTTTATATAGGTTGTCTGACTTTATATAAGAGGTGGTGTAAAATGACTTTACTAAACTAGGTTAAAAGAGCCCGGTGGCAGGGCAGATGCACAGTAAATATATTTTAGTTTTTGTTTTAGCTGACAAGGATAGAGTTACAATTCCTCAGTGAGGATGTAGCCAGGCTAAACTGGATATTTGATATTTGCCTGGCCACAAGTCTAAAGGAGAAGCAGGAAGACAGCTCCTCAGTTCAACCTGGGACTCCAGGGGAATAGGTGCCTGTGCTCGTTGTCCTGCTCACTGTGATAGCTATCTGCTTGGGTGGATATTGCAAACTTATCCCTCTGCTTAAATGCCAAGTATTTTCTCTATTTTCTTTATTGTGACAATTTTAAAAAGTGCCCTATGCTCTCTTAACTGCAATGCTGAGTGTTTTGCCTCTATCTCCAGTCTCTAAGTTTTGGTTGCAACAGCTTTACTTTTTCATCATTCTCAGCTGTAGGCCTGCCAGTTTTGAAGCTCATAAAATATTTTTTAAAAGAGTCTATTATACCCAAATATCAAATCCTGTACATTTACAGATGATAGTAAAGACGGATATATGGAAATTACATTTAGCTTTGTTTGCATGCTAATGCCTAAAAAATACCAATTCAATACCCAAGAGTCTAAGGCAGAGGTCTCCAACCCTGGTCCTGGATAACTACTGTGGCTGCTGGTTTTCGTTTCAACCAATCTCTCAGTTACTTAATTAAACAAATTATTAGCTTAATCAGTCAAGAATAACAGCTGTTCCAGATCTTTAACCACTATTGATGTAAAGACACCTAACAAACTTGCTGGATAGGGGCTCTCCAGGACCAGGGTTGGAGATGCCTGATCTAATGGATGCTAAAAGGACTTTTCGTGAGTTCTGACTGACACTTGACAAACTGAAGAAGGAGAGACAAGTGTTCAATTAGTCTCCACCTTGCCTTGTTAGGTGCTTGACCAGTATAACAACAGGAGATTTTTTGTCCTCCCTAACCCATGTGAATGCAAAGGATAAAGCAGCTCCTCCAAGCCAAGATTGGTTCGATTTGACCAGGATTTGAACCAGCAAGCTCCCATAATAGTGCCATGCAGTAGTGCCTTTACATGGTAAGAAACTGGTTCCAAGCTCGTGTCAGAACAGAACTCACTTTCTGACAATGTTTTGCACACCATAGCATCTGTGCAGGAAATGCAAGAGCAGATTTAACGATTATCTGTATGGAAGCACAAGACAAGGCTCCAATCCTGTTAGCTATTAGCATATTTAGTCAATCCTTGGAACAGTTCATTACAAACCATAATTCTCTATGAATTTACTTCAAATAATGTACAAAAGTATTATTTTTTAAAGCTGTAACTCAATGCTTTTTTTTTAATTGAATGGGCAAGAATAGAGTATAAGAAATTCATACAGAACTTTAACACCCAATCATAAAATCAGAGTAAAATTAAAGAAACCTCTTATTTTGAGATCTCATTCTGAACTCCATCTTAATACCAATAGAGCGCAATCTTTTTCCATGCTTTTGTATTCTGTTTGCAGTTACGTTGAGTGGCTCTGACTCTGTACTTGTCTCAGGCTGTGTAGGATGGTGACTTCCTCATTCAATTTAATCATGTCACATGATGATCTTTGAACTTGGCTGGTCCCACCTATCCACCCTCTCTATACAGTACCTGAACAAGAGGTTGACATGAATGGAATGAGAAAGTCTGTTCAGTGCTAGGCAGTTTGAATTTTCCAGACAATCTCAAAGTAAGTTCAAAGTCAGATATAGAGAGAATGATAAAAAAATTAAATATTGGCACATCAAAACCCAAAGACAACAGTGAAATGCTTTTTTTAAAAAAAGACATTTGAAGCTACTTTTTTATAGTCATAAACAAATTTAGAAATTCTGAAGTGACACGATTTTACTTTTGAGTAAAATAGACTGCTGTCCTTGAAGTTAAATAGATATTAATAAAAAAAAAAGTCCAGGTTGTTATCTTGCAGTACCTGGGCCCTTGATAGGAAAGGCGAAGTAGGGTCTGGTATTAACAGTGAAGATACAATCGCGCACACATACATTTTTAGAGGTGAAAATAGAAAACACTGCAAGGTTGCACAGTTTTAATTTTTTGCCCTAGGTTTAGGATTAACTCTATGGATACCTGAGCATAACCGAAAAACAGCAAGTAGAACAATAAATTAGAATGGGCTCTCCCGCAAATGACAGATTAATCTAATGGACATCTCTGACATGTCTCTTCTGATATATATATATATATATATATATATATATATATATATATATATATATATATATATATATATAGTATCGCTCAGTTTCAGTCACAATGGGCAAGACAGCAGATCTTACAGACTTTGATACGAACCTAACAGCAGGCACAAAACTCAATATGAAATTTCAGTGTGAAGTGTTTGAAATGGTGACTTTAAATACAAGCAAATTCAATTTAATTGCCTGTATTCATTCCATGTTTCTCTGTAACAGATGGTTGTGTTGTCCATTGTTTAAAGAAAAGGGTTTGTAACCAGGAGGTTCCCTGTTCAAATCCCAGCTCAGCCACTGACTCACTGTGTGACCCTGAGAAAGTCACTTATCCTCCTTGTGCTCTGTCTTTTGGGTGAGACATTGTTGTAAGTGACTCTGCAGCTGATGCATAGTTCAAACACCCTAGTCTTGTATCCTGTAAAGTGATTTGTGATGGTGGTCCACTATGAAAGGCGCTATATAAATATTATTATTAACATCTTCAGCACTGCGGATTCAATTAGGATGTTTAAAGCAAGTTCGAAACCAGGTAATGAAAGACTTAGAAAAACATATTAACTGAGATCAACAGAACCCAGAACCACTCAGAAATTATTTCAAACATCATAAGATAGGAAGGGAAATGTAGGAAACAAGTATTCAAAGTATTTGAGTATTTGAAGCGGTTTACTTTAGAAGACACGCTTTCTCATTCACTGATCTGTCTCAAGCTGCAGTCTTTGCAGATAAGTATCAGAACAAAAGTATTGTTGTGTATTGATTCTGGGAAAAGACTGCAAAAAAAAAAAAAAAAAAAATGCTGACCCATTGTTTTTTACCCCACACACAGTCTTTAGAGTGCAGTCTGCAGAATAAATAGATTTCCCAGAAAACTGCTGACCTGGTTGGAAATTGATGTTACAAAATAATTTTGCGGAATCAGAATAAAAAAAAGGAGACACAGAGAAGGTTGTGTAATCAATGTGAAATTGACGAGACAAAATTTTTCTGACAGATTAATGAACGTGCAAATTTATAGCTGACAAATTATTGTAAATATAACTAATTAGATACAATTTTTTTTTTACAGAAAGGTAAAATAAATGCTGTGCCAATTACCAGCAATGTCAATTTGAAACATATTAATAACATGGTACTGCGACAGGGTGAGGGGTCCTCCATTATTAGTATATATTTTGTGTCCTGGTGATGGTTTAGCAGGGATGGGGTTAAAAATCCCTTCATGAAAATTGGTCCCTGGCTCCCTCCATGACTGAAAGAGGGGTAACTGGGTCCTTGATTTGTTGACAGCTGGCCCATCAATTAATCAATTTGGCTATTTAATCCACTTGCTAGGGCGATAAATATAAAAGGCTGCAGAAAGCCTAGTGGGGGGTGGTAGGCTGTAGAACAGCTGGTATTTTAACATGTGCCAGCATGGACAGAAGAGCCACTATATGTGTTTAACGGGCAGTGGCAGGGCATGAATCGGCGACTATGCAGACCACAAGCAATTGACCACCATGCAAAAGACACAGGCTCTGCTGAATTTGTGGTGATAGAGCTTTTAACCTAATCTCACTAAAGGGGTTCCAAATCCATCACAGCAGTGTTGATAAATATACCATTTAATGAAGTTAAGACAGAGTTGTGAAGCTAGAGAGACTGTCTGTCTGTCTGTCTGTACCTGTACCAGGGGAAGCTACGCCTCCCCTTTCAAAGAGATGGACCGACACCTGTCTTGTTTAACATAAGTTAACCAGCAATAAAAGTAAGCGCTGGACTTTAATATCTGTTTGTGTGATCCTCACCTTGCCTGTCTGACCATCGGCTGTCCTGTCACAGGCACTATTATACAAACGGGTCAGACCAAGTGTGTCAGTTCATACTGCTATGACAGAGAAGGCAAAATAATATGAAAATGGTATAGTGTGGTTCTTACTGCTAATATCATTGAAGCTGCCCTAGAAGATAATTCATTAAGAAAAGCCACGCACAGCTAGCTGCCACCATTTTCAGCACACCCAGTAATTACTATTTTATGTATTGCATTCATGTATTTAGAATGTACTAGTTTGCAAAGAAGATTGATTTGACATGTTGTTTTTATTTAATTTATTGCGTACAGTAAACACAACTCTGTGTGAGATCTCAGAAATGATTTCAGAAATGAGACTAATTTAAAAGGGGAAAAAAATACACAATCCTCCAGCAAGCACTGGATTGACTGGGGCTAGGAGTTGCTGCCCGTTGTTATGATTATTCTTCCAACACTGAACGCCTTCTTATTCCTAATATAAAATGACAGAGATCAAGAGAACAGCAGGCTGTAATGACTTCAGCTCCTCTACTGTTACACAAGGGTACCACTGATCTAGTGTTACCAAGATGTTAAGCGGCTCTTCAGTTGCCTGTAACAGACATGTAATACATGCTAAATCATCCACAGTCTTAACAGTACAGACAGCGCCATCTATTGCTGAGCTATGATTCAACTGCTATGCAGATACTTTGGTTGATCTAGCCTGTATTACATGTGCCTATGGCTGGAAACGAGAACTGAAGATCATCTGAACTCAGGTCACCTAAGCACAGGCTATATCAAAAACCTAAAAAAACAAATTTCCAATAAGAATAACTTATATTGCAAGCATCGTAAATAGGTTAGGAGGCTAACATATTACATTGTATTTGAAGCTACTTGTTAGAGTTGATGGTTTATAACCATGTTTTTGACATACTCTGCACACCTTAAGTTACTGTATGCAAAGTATTCAGATCTATCCACCACCTACACACACACCAACACAGAATTAATAACAAAGCCTCTGACGAAAACTGGCAAATCGTGACTCCCAACTCTCAGTGACTTCACCTACACTTCCTCAAGACCTGTGTTTCTGATTTCCTTCCAAAAAGAATGAAACTACATTTCCTCATTAAATCACACAGTGGGGAAGCTATCTATGACTTTATCGCATTGTTCACTGGTTTTAAAGGTCTGTTGAGAAGATGGGAACATTGTAAACTGCCAGTTCATGGCAAGGTGCTGTCACATTCAATTAAACAGAGGCTCTATTTAAATAATATTGCCTGTGGGAGACATTAAAAATTAAGAGAAAGAAACAAAAAACTTGTGAGCTATCTGATACATTACTGATCTAGATGCTTCATGTAAAATACAGTTCTGTTGATAGATTAGGACGAGTAAGCAGTCGTGGTTCTTACAATAAATAAAGATGGATATTAATAAAACTCGGCACACTCTTTGAGCTTGAGAAGAACTAGGGAATGCAATTTGTTTGCAACACTGTAGCACTTTGAACCATGAGCATTCTTGGGGGTCATTAAGTATGAATAAACTAATACTAAAATTTGGGAAGTCAGCATGGCCTAGTGGTCTAAAGAAAAAAGAAAATGTTAAAAAAAAGATATCTGATACTGTAGAACTGTGTAAAATGTTGCTTCGTTGGTAGCTGATAATGTTATCAGTACACTAGTATTAATTTGCTATGTGTCTTTACACCTGAACAATTGATGACATATTGAGGGCAGTCAATTAGTAAAGAGTCCTACACTGTAAAATATAGTTGATGATAATTTATTCTCAACATGGTCTGACCGTGAATTAACTGAATTATTAAATTGCGACATAACTGTGTGTAACAAAACCATTACCATTTAAAATTATAGTTTTGTTTCCAAAGCAATAACCGATGTATCGACAAGCATGTTCCAGTATTGAATTTGGGGTCCTGACAGTATTCTGGAAGTAGCTGTAGCTTTAAATTTGCATTTGGCCCAGCAGTATGTGAGGGTGTTGAAAGTGATATGACTGCTTGGGGGGTGGGGGGTGGGGGGGATACTAGCGGTATTTACATTAAATGACACTGGGCTAACACTGCATTATTTCAATTTATAAGATTAGGCAAGGAAAATAAAGGAGACAAAAGGGAATGATTTAGTCAGCACTGGGAAATTAAGCCGAATTCCTCGTTGATTTATCTTGGCTAGCTGAAAATCATTTTCTGCATAGTTTAATGTATAATTTCCCGGCAGATGTGGCAGTGTCGCTCCCTGTTACTGGGGAAATATCAAATACTTGCCTGGCTGGCATGCATTCAAATGAATTGTATTATTTGTTTGAGGTGCTGGGTACTTATCTCTGCAAAATACTGGCTTTCTCTGTGGGAGTGGAGAAATTTTCTCCCACCTGTTCTGAACCATAATTTCCTATAGGATTGCTTCTTCTATTGCTAATAGTGAAGGTGTGTTTCTGTATTTCAATGCAACGCTGCTTGTTTATGCCCGATAGAGTACACAGGCAGGAGAAAGCCATTTCTAATATTTGCAAATAGGAGACTTCATATGTAGCTCACACTTTGGTGTAAACGACCAATTCCTGATATTACTTATTAATTAGTGAGGCAAACGCCACCTCTGATATGTGTTCTGTAATATGTAAAAGCTGCATCTCCCTGTTGCAAGTCATTTGGGCTAGACAGCAAACAAGAAGACTTTGATTGATGACACTTGGTTGAAAAGTGATTCTGTAAACAAATACTTTGTATCACGAGGAATATTCTCTTCACTGAATCATACTTTGCTTTAGATTTCCCACCATTGAAGAAATGAGGACGTTCCCATTGAGGAATGGTCATTCACAGGACCCGTTCTGAACAATGCTTATACTTTCCAGGTCATTTTATCTCGGAAATGTATCATGTCAGTCATTATGGGAAGCAATTGATTCGTTAAGGGAGTGCTGTTCTGTTACAGTGGCTATCAAAAGTATTCACCCCCCACAAGTCCAAGGGGGTGAATACTTTTGAGAGCCACTGTACATGATTAAAGGATGCATTCCTAACATAAAAACTACTTTCAAAATGATAATGTAAAAGTATATTTAAACTTACATTTTTACTTAAATAGGGATTCATCTTACAGTATAGATTCCAGGCGAGAAGGTTTGTGTTGTGTGGGATGTTGTAAGGGGGGATGGTTAGGATGAGTTTTGATAATTTAGTACCAGTAGGCTCTCTTTTCAAAACAGCTTAGCACACCTATTTTCAAAATGATTTGCAGCCCTGTATTAACAGGGTGTAGCAGTCAAAAATGGCCTCTTTCTTGTCCGTTCTCCTTTACATATAAGTTTGTCAACCTTCCTTTTTTATATCCAGAGGACTGCTTGTCAAATTGTGATTAAAGCTCAGGGGTTTATAAGATGAGTGTTTTGCCTATAAGTGTCAGCGAAAAAAGTATTATTTACTCTGGAATTTGTTTCACCTGGAATGACCATATGGTATATTTTGTAGGAATTAACTGTCTATTGTCACATTCTTCAATCAATCAATCAATCAATCTTTATTTTATATAGCACCTTTTATAGTGGAACACCATCACAAAGCTCTTTACAAGATGCAATAAATGCAAGAAAATCCATATTCTTGTGTTTTTCATTTGTGTCCAATCCTATGTAATCCCACTTTGGCCATTTTGCTCATTTTTTAATAAAAGCTCCATCTATACTGTATCTATACTGTGAATGAAGAGTCATATCTTTCCAGTAGAGGAGGAGGGAAACCACTTTCAGTTTTGTGGCAATAGCATTGGGATGGGGGTGGGGGGTGGGGGATAAAAGCATTGTGATTCCAAACACACCAAGTTTTAAATGCCATAAAACTATACAGTGTTGTATATGCCTTTCAACGTGACCTTTTAAAAACCCAAAGAAGGAATATTCAATAAGCTTCACAGACTTCATTGAAAAGGTCAGAGCATTTTTAAGACAGTGTTGTCCTTGTATCTGTACAGTGCTGAAAAATGCTGTGTTTAAAATATAGATAAGCATTCAAATTACAACTGGACAGTTGTGTGGTCTGAGATAGTACTTTCTCAAAATACGCAGAAAAATTAAATAAAATAAATACAAAAGCGAAAAGCATTAGACATGTTGCATTTTTCAACTGTGATGCATTATGAGCATCAACAATTTACTCAAAGCCTCCACTGGTGTTTTCTACTATTATAACAACCTTGACTTGCATAAAGAAGGAAAAACAGCAGTGAAATAGCTTGCATCACTTGATTTTCAAGGTGTGGTATCCGAAGCATAATCAACAAGTACAGAGAAACATCATCTGTTATATATATAGAAATCCAGGACTGGAAGACCCAAAAAGCTGTCTAACAAGGATGAGCAGTATTTGAAGATAATATCCATAAGGAATAGAAACAAGACACACATTGAATTGACAACAGAACTGGCAGAAGGCACAGGTGTCATTGTCCATCCATTATCAGTACAAAGCACCTTTGACCATTGTTCTATAGTCCAATTTCTGTGTTCTTGTGCATATTGTAGCCTTTTCTTCTTGTTCCCCTTTCTTAACAGAGGTATTCTTGCTGCAACACATTCTTTAAGTGCTGATTTCAAGAGTGACCTTCGTACTGTTGATTTGAAGGACAGCGACACCTGTGCCTTCTGCACATTGTCCCCTTATCTTGTATGATGTTTTGCCATCATTTTGAGTGGTTCCTATTGCAAGGCTGTGTTAAGGTGCTTTCATCTGAGTGCAGGAGTGGCTTTCACAGTTGCCTGTCATTGAAATCATGGATCATGATAATCTTTTTACAGTTCTGTTTGTTAGATCCTTTTAGATATATCTTTGAGGTAGTATGGTACCATTGTTGAGCAAAACCATATTGATTGTGATGTTCTTAAACTCCATGTTCTTGGTAGTGCCATATGCAGTACCAAGCATGGTTTGCCAAGAAATCATGGTTGGCTGTGTGAATGGTTTTACGAAAAATCTAATTGTGCAGCAAAAACATGGAACAATTCAGCTAACCCCTCCTCTGATCCAAACATGGCATCTGATTGGGTGTCACTGATGTTCAACGTGTCTCATTACAATCTCATGGGCTCCAAAACTGCCCTATTCATGCCTCTGTGTTTCTCAAAGGAGTACAGTCCCAGTATACTTGCTTGAAGGAAGTGTAAATACTCCATATGGGCTTTGAGTGTGAAGAGCCTGGAGTTGTGGATTTATTGTAAAAGGATTCTATATAAATGCAAGCATGGTGGTGTCGTTTGACAAATTTAATCAAAATCTGTTTTACACTAAGGAATTATAAAATATATATCTTTTTCTGTTGCCCTCATTATAAGCATTTGTTCTTGTCAGAACAAATCAAGTGTTGAGTTTTTTCAGCTGTGTAGTTTTTGTCTACATTTAATTCACATGACTGAGAAACCCACTGAGCTACAAAATGATCTGAACGCTAATTCCAGGAATGGTAGATACACACTGACAAGAGCATTTGCATTTGTCTCCCTCACATGGTCTCGGAAAAGGATTGTACATCTGCTCCCACTGAACAATCACTTCCCACTTCAGTAAGTACACTGTGTCTACATTGTTAACACAGCTCTTGCTTAAACGTGAAGCTGACAAACATCTTGTCATATTAACAATGCATTTGTAAATTCACTATGTCCTTGCTCTAGGAGTTCGTAAACTACCTAAGTGATCTCTTTGTGGTCCGGCTCAATAATTTTTTTTTTTTCCAGGATCAAAGAGGCAATTCGGAAAAGATTTTCGTTCCCATTCATTCTACAGTTCTGTCTCTTCATTAGGAGTGTGCGGATATTCAGATTTTTGAAGTAATTGCCTTTAACATGTTTTAAGCCAGAAGGTGTTATTTAAAACAGAAAGAAACTGGTTAAAAACATGTTAATTAGCGAAACATGAAATTATGTTTTTCCCGTCGTTTGCAATTTACACATAATTAAGTACCAATGGATGCTAATGCTAAGATGACATCTTCTTCTACTGTAAATTAATATACAATTAGCGAATAGCTTATCACAACCTAAGCAATTAAAGCAACTCATATTGTCTTAACTTTGTTTCATCTGTTTCATTTAAAAAAAAATAAAATGTTGTGTGATCAATCACCCAAATATGAATTCACTGAACACTTGATATCTATACCTTTAATATCGCTTAATATTGAAAACAGAATGGTAGGTCAGACAAATGTAATAGTTTCCAGACAGCATCAGAGTGACTCTGGAAACACACCGAAACTGTTGTTTTATTGCATAGAGAGACCCTGGTAAGTGTAACATAGGAAGTGAACATGAAAAATATATTCACTTGAGTCCTGGAAAAAAAATTCTGGAAAAGAAAAATGCTTTTCTCATCATTTGCAATTTGCACATTATTAAGCACCAATCAGTGCTAATAACACAACTTTTATCTGCATTGCAAATTAATATAAAATTATGCTAAGCGTCTCTGATCTTAATCTAGCAAAACTACTCTATTTTCTAATAACATTTCACTGAGTCCTGACTATTCTAAGGAATATCCAATAAACAGAACATGGATGTGAAAAATATTTTCACCTGTCAAGAAAACAAAGAAGCAATGGCAAAACTTAAACCAGACCTTATCATTTTAACACAGACTATACCCGCAATGTTAACAAAATAGTTCTGCGTATTTTCTAACAGGAACCATTAAAGATTATGAAAATGTAATTGGAAAAATGTCATCTCAGTCAACTAGAAATAGAAATGGTTTCTAAATAAATTCAAATGTTCACATCTGACAAACAAATAGGTAGAATCTCTTACCTACAGTAATAGCTAATTACTATCTTCCTTAATTAATTAGTACCTCATCTAATTAACATATGCCATGTTTAATTAGAAATCTGTTACATTGCTTTGCATACTGTGACTTGATCTTTGAAATCTGTTGGAGAGAAGGAGAGCTTACTCTCCTAAGAGTTATACATCACACGGGAGGACAAGATCTTATTTTATTTCTTATAGACATTTTTGACTAAGCTGATCTAAGCCATGCTTTTCCCCTTACCTTGAAAGATGTTGCAGTGCATGATCTGTGTGATGTGAATGGCAAGTCTCTCTGTTGTTCCCTTTCATTGGAGATTCCAAAGACTGGTTTCCAGTGATAGCACGACACCAAACAGTTTGGACAAACACACTACAAAGGGTTTATGGGTTAAAGTCCTGGGAAAGTTCCCATTGTACCTGTCATTAGCATCTGATTTACAAATTCAGGAAATCCAGGAATAGATGAAAAAGCAGACAACCTGTATTTTTTAAAAATCAAATGTGTTGTGAACCTTGGTTTCCCTATACAACATGCACTGTTTTAAAGATTGAATATCTATCACAGATACATGCCTGACTGTCTAGAATAATATTTAATCCTGGTATTCCAGACTTGGATTCTGTTACAGTATTATTATTTATTTTGAAAACGTAATTTTGAACGAAGTGGACAGCAAAGACGTAGTTTCAATGAATGGTGATCGTGCATTATTTAGTTAGTGCGGATAGGACATTAGTTCCATTCTATCGCAGCCAGCTAGTCATCCTGACAATCACAAATATGTCAGTCATTGGTTTAAAAGTGCCAGCAATTGTACAAGCTAAATGATTCCATCATTGCTTACTTACAATAAAAACATGAGTCTGTTATATTTTATCCAGAATTATTATTATTATTATTATTATTATTATTATTATTATTATTATTATTATTATTATTATTATTTCCCAGTCATGAGACTTCAGCCAAGGCAAGGCAAATACACATTTTTTCAGAGAAAAATAAACTTTATAAAATTAGCAAGAAACAAAATCATTTCGTAAAGCGCTTCAGAACAGAACCTGTGTATTCTACTGCTAACTGCAGTATGGTCTTTCCCTAGCACCTTGTTACTGCGAGCTCCTGTGCTGTTTAAAGCAGTTCTGACCCTACAGCTTCCCTCGCCCCTCCGGTACAAATAATACAAAGAGAAAGTAAGAAAGTATGCCGGGCTGACGCGCTGCTTCGTATGCACTGACGTCTGCAGATAAGGTTTTTACATTATAAATAAAAATATATATATATATATATATATATATATATATATATATATATATATATATATATATATATATATATATATATATATATATATATATATAATACGTCAGTAAACTGCAGGTTTGCACAAGCTACTAATGTCGTTTTTGCATTTCTACTTGTTTGCATCCCTATATTTCCACACAGGGTGAAAGTCGAAAACAAACAAACCATTTTAAAGGCATATTTAGTTCTTAAACGTGTTTGACAAAGTGGAAACGTCCCCACAACCTTGTTTTTTTCAGGAGTTACTATCTTTGTAGGAACATTTTCTCAAGTTGTGTTTGCACATTTATAGTGATAACTGCCGGCCCCCGCGCCAGTCCCCGCCGTAGCCCCCGCCACACACACACACACACACACACACACACACACACACACACACACACACACACTCGCCCTGGTGAAAAGCCATCATTCCTGCTTAGGACACATGGACAGAACGATTTTGCATAATCCTGCCTATATATACGCGTGTGCAGGGCATGCATTGAATCCATACTCATATTATTATAATGTGAATAGGTCTTGGTTTATGTCGTATTGTTAAAATGATACGTATATATTTGCATTCCCACAACTGTCTGGACTGGATTAGAAAGGACACTTTGTCTTGATGATTTGAGGGATTCCAAAGCCTCTTCTATCCAGGGGAATACCGCTGCTTACTTATTACGTAAGAGATCTGCACCCTTTACAAATACCCTGTCAAAATTGATTTAAAAAAAAAAAAAAAAAAAAAAAAAAAAAAATGATTACAGCTTTATTGCATATAAGCAATATCTTTAACAAAAAACGTGTCACTGCAAGTAAAAGTTGGATTCAGCTTTTTCTATATAAAACACACACATAAATGGACAACATGTATTTTGAGCGTTCTGGCTGAGATTCTAATCGCTAGAATAATCGTTTTCCAATGACTGGGCGTCTTCTGTTATTGATTTTTAAGTACATGTCTGTCAATTTTGCAGGTCTGCTAAAGAATAAACAAGGAAAAGAAACCACCGCACACTTTAGTGCACCCGATTTGTATTTTCTACAGTGTACCAGGGATGCTGAAAGACTAAGGCACTCAAGGCAACGTTTTCAATTGCGAGCAACGATCGAGGCAACGTAGACTCTCAATTCACACTGCCTAGATGCATTTGCCTCACTTAAAACCACATTAATACAATTCTGTAGAATGTGTTAGCCCAAGTCCCTCAAGACCCCCTGACCTGTCCAGCATTCATTTTTCAACACTGATGAATACCTACCCTACAAACCAATTCTTACTGTACTTTACTATCATACTTTTATTTTTAGAACAAAGTGCATACGCTCACCGTATACAATCACCGCACATCTGTACTGCACGCTCTAGAGAATCAACTCTACCAATATTAATAAATCAAATAAACAAAAACAAATCCTATACCTGTATTGGCATCACCCTAGGTTTCCCCCCACGTACACACACACACACACACACACACACACACACATATATATATATATATATACACACACACACACACACACACACACACACACACACACACACACACACACACACACACACACACACACACACACACACACACACACACGGCTTTTTATACTAGTTTATTTCGCTGTACTCTTAAAGCGGTTTTATTAAACAAAGACCGCACAGCTTTGGAACCATAGGCACCCCCTACCACTAGCAAAAAAAAAAAAAAATCATGGAGGGATACCCCTAATTAACATTATTCGACAACAGCAGTTGAGCAGCAGGACAACCACCATAGGGGGAAAAAAGAGGGATTCATAAGATATGGTTGCCTTACCACAGAGAAGCTGCATCCACGCACAGGTCTTGTAGACAGTCGCCGTGTTGCAGAAGAAGAAGAGAGCAAAGCAGGCGATGCAACCCAGGATCAGCACCATGGACAGCAGCACGAAGAAGGAGGCTGCCTTGAACGCGCTCGATGGAATGGAACTGAAATCGGTGAAGGTACCCCGGCAGGTGAGCTCCCGGTTCGACATGCCGTTTCCCACACAGTAGTGAAACAAGCCGAAATAGCCGGCGTGGGGGGTGTTGACACTGTCCCCAATCCAGTAAGGCTGGATAAACACCACCACATTTATAATGGCAAAGCATATGGTAAAGATTGCCCATAACACTCCAATCGCTCTGGAGTTTCGCATGTAGTTGTCATGGTAAAGCTTGGAGGCTTCCTGTGAAGGCATCATTTTGCTTTCTCTTTTACCTTCTTCTTGTATCGCTGAGCCAGTTGTAGAAGCAGCAGTCTACTATAATATTTTAAGGAAATAAAGCCCTAGGTTTTGATTTGCACACACATAGGACAAATAATTTCAGATCCGAGGTCTAGAGATGAATCGATAATACAATCCCGCATACTACCAATGCAAAATAACATACCTAAAGCAAGCTCCAAGCACAAGAAATCCCAACTTGAAAACCGATTTCTCAGCATCGAGTATTTATATAATTAAGAAAATTATACCTCCCAACAGAATGAATGCCAGGGAGCAAATATCGGGTGAGGTTTCACCGGGAATGGGAAATAAAATATTCTGGTAGCAAACAAGGTTTGAGACAAAAACAGAAACATCCGTGGATAGCAGATCAAAGAACTCCCTCTGATCTGGAGACTTTGCGTTCTACAGTGAATGCAGATGTGGACGCTCTCGAGCTGCTGCTGCTGCTTGCGGACGGGACTCCATGATTGTTGCTGCTGCTTCTCTGTCTCAGCTCTGCGCGCTCGTGTGGATGTTGAGAGCTGCTGACTGCGCGTTCACAGTTGTCGCAAATCGTTTCCCCAGCGTTACTTGTGGGTTTATTTAAATGGTTGTACACAACTTTCAGAAACTGTGAGGTGCACTACATATCATATTAATAATAATATAGAACATTTATATTGTAAGTGAAAGGGTTATTTATTAAATGTTTGAGATTATAGAAAAGTAAAAAGTGAATTGAAACTTGTGAAAAAGATAAATGAACACATCTACTGGTCTCATTGTTGTTCCTCTGTATTGTGTGTAGGTTCTATATAGAACCATTAGTATATATTGATCAATAGAGGGTTTGGAACCATTTGATCCAAAACAAAAAACCCTATAGGGGTTCCAACTTTGATTTATGTTACGAGGCACAGCTTTGTGGAAACCTTGGGTTTCATATTAAATCAGTTTTAAGGAACTCACTGATGCTCATTCTGTAAGAATAGTTAGAAACGTGTTTTGAATAAATATTTCAAAGATATTTTAATATATATATATATATTTGCTTTACACTGCAATATGTTCTCAAACAATTACAAATTAACAATAAGATGCATAATTACATAAGTCTTAATAATTTGATTTTACAGAGACGCCAGTTCGAGCATCTGTACTCCCAGGTTCTGCATTTGGTTTTATTTGCGAGCAGCATCAAGCATCCCGCCTGTATTTTTGTTTAAAGACACGTTCGGCTTTAGAAGAACTCCCAGCTACTGCAGCTAGCGCCTGCAATAAGGGGATGCCTGCTTCTAGGAGCCAAGCTGCGTGTGAGGTGGGGGAAAGGCTGTTGCGACTTTCCTTTGAAAATAATGACTTTAGACAAGCCAAACGCATTTCTTAAGTTCTCAAGCAAAAAAAAAAAAAAAAAATGTAAAGGAGTCACGAGCACACACACTGCTATAGACAGACTCTGAATTAAAACAAAACAAAACAAAACAAAAACACTAGAACAGGGATGTTTGACGGGATTGGTTGTGATTGAATGCTATTTTTTTCCTATAACTTTTTTGTACTTGAGTAAAGAGACTTCTTTTAAATCTGTTGTAATTTTAAATAATGTAAAGCAGGACACATCTGTGCACAGATTTATCCCTCAGTACTTTATTAAACTACCTTTGGGAAATTTACAGGAAGGGGCATTAACTGTTATGTCTATAACATATTAAAATTATACATACGCAAGAAAGCATAACAGTAGTAACAATATTAAATGCTACGTATACCCAAAACAATGAAAATAATCCCAGTGTTTTTGGGGGCATATTTCATTTTTTAGGTTAATGGCCAGAAAACGTGAAAACCCACCTATAAAACCACACAAAGGCACACATTGTCAAACAATATTATTACAAAGTACACGCTTGGTATTTTTTTTATTTATTTTTGCACAGAGACGATGCACCTTCTGGTCTTTACTGCTTAAAAATCTATCAATTACTCAATGGCAACAATAATGAAGTTAGGATTATTAAAATGTAATCATTGTCATATATTGGTATATATTTAGTAATGACTAATATTTGTTTTAATATCTTCTAATTATCCTATAAAACAGAGGTTTTGGGGAAAATTATCTCAGGGGGTCCCTGGAAAAGTACACAATTTTAACTTCTATTCATTCACACACACGCCCAAACAATAATTTGCTGTACAGCACTGTAGGGAAACAACACCTCAACAAGCAGCCTGAAGCAAGAATAATCAGGTACCATTTAAATCGTTCCAAAACCAAGGTCTAGCAAGTGATTAGTTTACTGCAGAATAATAAAATACTAATCTTTGTAATAGCCTTTTATGTGCTGGCTTCCCCCATGATGAAATGAAAGGGATTTGAAAGTGAAACAACTCTATATCACAGTTGTTTGAAATTGCTGTATAGCAGATTAATTAATCCATCATTGCTAAAATCCAACACGTGTATTCAATACAATGGAATTTTGCACAACAGTACATTTGATTGCACTTTTAAAACAATACAAAAGTATTAGTAACAATAGCTAAAGGACCAGTACTTGGCTAACAGTTACATACCCTGTGACTGAAAGCTAGTGTTATTGCTTTTAAAGTAAATTAATTATAGCAGTTTCTATGTAAAAAGGGAGACTCTTTATTCATTATTAACAATGTAATGGTTCTGCGTGCACATTACAAATCATGCAGTACCTGTCAGACCTTTTCTAAAAAGCAATGCATTCTTATATCTACACTACTGTGTCAGAATTGAATATAATTAAATATTATTAATCACTCTTAGGCACTTGGCACAGTCTCAGTTTATACAACAAGGTATGTGGCAAGCTTCCAAAAGATAATACAAGTAACAAAGAAGCAAAACACAACGGTGAGTGGTGAAAAAAAATGACACACTTTGAATAATTTACAAGCAATTATATACCAAACCCCCTGCTTTCAAAACGTTTAACACTTCATAGGAACAGAGGGATAAGTAAGTCTGATTAATATAGGTAACTGTGTGGTATTGACTTGTTGTCCTGTTGCTGGATATTATTTTGTGGTTTGTATTCTTATTTATGACTAGCCCAACTAAAGAGCTATTAAACCACACCTTTATTGGGGAATGACCATATTTTCAAAGACATTTGAGACTTCATTGTCAGCATGAACAGACCTCTTGGTTCATCTCACATTTACTATGTTGGATCTTCCACAAGGCTTTGCATTACATTACTTGCATAGATGTTTCAATATACCCTTCCTGCAGTTGAAGAGAGTGGCATTCCTACGGCAGCTGGAGATCAAATCAGCTGAATATCGACGCCACCGTGGATCAAGAGACTGAAGACTTCTGCTTTTTTTTGAGATGGAACAACAATGTGCACAAGTGAGAAATAAAAAACTACAGTGAGATTAAGAGACCTCCAAGTACTTAGGCATTTGTTACTAATTTAGTAAAGTCAATAGGTATTTTTCTCCTTTCAAAAAAAGGAGTTAATTAAACATTTTGTTGATATCTTGGTACTCCCCTTGCTTTGTCAGTTTTTGTACATGCATGCATGGCCAGGTTGCTTCTCTAAGTGCAAAGTCCAGATGGGGTCACACTAGGTGCTGGAAAGAAGTATATATATATATATATATATATATATATAATATATATATATATTATAGATATATATATATATATATATATATATATGCGTGATGGCAGCATAAATTAGTGAAAATAAAGCGGTCTGCTAATTTAGGAAATTTGTATTAAGCTTTGGATATTGTCCATTTAAAGGATTTAGTCCAAAGCAAAGTAATTACCACAATTACAAGGTTTGAAAATAAATAGTGAATGTATAAAACACACACATTTCCTATATTATTTAATTTTCTTCAGGAAAATCTGAAAGGCAGTTAGCCTAGTAAACTCTTATTCCGAGAGTGGAGGGCTGTTGATGTAATTGTAGTTTAGTTGTATGTTTTTTAATTGGGTTTTGGAGTTCTATTCTAACAGATTTTTCCTGTCTGCTCCCCACAGGTCTGAAAGCTGCCTTTCCTCCTCTCCATTAATTACACAGGCTCTGGGTCAGTTTGCTTATTCAGCTGCAAGACTTCCTTAAACCCCCAGGGTGATGCTGTCTGAAAAACAGAGACATGTGGCTCCATTCAAAATCCTTTAATCATGAAGTCTACTTTGGTCAATTAAATAAAGTTTGGCATTAACACTTCTAGGTTGAAGAATCAAGCCACCAACACAAAAACACCAGGATGACTCAAGAAAAAGAATTCCAGGGTCTTTCTGTTGTACCTGCTCTTAACTTAGGACCTGGACATTGCTGTTGGAGAACATCTGTTGAATGTAAAGTTAGGTATACTGTAGTTATGCCATTGTAACTGTCATTGTATTTTAGGGTTGCCAACTGTCCAATTTTAGACCAGACAGTCAGGTTTTTTAAACTTGTCCGGTTTTGTAGCACACTGAAAACTGGACATGTATTGCCCATTAACACTCAGTGCCAACGTCCCTGAAAGGCGACCACCGGCTCTTTGCCAGTGGTGCAAATTTGTGACAGACTGCTGTGCCTTTATTTATCAATTGCTGTTGCTAAAACAACAAAAGAACTGGACTAAATGACGTCACCATGATGAGCTGCACAATTTCAGCTTTTGATAGGTACACAATTTAATATATGTGGCTGTTCAATTATTTTCAGCAAATTTTTGTAAAGATAGATGTTGGTAGGAGCCAAACAGAGAAGTTGGCAGTGAATGCATAGTAATAGGGATGCCAACTGACCGGTTTTGGACAGTGCATCCGGTTTTAAGGGAATTTGTGCCTTGTCGGAGGGGGGGTGGGGGGGAGTCTTATGATCTAATTTAAAGCCTTAGTATATTAGAAGCCGTTGAGCTCACGGAGGTTAATTGTCCAAGTGGGTGAATCAGCATTCCTGTCAATCCACTGATAAGTAGGATCCTGCACCCAATAACCCTCCCCGCACCCACTTCATAGATTTAATTTCTCTTACGGTACCAATGTGTAAATGTGGTATTAAGAGAATGTCACCACAAAAACAGAAAGCAAGTGGCTTATAAGCACATAGTGGCAATCTACTCCAATGTAGGTTCTTTCAGAATTCAAAGACGGACATCCTTCAAGTACCAAGCATGTTACATTGGATTTATATCAGTCAATTGACTTGACCAAATTAACGCTTGAGGCTCGTCCGCTTTCTACTGGGTAACTGTATGCTGGTGCACTATCATCCATAAACATAGTGTTCTGCCTGGCAAGTGCTGGGATTAAAGTAAGGAGCCCTGTAGTCAACACCTAGATGTATTGGATGGCTGTGATAGTTCAGTTACAGGAAATAAAACTTGGAAGACTAGTAAAGTCTCAATGAACATGGCTTGCCAACTCATTCCATACCCTCCACTCTCTGTGTAAACAAATGTCTCTTACCCTCTTAAAAATGAAAAGCTGACAAGTTGGCACAACAAATCTTAAGGTTTATCCCCTGGCTTAGCCAGCATAGAGGGCTTTTTTTTTTGTCTGTGTTGTCATTTTGACGGCATGTTAAGTCAGTTTGAAAGATACATTCTATAGCTGGAAGCATTTGCTTTATTTATTTATGAAATGATTTGCATTTTAAATCATAAGCAGGGAATGAAAATAAAGATGCAATAGAAATCACATACAAAGAACAAGATTGAAAAGTATTTTTATGAACAAAAAACTAAGTCTTACATTGTTTTGTGTGCACCTCTGATATCACTGTAGGCCCACCAATCAAATCAGATCTTACTCCTACATTATATAGTATAGGGTTTGTATTCACAGCGTTCAGTTCCACACTGTCTCCCATTGGCTGAAATGTACAGTGCTCGATGAAGAATTGCTTCCCCCGGGGCTTCAACCCCCATAATAAACATTTGAATAAATCAACATGCAACATGACATTGCATCCCATCAATGCTTTATTGAGGTATTGCACGTCAAAGGAAAGAGTTAGAAAGACACTATTATATCAAACTGTGAAGCATTTGCTAAGGATTTTAAAACAAGGCAAAGACATATTTTAAGAGATACATGTATACAGTAAGTCCATATGTTTAAATTCACTCCCCTCTTTTTTAAAATGCCCAGTTCAGATTTCGTCATACCAATTAAACCCACTTGCCCATCAGGCGGACTGAAGATCAATGGCTAATCTCAGTTTCCACTGTCAAGCCATTCACCTCCTTTCACCCTCTGAACATAAGCAGTGATGTCGCCAAGCTACAGAACCCTGGAAGTAAACACCCAGCCTGAGATATCTACTCCTGGACTTGGGTCTGACCAGTATGGGTCACTGAAACAGGAGCATAGGAGCCCATTATGGTGTTCTATGTGGGCCCCCAGCCGACTCAGACTGAGATTTAAACCAGAGTGTTTCAATGGCATCAAGAGTGACTCCTGCTATGTTATAACTATGGGTGGAGCAACAGAGAACTGATCTTTTTATGGGAAAACTGGAGTATTACCACCACTATTCTGACACTTTGCTGTTTTTGTACATGTGAAATGGTTTTGATTAGATATAGTTAGCTAGAAATTACTCAGAACTTAACCTGCTGTTTCCAGCTGTTACTATCTCATTTCGCAACATTAAACAATTAAAAAAAAGTTTTTTTTTTCCCCTTAGAAATGTTTAAAGAAAAAACTAAACTAATGGGCATTTTTGCTTAGAGAGATGTATAGCATAGCTTTTGATTTCAGTCATTTTAATGTTCAGTTAATTGCATACATTATGAGCAGTCAGACTGGGTGCTTGGGGTTCTCATATTAAATACCTGAAATATGTGGCAGGTGCAGGAGTGAGTGTGTGTGTGTGTGTGTGTGTGTGTGTGTGTGTGTGTGTGTGTGTGTGTGTGCTGTATTCTTTTATACTGCTGAGTTACAGTGTATTCAGGTGGTAATGCAGTGACCCTTTCAGTAAAAGCCAAGTGATGGATTCCCCTCTCTCTCAGGCAAGATGAAACCTGAACTCGAATTAGCAAGGGCTTCCAGGAATTGATTTTACACAGATGGCAGGTTCTCTCTTTTACTGATGGGGTTAATTATGATTGCTGGAAAGAAGCTCAGCTCTTTCCACTGCACAACAATCAAGGTGGAATAGAATTAGAAATGGAATAAACCACAGCAGATACAGAGAGATCCAAAATAATGGATACATTTTTTATGTAATATTCTCAATTGTAGTCTAATTTTTTTGCAGACCTGTCTGCCAGATAAGTCATAAACACTATACGAAAAGACTTTACATGATAGAACTGATCTTGGCCTGACACATGATGATTTGCGCAAAGCAATGTAACGACACCAGACACTGTTGTCAGCTTTGGTCTGCCTGGATACTTTAAATGGAAAGCTTCTGACAAGCATTTTGAAACGCATGTTGTTCAACATTGTATGTGTTCCAGTTCTCCGTGACAGTCCACTTCTGCATCTGAAACGAAATAATAATATTTTATTATCCCCTGCAGGAGATATAGTGGAGGTGGGCGTATGCCATTTATTTGTAAAACAGCTTATTACATTGTGATGATACTTGGTAATAACTTTATTTAGCATATGTTATCTGGAGTATGAGATTGTGGGAACATATTGAGGTCTGTCTGTACATCTGTCTGTTTTTATGACCCACCTTTTACATGCATCTGGAGAAGACAAGACGTTATTCCCCATGCTGATAATCAGTCATTTTCATTTACCCTGATAGTAACACCTTGTTTGATTACCTAATGACATAGGTCATAAATACCATTTAATAATTTTGATTAAACTATTCACTAACATTTCTTTTTGTATAGTAGTCTTTAGATATTGTTCATTTACATCATGGTCATCACATTCTGAGAAATCTAATTTTGAATTTAGAGATGTATACACCCAGGAATGCAAACTATAGGTTACCTACCATAACCCTGGTTCCCTGAAAGAGAAGACGACCACTACCAGATAGGTATGGGATATTTCCCTTCCAGTGATGATGCACTGTCACTCACAGAAAGATAATCCTCTTTTTCCATTGGACCTGTGAGGGTGACTGAAGCGACCTCATGGGTGGTGTTCGTCTTCTCTTTCAGGGAACCAGGGTTACGGTAGGTAACCTAACATCCCCTTTCAATTCGAAGATGATCACCACCAGATAGGTATGGGATAACCTATACCAAAGCCATTGCGAAGGAGAAGGAATGACAGCAACTGAGGGACGCACAACACTGTCTAACCCAGTGGTTAGCAGTGTGAACTTACTCCCTCAAGGACCCTTGTGCCTACAGAAGGCAATGCAGGGTCTACCACATTGATACTGTAGAATCTGATGAAAGTATGCGGCGAAACCTCATCTAGCTGCAGTACAAATATCAGACATCGAGGCGCCCTTGAAAAGGGCCGAAGATGTAGCCAACCCTCTAGTGGAGTGTGCGGCTACCCTAGTGACAGGGTGACAGTTGTATTCCCTCGGTAGGCGGGACCGAGTGCGTCATCACTGGAAGGGGCCTTTCAGCAGCTCTGGTATAGAGAGCTCAGTGATACCTACCCGAAGGGCAGGAATATCCCATACCTATCTGGTGGTGGTCATCTTCGAATTGAAAGGGAACGCTATCTCTCTGCCCTCTTCGCAACTATTCAATGGTGTACAGCCCAGTAGGTGGCGCCAAAGAACGAGTAACATAAAGTAACATATTACTAAAACATAATTAGTCATTCTGCATGTAGTAATATTTTGCATAACGTTACACTTGTGAATCAGATGGCTTTCGATAACATTAATGTGTTTTTGAAGATGAGATTCTTATATTTAGTAAGCAAAGGGTTTAAATGGGGGTACACAGCAAATTCACTGAATGCATTTTGTGCAGGTGAGAGCAAGGCTGACTGTTCATTTCTCTTCTTCAGTTCACGCTCGCATGGCAGTGATATTTCAGAAATAATAATAAAAAAAAAAAAAAAACCTAATTGGTCAGTTCAAACTCTCCTGTGGTTGTGTGAAAGCAGGCAGGTTAGATATGCTTTTTCAAAAGGCAATGTTGTTGACCTCCAACTTGCTTTGATGCTACAAAGCAGAATGTTCTCGTCAGAATAAGGGTTAGAGGGAAGCCGGTAGAGATGGTCAAAAGAAATCTAGGTCAGTTTTCATTAAAATGGAAGAAATTAAATCAGTGGCCATTCGATACAACACTTATCACAGCCAGCTACTGGAGAGATCTGTAGAAGTGTAGGGAAAGCACAGGACTAGCCCTAACCCGAGGCACCGGTCTGTATGTCTATCTGTATGTGTGTCTCTAGAACCACTTATCATGGTGTGATGAAACTTGTCAAGAACATTCTTTAGTGGTAGACATTGAGTCAGAATCAGTAGGTGGTTTTCCATCTATCTCTATGAATTTATTGTCACAGAATACAGGTATATGCAGAGAACAGCTTAACCTTATGTGATATTCTTCAGCATGTTTCTGAGTATCAGAATCTAAGTGTCAGGGGATATATTGAGACATGTCCATCCACCTGTAAGTTTGTGTGTATTTTTAATAATAATAATAATAATAATAATAATAATAATAATAATAATAATAATAATAATGTATTTTAGAAGTGTTTTAATGCCATCTAGTGGTTTAATGAAATATCACATTCCCTTCCTAATAACACTATGTAACACCATTTTTGTTCCTGGGTAGTAAGTGTTATTTCCTAATTAACATGTAACATGTATTTATACTAAAGTAATACAAAGATGACTACAAAAGTGAGTAGTTTTTTGAGATTTGCAATTATACTGTATTTACAGTATAATTGTAAATCTCAAAAAACTACTTACTTCTAAATCTGTTGTAGTCATCTTTGTATTACTTTAGTATAAATACATGTTAATTTGGATTCATATGTTGTTTTTTTCTGACTTTATGTGAATGAAAAGACACACATTTGCCCATTTTCCCATTGGAAATAGTGATATTTTGAAATATCACTGTCCTGGTCACAAAAGCAAAGTTTGTGGGGAATAATAGCCATGTTCTATACTTTTGAGGCATAAGCAATTAGGAAATAACACTTACTACCCAGGAACAATTTTTTTTTTTTTTTTTGTTACACAGTGTAATCTTAGTTTTAGTCAGAATTGACAAGTCAGCAGATCTGTCAGATTTTGATTGGGAGCTAATAATATATGCTCAGTTGGCAGGTGCTTCCAAATCCAAACAATCTACACATTACTAGGTTCCATAAAGGGTTGGTGTCATAAGGATCTTTTTTTTGCCACTCAGGTGAGCACATTGAATCAATGCAGTCTCTTCATAGTGTTGACGTAGTTGTTTCTACCTGAAGCAATTCAAATGAAAACTATGTACTTGTATTTATATACTGTATTTAATTTGATTAATTTGGTCCAGAGTGTTTGAAATAGGATCACTTTTAAGTCCCATTTTAACATTCAAATCTGTTCATTTGACAGCACTTACCATAATCTGAAATAACAGATCAATGAGGATTAGGAAATCTACATCTAAAGAAGATCACAGCTCCAGCTTCGATCTTAATGGAAATTAGTGCCTTAATATGTATAGTTCATAGTAATATAAAACCATAATAATACACTACTAATTAGTGTATGATTGTATGATTCATATAAGACCTAATCAACATTGAAGTCAACTCCACTTAATCATCTTGTCTGTTGGCTCCCAGGGGCTTCAGGCTGTGATGACAGTAATGGTTTCTCCCAGAGAATCTGACAAGCATCTGTTCTTCCTAGGATATAAACTTGTTTGCGTATGCCAGACTGCTCCTATTATAGCCGCCATGTGTCACGCACACAGCTGCTTGAAGCTATAAGTGCAGGTTCCAGTGCTTGACACATTCCTGCAATATTCATGGGGCAACAAATGAGAAACCCTTGCCACAGTCCACAGGGTGTAGGTATACTGCGAGCAGCCAGCATGACACTGATCTGCCAGGTGTTTATATTGTTAGGGATAGCTAAGCCAGTCATATATGCTGTCTTGCCTACTGAGATTGAAATAATGGTACTGGCTACATAAGAGCTTTATGTAACAGCTGGCATACCTCAAGCCAAACCGGAACACCTCTGGTCATTCAGTCCTGGGCTTTTCTCAAAGACTGGCAGTTGTGCTCAAATGTGCAGAGCTATGTAATTGTTTGGTGATGTGAACCCAAGTTGAAACAAAACCTATTACCCAGGCTTTCAGCTGTGAAATGCTACTTCATTTTGCTATCTAGTCTCCTAAGGATTTTGTTTATATATTGTAATAGTATTATTTTAAGACTCGATATTTTGGGCAATTTTGACAAGCAACTTAAAATAACATTGTAAGTACCAATTATTAACAGTTCCTTTACCAAGATGGCGCAGTTTCTTCAGGAAGTTGTTTCTTTCCAGGTCACAGTTTATGAGGCGGAGGTGTCACGTGTGCGTACGAAGTTCTTGTTTACATGTAGCAGCGATGTACTCGACCGTTCAATCGCAGCTCTGGTAATCACTGTTATCGGGAAAAAACACATTGCTAAATAATAAGAGGATACAGTCTATCACTCTTCTTAACAACTGACTACCTGTTTTAGCTGGGACTACTACTGAAAACTCGCTGAGGTAACCTTTGTATAAACGAGCAGGCCGGGAAGCCTCGAGCTTTCCAGAGTCGCTCTCTCGGTTCCGTTTGACGTTTTGATACAGTGGTAATGCAGCGGATACTTGGTAGCAAACCAGGTGGAATTTTGACTATTTTAAAAAATTCAAATAAGGACTTAATCGAGGAGCTTGACAATTAAATTCCACGTTTAATGTTATTTCCTCAGAAACGTAAACTTGTTTCGCTAGGATTTTAACCCGACCAGCTCAACAGTTCTTGCCCCCTCCAGATTGACTAGGTCGGTGTGTGGTCTAATTCTCCGGGGCCCTGAATCGGGGCGGGTTTCCCGGTTCCGGCCCTGTAAAGCGGGCGGTGAGGAAGAAGTTTTCGGGGAAGGGATGGCTCGGTGGGTCTATCCGAACCCAGGGTACTGCAGTTTTTGAGGGAGGCTGTGTCCGCATAGAGCCGGGCCGAGGGGTCGCGCCTGCCATGGCCTCCTCCTCGTCCCCTTTCTCGGACGGGCTGAAAGCCTCCGGAATAACGAGCAAAAAGAATGAGGAGCTTGCAGAGCTGATTGACTGTTTCTCAAAAATGCAGTACCGAGCTAAAGAAACGAACTCAAAGGTAAGCAAAGTTCAAAATTCAAATACAGTAACATTTAGTGGTCTTCGTTAGTTGCGTTATAAGAATTATACTAGTAATAGGACATATCCCTGGTGATTGAACTGGTGGATTTTGCTGCGGGTATTTGCAGCCCTTTGGAGTTACACAAACAAAGTGAGTTTTAGTTAAACGTGGGGCTTATGCACACATTAGGGTAACATTTGCTGGTTTTGGAATGTGCAAGATTATCTAATGCATAGTAGATAATAATTAGTACAGCATTTTGCACAATCTGACATTCAGTCTTGGGTTTCTTTTAAAGCAAAGATAATGTGATGGTTTTGTGATGTGACCTAAATGTCCACTGGGGGCTTGGTCGGGACCACTAATTGGACACCTATCCATAGGTGAAAGTCTTGAGTGGAAAAGTTGACTAAATAGGACATGTTAATGTGAAGCATCTCTTACACATTACAAGGCTTATTTATGTCGTCTTCAGTGTCACTGAAGAGTTATTCCTAAGTTCTAAGACACATACTTGTGCTCAACCAGCAGTAAAATACCCAACCTATCTGTGTGTGTCAGTGTGTTTTCTACTTAGAATTCCACATTGAAAAAGGCGTTTAACAACTGCTCAAAATCTTGCCAGTGTAGTGAATTAAACTGACTTGAAGTAGGGACTGGTTGATTTCAGTTATTAAAGAATACATTATGGAGATTTCATAATATTAATTAGTAAAGGACACTGCAACATACTGCAGTTGTTTGATGTTTTGTCCAGCTCCTGTAAGTATTATGTTTTAGGCAATACTATTAGTTCTTTGTCCTTTGGGAGAATGCTGACCTACAAGAAGGTACATGCATTTTAAGTAAATAGAAAAGTATATATTTATTGCCAAATTTGAGGCATTTGTAGAAGTGAGGACCAAAGTGAGTCAACAAGTCTGATTCCTCTTAATGGAAGCAGTTTAAAGTTGTAACACATTTGACAGAAACTCTTAGGGATGTTTAAAAATCCATTCATTAAAACCATTAAGAAAGTTCAAGAGGAAATGCATGTGAGAAATGCTCAAAATGTAGTCTTCCCCCAATTATATACCTCTCAATAGATTAGTAAATTGTGTATTGTTAGCAGCTTTTTTTGTAACTTGTCTTTTCCCAGGTGGAGCGCATTGAGAAACGGTATTTGGAGTTGTTTGGCAAGGATTACAAATACAGTATAATTCACAATGCAAATGGGGAGGTGTGTGGGCATTACCCTCGGAAGATAGTCTTTTTGGAGTATGAGAGCTCTGAGCACGACAAAGACAGGTAATACAAAGTCAGCTCTTTACATTTTACCAACCTAAAGATGAATACTTCAGCATTATTCTACAGCACTCAAAACTGTTATGTTAATTATTAGATCTAACGGTACCTTTCACTTTGACCTGTAAACTAAGATGACTGCCACCACAACATTCTTATACTCAAAGTACTCATATTTTCATATATAACCATGGTATGCTAAACATGTTGACCTCTAGACGGCACAACACATTTTATATTCGATCCAAGTACCCTTTTGTTTCCTTTTAAGCTTATATTGAGAATATCATGTATGTGTTTCTTGTACAGTCAGTATAAAAAACACTGCAATTGGATCATTCCATGCCAAGTAAGATGATAGATTTAAGGTCTCTTAATTGATGGTCAAGGTGTAGGTTTTCTCAGGTTTTCAGCAGTTATCTGGTATAATCGGTGCACACACATAAGGAAGGTATTGTAAATGTTGGTACATCCTTTATAAAATCAGCAGTAGTTGCACTCTTGTCTAAATACACCCAAAAGGACTATCAGTCTCTATGATAAGTTTGGAGTAGATGAAACTTCATGGCATTACTGCACGGAATCGGTGCATCAGAGTCCACATTTTGCACGAGGATTCTAAAAACAAGTACCTGTAACTCTGCTAGTTAAAAACAAATACTAGGCTATTTTTAAAGATAGAAATTAAACTAGTCACTTCCTCATTCTTACAGTTGTAGTAGTACTTACTGTATCCCAGTAACAGTTTTTACTGTGTCAGCTGAGGTGTGTTCTGTAGCTCTTTCGCTTCTGTAAAGTTTCTGCAACAGTTGACATGATCATCTACAGTTTTGTCAGACATCTGGCTCATGCTTCAGTGTATATTCTTGAGCTGAAGCATTTCCAATTGTAAGGAACAATTATGCCATGCAGCTTCTTAATTTATCCAGTAATTTACCACAAATTTAAACCAACCCTTCTATAAAAGAATCCATTGCAGGAATGGTTAACTTTGTCAAGCCACTTTAGTAACCATAACAAAGTAGGAAAAGTCAAATGAACGAATATTTCCACATTAAAAAAGGCATGTGTGGCAGGGTGGAAGCCCTGCCGGTGTAAATAAGGTTAAAACTTTTTGACCTCACTGTAAATTGCCAACTTTATTTTTCCAATTATGTGTTTTGGGCATTTCAGGTAGTTTGTCTAAGATAACTAATATTTATGTTTATTAAAATACTGTTAATTAAGGTTGCTGTATTTTGACTTTAACATTTGATTACAATTATGTTCATCCACTTTAGGAAATTGTTTTGCGTTTTCAGTTGTTCTGTGTCTACATGGTATTTAGAGCAATACCTATCTCCATGAAATAAAAACTGTTTATTTATATAAGCATACATAACAATACAAAATATCCATGTAACAACAGTAATAGAGAACACCCTATAGAGAACACATACTTTATAGGGTGTCATCATATCATATGTGCATTTGCAGATAGATCAGGATATTATAAAACAACTGACAATTTGTTGTGCTTACAATTCCAGTTTTCAGATACTGCGCTCTGTTTCATTGCACACACTTTTTTGTCATTCTTGTAAGGAGTTTGTTATATTACTCGCTCCCATGGATAATGCGCACTGTTTTAGTGACCTGGGTCTCGTTTCTTAACACTACATTCCTCTGCACACTTCATAGACGCGTGCACTATACAGTTGGCTTCTACTGTAACTCTGTGTTTGTTTTTCTTAGGTTTGAGAGCACTGTGCAAGTTACTAAACTCCAGGACTTGGTGAATCGCAGTAAAATGGCTAGGTGTCGAGGGAGGTTCGTCTGCCCTGTTATCCTTTATAACGGCAAGGTAAATAAGCTAATTTTTGGAAATAGTTTACTCTGTGACAAATGCACTCTGTTGAAAGAATGTTATGTTCATTCCAGTTAATAATTTAACAAATTATGTTGAAGTTACTAAAAACTTGGAGGTTTTCCTATAATAGTTATGTGAAATCTAAAAGTTATGAATTTTTTTTGTCATCCCCAGCTTATTTAACAGGGATGGGTCTTAATTGAAAGAATCACGCACTAAGATCATCAAAGCATTGTTTAATTATGTATTTTGAAATATTTATACTACATAAGGCATTACCTTTCAATTATTAACTTCACTACACCAGAATAGAGTATTGTCTGTTGTGACAGGAAATAATGATGATAATAATAATGCATTTTAGCAGCATCATATAAACTAGGTGGGGTAAGGAAAGGTTTTAGTAGAAAGAAAAATTTTAAAACAAAATGAGAGTACAGCCCTGATTAAAAAATGAAGTGTATTTGTCTTGTGTTAAGTGCATGGTAAAAAGATAATTATTTAAAGGCAAATAACTTCAGGGTAAAAAGGCTCTGTTGTGTTGGGCAATGTAGTCGCAGCCTTTGTGCACCCAAATGCAATTTTTAAAGCATTCCGTTCTGTTTGTTCCTCTTGAATATTATTTCAAGGTAGAATGCACTGAGCAGTGATGTGTACTGAAGCTACAATTCAATTTAAATCTGCATGCTGCTGTTTTCTCTATTGCAGCACATCTGTCGTTCTTCCACGTTGGCAGGATGGGGAGAGTTGTATGGACGAACTGGTTACAACTACATCTTCTCAGGTAGGCTTGTAAGGGAGTATGAGTGGTTTCCATCAACTTTCTGCACTGTGAAAAGATACAAGATGTAATACAGACTCTGCATATAAGTAACGTGTTATACGTTTTGCAGATTTTTTTCAGAGGAGAATACTTTCTCCTCCATGATGTACCGCATACAACACTAATGGTTTCTTTTTGGACAGAACACCTTTGCCAGTTAGAACTCCACTTAACGTGTGCTATACAATCTGCTTTGATGAAACCTTGGGCTATGTGATCCGCAATGTTTAAATTTACTTATAAACACTTAACCGATGGATGGGACTTCTCAAGTAAAACCATCCATCCATCCATCCATCAGCAGACAGTTGGGGATTAAATAAATATATATAAATATATAATACATTTCCAGTAATGAACATGGTGCTAAAAAAAAAAACTATTACTGAAGAAAAGGTTATTTGCACAGGTAATTCTGGTAGAGTACACCTGGCTTATTTGAATACAGCACAGTGTTAAAACACAGACTAACTGGTCTTTTGTTTTAATCAGTATTTTCACACTGCTGAATGATGCCGATCTGATATTTTAGAATTGTACAGGTAACTTACACAACGTAATTAACAATAAAATGTCAAACTCTTCTTTTGATGTAAAACTTGACTTTCATTCAAGGCGTGAGCTATTTATTTGCATTTAAGTGGGAATTGTAATACAATACTATACTTTCATGTGATTTTAATGTTGCATGTTTCTGTACTTAATTGACCTCAAAGTTTTTTTCTTTGTTCCACTAAGCATTAAAGTTCAATTCTCCTCATTCCTCAGGGGGCTTGGAAGATGCAGGGGCCATGTCGGATGACGTCCCTGATGAGGATGATGATGCAGTGCGGTAAGTGTTTTTGGGGATTTTACTTGGAATGGATTTTAGCTTTAGTGTAGCAATTAAGGTTCATTATACTAGATTATTTAAGCAAGTTTAAACCAGTATCTTGCTGAACAGAAGTGCATGCTATGTTAGAATAAGAGCCTTGCCTGAGTTTAAATGAAAACATTCATTACTTGATAGGAAACACTATGATACATGAGATTGCACCACTAAACCAGTGGTTCTTAAACCATTCTATGCTTTATCAAGGCTGCCCATCAATTGAATCAGTAAGAGGAATGCAAATGCATGCTGCCCAAACCAAAATTAAATGGAAGGTATCATAGCTGCATAGCAGTTGCTGTTACCAACACCATTAAAAAACCAAATGATTAAGAGGTTACAAGCAGTTTTTGGGGGTCTACAGTGGCCACAAACCTGCCTGATAGAAGCCTAGGGGTGCTGAGGTCAATTTAGGTGCACTCGCAGAGCTGTGTGAGGAAGCTGTCATGATACCTGCAGGCACTTTTCTTAATCTTATGAAGTAATACTCCATGTAAAAGTTGGAGGAGAGAAATCCTATACCAAACTATATATATATATATATATATAATATATATATATATATATATATATATATATATATATATATATATATATATATATATATATATACACACACACACACACACACACACACACTTTGTCAACTTCAGTAGACCTTCTACAGGCAGTGAACAGTTTTAAAAAAAAAAAAAAAAAAAGAAAGATGTGAAACTTGCTACTGAGACAAATCCTATTTAGAACGAGGAGTAATAAGATAGGGTAGTGCTTTTCGGACAATAACCATTGTCTTTTAGATTACATTATAACAGTCTTCTTGAGTATTCAGCTTTCATTTTCAAATTGCTAAAATAAATTGACCATTATAACCCTGCCAATCTTGTTGTGTCTGAGTTGTATGTACTTTTGTTTTCCCCTTTCTCAGACTAATACCTGTTCCATTACTAAATAAATAAATCCACATTATGTAACTTGAGTAGGTAGTTACCAACTGTACAAACAAGTTTTATGCTGTGTATTCTAGAAATGGGGATTCTCAGCTGTTTGACAAAGTCAGAGGTCATGACATCAAACTGCTCCGATACCTGTCTGTCCGATACATCTGTGACCTGATGGTGGAAAACAAGAAAGTGAAGTTTGGCCTGAAGTAAGGGGAACTTGTATGTTTGTGTTACTCTATCAACTGTTGGATAGAGTTTCAGTGTTTAATCTGTATATATTGTTTCCAGTGTAACTTCCTCCGAGAAGGTGGACAAGGCTCAGCGCTATGCAGACTTCACCCTCCTTTCTGTTCCATATCCAGGTAACTGCAGATTTCATTGTTATACTTTGTATGGCGTCTCATACTACTTGTGCCGTTACTGCTATAAATTGACTAATTTTTTTACGAAACAACCTGAAACTTGGTTAAAATCAAATAGAACCAAGGTTCAAGACCCTATTGAAAAAACGTTGGCTCGCGAATTTCTAAGTGGCAAGTTACTGTGAGGCAGGCTGACAGTAAGCGATATATCTATATATATTATATATATTATATGGTATATATATATATATATATATAATATAATATATATTATATAATATATATATATATGTATATATATATTTTATAATATATCCATTATAATATAGGTAGATAGTCTGAAACTTCATTTTTATGTATGTCAACTAGTCTGAAGCTGCCAGTTAGAAATATAGTTGTTTCTTTTCCATTGTTTCTAGGCTGTGAATTTTTTAAGGACTACAAAGACAGAGATTACACTGCAGAGGGTCTGGTCTTCAACTGGAACCAGGTATGAAAGGAATGGGATGTAATTGGAAATTACTCAGTGTTGAATTGTAATGCAGTTCCTTGTAAAACAAAAGTAAAAATAATAAGCATATTCATCATTTGTTTTATATTTTGCTATAATAAAGCACTATATTTCAGTGTAATGTCTCACAGTAAAACACACCAAATTACAGCAGAGAAGATTCATTCTCTTCCATATTTTAAGAGTTAACATTTTTTGTTCCAGCTATTTTTGGCACAGTACATTATGTTTGAATTAAGGCAAATTGATGGGCTCAAAGAATGGCCAGTTTTTTTTTATTTTGCTAGTTTTTCCTATATCCTTAAACATTCAAACATGAGGTATATAGTAGTACTAAAACGTATATAATTAGATAAACATTTTAACTTTGTCTTTGTTATGGTTTAATTTTTTTTTTTAATGTAGCTTCAAAGGTAATTTTTTTGGTTAAGTACATTTCTTTTACTTTTTTATGATGTGTTCGTAATTATTTGCAGGACTTTGTAGATGCCCCCCTAACAATACCAGAATCCCTCAGCAAGAACTTGAATATCAATTGGAGAGAATACCAGGTGAGTCTCTCACCATCCTAAAGTGACACCTGGTGGAAGAAGCAACACTGGAGTAGCTGCAAGTTTATTGTTTAACCCGTTGCGATCCATTTATTCAGCGCTTGTCAGGCGTGTCAGGTCCAGTTTATTTTCATACTCTGTTTATTTTACACGCGCTAATTAAGGTTTTTGTGAAACAGGTTTAAAAGGCACTGTATCGCAAAAGGACACTCAGTACTGCATCTCCAGCCAAGCCCCACCCCTTGTTCGCTGTATTTTTCACATACCTCTTTATAGACGTGCATACTGATAAATCCTCTTCTGATCACTCGTTTTCTCCAAAATCCTCAATAATGTGTTCCAAGTCATTATTTTATTACTATTGATGATATTCTTTGAGTGCTGGATGCAGAAGCAGCTAGCTCCTTTTTATGTCTGTGTTATCTATATGGAGCATGGGGCTATCAGATGTTCCCTTTTTTGTTGTTTTTTCTGATTCATTCAGCTCCTATCGGTCTCACTCGGCCATTGGAAGGTTTGCTAAACGACTAGAGACCTGTGCTTTACGTCTTTTTGATGTCGGACTGAAAAGAGAAAATTGTAATGTCGACCTGGTCCGACATAGGACCGCAAAGGGTTAATAATATCGGTGTACAAAAACACCCCAAAAATTGGAGGAAAAAGGATATCCACCTCTAAATCTACCTTACTGTGGATAATGTAAGCAATGATACCTAGTTCCTGGTGAAGTAGAGTGCACAAAAAGGTCCTAAATCAAAATGTGGACCTGAACCTATCACGTATGTGTGTCTATGTGAACACAAGAATGCCTTGGTTGTTGAATCCTCTATAGAGTAGGGTAGGCTGTGTCTAGTGGCGAGATTATGAAGACCTTAAGTGTATGCAAGTGTACTGGTTTACTTTTACAAGAGGGCAGATGCTCTTTAGGAATACATATACTACAGTTTCCTGTGTACAGTATCCTCCAATATTAATATCCTTATTTGTTTTCTCCAGTCGTGGGACCTGGTGAAGCAGACACAGAATTATCTAAAGCTGCTAGTTCATATTATCAACATTGATGGTAAGTAAAGATCTGTTGTAGATATAGATAATCTGCTATATCATTTTATGGATTATTTGGGTTTAAAAACTGGATGATTAGAGACTTCTCTTTGTAACTTATCAACCAATGAAATTTGCTATAGGAGATATTAAAACTGTTATAGGTCTTGCCTTTGCTCAAGTGGGGGGTGGGGGGTGGGGGACACGACACCAACAGGCATGGAATTTGTTGCAAATCCCATTGCACAAAGAGTTTGGCATCTATTTCATTCTGGCTGTTTAGGAGGAATTTAATGGCCAAGGGATTTTAAGATATGCTTTGAAACTATTTTTTTTCTTCTGCTTGAAATTCTCTTCTTGTCTCAAGTTTGTTGCCTTTATTAGCATCCTTCCAAAAGACTTGTTTGATGATCACATTTTTTGACTTTTAACACTTTTGTCTGCTAACTGTTTTCCATCACCCACAGATAAAAGTGGTTTGCTAGTGCACTGCATATCTGGCTGGGATCGGACACCTCTGTTTGTTTCGCTCCTGAGACTCTCGCTTTGGGCAGTAAGTACTTGTCTCTGCCAGTCAATTCTAAGCTAGTCTTTCTAATGTCATTTTTCTGTCAAGATTAACAGGGATAGAATATTAGTTTACGAGAAGTGTGCACAGACAATTAAGAATAATGTGGCTGAAATGAACTTACGTGTTAAGTTATAGTTTACCTTTGATTCATCTGCAGTATTGGCACATTAATTATTCCAGCTGTATCTTTGAAATATGGCACAAAACAACCTAAATCTTGGTCTCAGCAAATATGCCCCCTATATATTGGACTTCTGGAAATGCAGCTTTTTGCTTAAACTACCAAATATCTGCTGACAAGAGTAAGCAGAGCTGTGTGTTCCTGAATATGCGATCATTTGGATAAATAACTATTTCAATGCTTTGTAAAGCAGAGAATACTGCTCTAAAGATTATAGATCAATATTCATATGCATAACATGCAAACCTTTAAAACTACTTATTTGTTTCAGGATGGTATGATCCATGCTACTTTGGAGCCAGCAGAAATACTGTACTTGACTGTTGCCTATGATTGGTTCCTTTTCGGGTAGGTGTCTTACAACTTTCTTTGGTGCTTGGCAGTTTTAAAGCGTAACTGAGCTGGCAAAGTACTTTGCCGTGAAGCTATGGCCTGCATGCTTTATTAAATGGTTTATGGACATGGTATGGAATACTTGTGTAGTAAAAAAGAAAAAAAGTCTACCGTTTCTTCCATAGAGGGAATCACATTTTTTACATACATGCTTTACTGTGTTCCACACAGCTTACAAGGTTTTGTCTAGAGGAGTAATTAGGTCAGTATGACACTCAAGGCTGCTTTTGTGGGAAAACAAACATTCCTATTTGAATGATTTTGTCTACCATGTGGTGCTGTGTGCTTCTGGGGGAAAAAAACTCACTTTTTAATGTCACCTTAATGATGGAATACTAACTTTGGGACAGATGGTTTTAAGTTTAAAGCAGTTGGTGTAACCAAGGGAATATGTGTAGCATCATTTATTTGTTGAATGAAAATCACACTAGTAATGTTTCAAACTGTGTAAACACCATTAATGTAATTGTATTTTTGTCTGCTCCTCAGACACATGCTCCCAGATAGACTGAGCAAAGGAGAGGAGGTGAGTGGCCAAATATCAAGGGAGAGGAAAATACATATAGCTCATATCTCTTTGATTTTAAACACATTCAGAAGGAGACACAAAACTATAATTTTCAAGCTGCAGTGTCCCGTAACCATGTTTACTCTGACAAAGTAGATATTTTTTATGGGATCATTTTAATACATTCTTCCATTGAGAAGTAAATTGAGCAACTCTGTTTCTGAGAAAGCAGACCAGATTTGGTGACTTGCTCAAAAAATTAGTTCTAGTATAATGTCATCTTGTTTTGTTGGTTCAATCCATTTACACAAAAACTATATAGTCAGTTTACTAGTGTCTTAAATACATCTTGTTGATGTTTTTTCAATACATATTATATAATCAATCATATCATATTTTAAATGACTGTACATCTATATGCAAACAATACACAACACATGAAACAGTAATACAGCTGCTGCATCTCTTAAAATGTAATAGTGCTGTTTTACTTTGTTTACTAAAATAGTCTGCCTGTGCCTTTTTTTTCTTCAATTTAGCCTATACTTTCAGATTTTCAGAATGCCTTTACTATACATTCTGCCATCAGAGGGCGACCTTTAACAGCAAAGCCTTTTAAATAACAATACTAAAAACATTATCGTCCTGTCCACAGATATTCTTTTTCTGCTTCAATTTTTTGAAGCACATCACCTCAGAGAAATTCTCGGCTGTGAAAAAACAAAGGTAAGGTATCTTCACTCTAGGTTACGTGCAAATAATGCTCAATTGCAAATTATGCTCTTTAGTGATATAAACATGATTACTCCAACAGGAGTTATTCAACCAACTGACTTGTGTCAGTTTATTCATTTTATTTTTTGTTAAACCTCCTTTAAAAATATAATAGTTATTTGTCAAGGCCATTGACTTCTAGCCAACTTCTTTCTTCACACCATGTGGGGCAGCGTGGGTTACACAGCTCTGCTTTTGTTTCCACCTGCCATGGAACCATTTTATCAATTAAATGGAGGAAAAGCCTCCAAAGAATGTGGTCCACTTGACCTTACAGCATTTTTTTATTTATCAATTTCACTAATGTTGATATTTGAACTTGGTCCGTCTCCATGCTTTAATTTCATGTTAATCACATTTCTCAAGTATGTATGCGGTGTACTGGCATGGATATTCATCTGGGAAGTGCTTTTGGTAATGCAAACAGCATTCCTACTGCATAAAATAGTGCTATTAACAGGAGCGTTATATATCATGTTGCCTATAAAAGCTTGGTGGGATGGGTGGTAAACAAACTCTTAGGCACACTGGTCATGGTCAGAAAAAGCTGTCCCATCACTAAGATAACATTTTGGGAATGTAACATAGTTTCTTATTTGAGACCTGACTTCACATTTTAGAAGTACATCCATGCTACCTGATCTACTCAAGTGAGAGCTTAGGGATGTGTTTCAAAGATTGTAAGATTTATGTATTCCTTTATTTCTTCCTTGTGTATTTCAGGCGGAAAAGCTCCCACTTCAAAGATACTGATTTCACAGTAGAAGATATCTGCCAGTTAAGTAAGTTTATTTCCTTGCTAGTTTAGTTAAAAGTAATAAAGCCATACCTGAGAGGGTTTATAGGTGGTTTAAGACCAGCTTGCAGCGTCATAAGAACATAAGAAAGTTTACAAACGAGAGGAGGCCATTTGGCCCATCTTGCTCGTTTGGTTGTTAGTAGCTTATTCATCCCAGAATCTCATCAAGCAGCTTCTTGAAGGATCCCAGGGTGTTAGCTTCAACAACATTACTGGGGAGTTAGTTCCAGACCCTCATAATTCTCTGTGCAAAAAAATGCCTCCTATTTTCTGTTCTGAATGCCCCTTTGTCTAATCTCCATTTGTGACCCCTGGTCCTTGTTTCTTTTTTCAGGCTGAAAAAGTCCCTTGGGACGATATTGTTATTACCTTTTAGAATTTTGAATGCTTGAATCAGGTTGCCATGCAGCCTTTGTTCAAGACTGAATAGATTCAGTTATTTTAGCCTGTCTGCATATGACATGCCTTTTAAACCTGGAATAATTCTGGTCGCTCTTCTTTGCACTCTCTAGAGCAGCAATATCCTTTTTGTAGCAAGGTGACCAGAGCTGAACACAGTATTCTAGATGAGGTCTTACTAATGAATTGTACAGTTTTAACATTACTTCCCTTGATTTAAACACTTCTCACAATATATCCGAGCATCTTGTTGGCTTTTTTTTTTATAGTTTCCCCACATTGTCCAGATGAAGACATTTCTGAGTCAACATAAAGTCCTAGGTCTTTTTCATAGAGTCCTCCTTCAATTTCAGTATCTCTCATATGATATTTATAATGCAAATTTTTATTGCCTGCGTGCAGTACCTTACACTTTTCTCTATTAAATGTCATTTGCCATGTGTCTTGTGTCATTTTGAATGACCTTTGCTGCTGCAACAGTGTTTGTCACTCCTCCTATTTTTTTGTGTCATCTGGAAATTTAACAAGTTTGCTTACTATACCAGAATCTAAGTCATTAATGTAGATTAGGAAGAGCAGATCCCTGTGGTGCACCAATGGTTACCTCGCTCCATTTTGAGGTTTCTCCTCTAATCAGTACTTTCTGTTTTCTACACGTTAACGACTCCCTAATCCATGTATATGCATTTCCTTGAGTCCATACTGCGTTCAGTTTGAGAATTAATCTTTTATGCGGGACTTTGTCAAAAGCTTTCTGGAAATCTAAATAAACCATGTCATATGCTTTGCAATTCTCCATTGTCGATATTGCATCCTCATTGGGCCACTAGGTTTCTAATTTATTCAAACTTCTGTTGATCCCTGAAGTGCAGGGTTTTATTGTTGTACACATACTGGGTAACTGGATCATCATAGAGGTGTGTATTTTAACAACTGCTTCAAAATCAGTCCTGCTCCAGCTAATAAAATAAATAAGTTGCACATGCCCTACTTTTTCATGGAAGTATTTAAAGTGTAAGTTCTTTCGTATGTAGCTTTAGTAAGAGGTCTCGTGTCTTACAATGATCAAACGTGATCTGGGATGATTCTTGTGAAAAAAGACTAAAGGGAATAAACTGTTTTACATTTCACAAGCTAGTGTTGATGTTGAATAAGTAACCCTGTAAGGTTGGGTTTTTATATGCAAATACGCAATTTTTCCTTCTCGTATCTAATTTTACAGACTTTGGTATTTAATAGTGTTCATAGAAACTCTGAGTGAAATACACACTAACATTAGTCTTCAACATGGGTACCACATTTGCTGTCCTATGACTTTTTTTGGTTTCTGGATGTGACTATATACTAGTCCTGTCAAGTTTGTTTTTACAGTAGCAATTAACCATTAAGGCAAGTCATTTGTTACTGCCGCCACCATAAAGCCTCATATCTCAGATACAGATTTTATATTATAACCACTACAGGCTAAATTAACTTTTACTTCACTTTCCGAATGACGGAGACCACATACTTGGAAATAATATCATATTTTGTAAACAGCTTTATTCTCATTATCTGGTTTAAATATTTAAATATTTATTTATTTATGTATGTATTTAACACTATCTAGTGTTTCTTTTTTGTATCTACCATTATTTATGTTGTTCAAACTTTTACTTCTCAGCCTTTGTTACTATGAGCTGTGCTTTACATTTTATTCTGTTCATTGGAGTATAATTTAGCATTCTTAACAGGAGTGAGAGCATTAAGACATTTGCTTAGCCGTGAAATCCCTCCTCAACCCTCTAATGCAAGCCCTGTGTATAATTTAACAGGAGGTTGAAATAACTGTACAAGATGTTTTTGTAGAAATTGCTGCATATGTCTCCCTCAAGGCCAAAACTACATAAAACCCCTAGTAAATGTTTTGAGTTTAATGTTTAAGTATTGTTTTGCCATTTTACTTGCTTTTCCATGTATTAAAATATTGTGTGTGAGAGAGAAAGAGTTTATACATGGTGTACAATTTGCAGAATCCTAGTAAGATACCGAACTAATAGAATTTTGTAGATTTACTGTTTTTGACTATAAATGAGAAGAATTAGCACTAGCTACTGTACATCAAGCACATTGGCAGTAAGTGACATGAGAGCTTCTCTTCACGGTGCTGAGTGCGGCTCAATCCTGACCCTGCCAATCTGATTTGGACCTCTCTCAAGTAGTGGCTGCCAATTGTGCCAAGACAAGTAGTGTTAATGTTAACACGCATTTCCCATGTGACCTGATCCGATGTAAATGCCTAGTGAATTAGCCCACTGCACCACCTATGCCTGTCCCCATTGGAGTGTTTATTTTCCTTTCCTAAGCAGCTCTGAGCTCTGTGCTGTTTGTGTTTCAGGGCGGAAAGACCGGGGCAGCGCCACCAGCCTGAGTAGTGACTTCTCGCTGATCCAGGAAGACTCTCCAGCTGCAATGGGCAGCTTTAACTATGAAGGAGTGGAGCTGATATCAGCAGGGCCTCAGGCACAGGCTGCTTGGTGAGAAATTGTGATAAATGTTAAATCAATGTAAAAAAAAAAATGCTTCCAGAAAAAGGATGTATAATTGAATTGCCTCTACAAAACAAGCATTTTATTGCTGTACTAATGTACTGCAGTTACCTTTTGTAAGTGTGCTTTCAAGATGGAAAAAGCTTTTTAACATGGAACTGCTCTTAAAAAATGTCACTCTGAAACACTTTTTGACTGTTTGTATCCAGGAGGAAAGGAAGGACGTCATCTCCACAGAATGTGTTGTGGAGTAAACATCACCCGCTAGAAGATAAGCCCCTGTATCCAGGAGTGGTAGAGGCCAAGTCCTCCAGCTCTTCCTCTTCAAACCAATCTGAAAACAACTTCATGAGGCCAGGGAGCAACCCATTGCCGGTGCCGGGGAGTAACCCGTTGCCTGTACCAAGGGGAAGGTTGGTAGATCTCATCACTCTTACACACAAGATTAATTGAATTAATTCTGACAAAAACTCTCATTTGTTGTTTGTATGCATCCTTGTAAACTTCAGTAAAGATCAGAGGTGCTTTATAAATTCAACTTCCCTTCTATTGGAGATCGTGATAAGATGGTGTACAACAATCCAACCCACCATCGGTGCACGAGGTGGCCAGGTCAGGAATATGTTGATAGATAGGCTGGTCATGTAAAGAAATTAGGTGTTGTAAGTTAGGAAAGATCTGTGCCTTGGAGTACATCAAACAGAATTGTTGGCAACATTGAAAACCATGAAAAATGTATTATGCCATTATTTTTTAGGGCTGGGACGATAGTTTTTTTTTTTACTGTCGATGCATCATTTTCATAAAGACCTGATGCATTGTTTTTTCAGAACTCAAAAGCAACATGTAAATAGAAGTACATATACATGCACCCCTCGTTATATCGCCCCTTGCTATACTGCGGATTTGGATTGATCAGGAGTTGGCTCCCCATTTTTCTGTCTACATAGGCACTTACAATTACCGTTTGTTTTATTTCGTGCTGCACATCACAAACAAAGTGTACAAAACAGTTCAAAACAAAGCATTACTATCGCACTGTTATACACAATAACACAAAGCAAATTCAAACGGTTTTTATTTTAGCCAACAAGGTGCTCATGTGTGGCACTAGCAAAAGCCACAAGGCAGTGACATCAGTTCCCTAGCAACAAGCCTCCTATGTTGTTGTTTGGAATTGATTACTTCAATGTAGCAAGTTTGTGCGTTTGAGAAAGGAGAGGAAGACCCATGAAATTAATTGGAGACTGAAGTTGATGAGAAGCAATTACCCTCTGCTGTAGAATTAAAATGGTGTGCTGCTTTTTGTACAAAAAATGAGAAAAAGCAGTTTGTGTAAAGGATTTATACTGACCCTGACGTACCCGATAAAACGAGGGAGTCGTTGTACAGTATTTGTTAGCCTATTTGTTTTTCTATGGGTCTCTTGCTATGTCGCGGCCCTCAATATATAGCAGATTTATTTTGGACCCTGACACCCGCGATATATCGAGTGGGTGGTGTATTTTCATTAGATCTAATCGCGAAAAGTAAACGTTTCTCCTGTTGAACTTAAAACTACACATTTCTAATTATTTATGTCTAGTCACACTGTCGACAAGGTTCCCCACAAAAACTTAATAAAAAATACAAATATTACTGTATTACCTTAAGATGTCTTGACAGAAACTGGGTTAGTGAAAGAAAAGAAAAAAAAACCTCCAACGGGGAACACAAGAATAACTATTTACAAGTCCAGTGTAACAAAGTCTGTGCTCTCTTTAGAGCTTATTTTCTGTTTTTATTCAGAAATATTATGGCATCCACATTCTTCGGTTTCAAAGAAGAACGGAGTTTGTTCACAAGCATCCCTGCTTTGCTGAGCACGTGCTCGCTTGGGACCAATGTTGCAGGGATACTTAACATGCTCTTTGCCAAGGCTGCTATCTTTGGAAAGAGTGTCTGGCTATTTTTCCACCAAATCAATCACTGGCCATTTTAACTGAAGAAGGCATTCTGACATAATAAACTTTGCTCCACCTTGTGCAACCAGTCTCCTTGCTGCTGCCATTAACGTATGGACTTGTCGCACATTCTCCAAGCTCTTCTGAATGCAGAGACTTATATTGTGCCCTGCACAGCTCACACTTGCCACACTACCAAAAAGTAACACAGCACTCTCACTTGCAGAAAGCAAAGACATTGCTCTGCACACGTTGGCCGCGTTGTCATGAACACAAGCTGTTACTTTTGTAGCCACTTCAAATTGTGTTTATCTGATTGATCGCTTCTGCTAAATTCACAGCTGTGTGTCTCGTGTCATTTTCATGTTGCAATACTTTTGACTCGAGTTCTCAGTTTTGCTTAATATAATGGCAGGTGACTGTTAAACACTTATTGTGCCTTTCCAGTGATGGACATTGAATTACACTCCTGACTTAAATACTGTCAAAGCTTTTCCTTTGAACGTTCATAGTCCAGAGTAATGAAATGGAGATTGTCTTTCGACAGGGTATTTCATAGCCCGGAGAAAGATTTGCAATCAGATTTTTAAACGCAGCTCCCTCTACTATACAGGTTTGATATCTTGTGTGCCAACCCTCACTGTCAGGCCTGTTATTCCTTTTACTCTGATGCTTTTTGGATCAACTTTATTTCCAAATAAGCTGTCACTGAAAGTGTTGCTTCCTTTATTTTTTTTTACTTGTGTTCCCCCTGTCACATTTTGTCGGTACTGTCTTACTAAAGATCCTGCAGGACTACACAAACAGCTCTTTTACCTTTTCCATTTCGTTCTTTGTAAAAAAAAAAAAAAAAAAAAAAAAAAAAAACCCCAAACAACTTCCAAACGTCTGACGGCATTATTTTAAATTAAATCGACAATTTAACTAGCAAAATCTGATCTTGAAATGCAGCCTACCTCTAGCCTCTTCTCTAGACTACTAGGTTTTTTTTGTTTTTTTTCAGGCTTACTCTGAAAACCTACGTGCTGCGTAGTAGGCAGTTTTTTTTTTTTTTTTTTTTTTTTTTTTTTTAATTATTTTTATTTAAAGGAACCAAAGGAAAGGCAAGAAATAAGAGTGTAGATTTACGTTTTGCCAGTCCTAATAAAAAACGGTCGTGTTTTGCGTCTTTTTTTTACGATCGATGGTTATTCCAATGATTCGATGCATTGTCCCAGCCCTATTATTTTTATTAATTATTTATTTAAACGATGAAAAAAAGGTACATTTACAATGACAACAACCAAACAAGACCAGAAATTAGCCCGTTAATTAATGTAAAGCAAGATAAACAGAAAGACTGTCTGCACTCAAATCTTCAGATTTGTAATTACTAATAAATCAATAAGTAGGTATCCAATCTGGGGTAAAACTCTTAGTCTATTGTAATTGTACAATTTTTATATGGTTTTATATAATTTTACATACGCACAGTTTAGCTATAGAATGCCTTGGTGCATATTGACTACATTCGTGCAAGGTGTATTCAGTGCGCTCTTCATCAGAATGCTGAACTTTTCATCTTGGTCCCCTAAGCAATTTAAAAAACACTGGCGACCCATTAGTGTTCCACGTTTGCGTGTGCACATTGCAGCCCCTAGCCTGCCCTGCCCCTCTGATAGCTGTAGACCCCAGGATGCTGTCTATGAGCCAGTGGCTAGCGCTCTGACCCCACCATCTCTGCTCTCTCTTTGCACTGCAGATCTGCCGGCGAGTATGCACACTCCGGTTCTTCAGTCTCCACCAATTACGGCAGCTGGCAGATTGTGTCAGGCTGTGGCAGCATTAACGACCGGGGTAGCCTGACTGCTGAATCTCCCATACCCTTCAGCTTTCAGGATGAGGGAGCCAACGGCAGGATGTAAGTCCCAGTTGCACACTGCAAGCTGCTGGCATAGTGCCGAGTGATCCTAATTGATCATTTTTAAATACATCTATTCCATTCCAAGTCCGTAAAGGGGGTTAATAGCAAAAAGGCATTCATCAGGGTTGTTGGTAAAACAGCTGTCAATATTCACGCTGTAAAGAGGGAAATTTTCTTTGATTGTGGTTGGAAACAGTGTTTCCTATTCAATCCCATTATAATTCAAAAGCTATAATATGAAACATCCATGTTAAACCTCCAATCCTGTTCAGTTTTTTTTCTGTTCCTTTGACTATAAATAACTAGGGCCCCGTGTTTTTCGCAAATATGAAATACCATAAAATGAAATGCAAATATAAAACAAATCATTAAAGCAAACAGAGTGACTTTTAAATTGGGAGGTTTTATACAAAAAATACTTTAAATAAATACTTGAATCTTAGTTGTCAAGACTCAGCTGAAGGGAAACAAAAGCTCGGAGTAGCACTTGCGCCGATGTGTAATTTGAAGCAAGTCTTTTGGGAAGATACCATCGTTAAGCATTAGCTGTTTATTCCTTTTTCCTTTTGAGGGAATAATATGGCTTGTTTGTGTCTATTTTGTATAAGTATGCTAATTCTATGATTTCTCTAAACTGGTGCAAACTTTGCACTAGAGCAAATGCTGTTTTGGTTTTGAATGAATTTGAATGAATGAATCTGCTTTGCTTAGTGTTTTTAAATACTGAGAAACCCCAAGCTTGTTGTATTTATTAATGTACAATTCCTATTGTTTGCTTTTTACTCTGTATACTATGATTGACAGCCCCACAGTAGTAGGGCAGTGTAAATATATATATTGTTTCTTATTGTATTTTTATAGAGAGCATGGGTATTATTTACTGTAAGTAGGCAGTTAATTCAAGAGTGGTGGACTGCACGTTACCGTTATAGTCGCTAATGAGAAATTATGGTAACTAAATTTGTTTGTTTGTCAATGGCTACAGCTAGCTGTGGTCATGGGTCATACTATTTAATTATGCCATAATCTTTTTGGTGTTATTGCACCACTACTGTGACTTCTGTAACCCCTATAGTGGATTCTGAATCCCCTTGCAAATCTGTAAAAACAGTTTATTTTTGGGAAAACACAGCCAATTGATACCAGAGTGCACTTTTTGTAATTAAAACTTAAGCAATTACCCAAGGGAAGACAAGGACATTACCATCAGGTAATGAGTTCACCAGGATAGTTAATCCTCCTGGGGCATCACAGTTGCTGCTTATTAGAACCTGTGGAGTCATTAAATGTGAGGAAGTTCTTGCTATTTCAAACCTGCTTGAAATCACGAGACGCCTGCTTCACCCACCATAATATCAGAGTGGAAATCCGCTTAATCAAAATCACACATGCGTGCAGGTAAATCATTTTGAAACTATACTAACCTTTGAGCTGCTAAACAAACATGAAATATTTATGCACAGTGGTATATAGAGATAAATATAAAATAGTCAAAAAAAAAAAAAAAAAAAAAAAAAAATATATATATATATATATATATATATATATTATATATTAATATATATATATATATATAATATATATTATCATTATTTACTTGCTCGCTGACAGCTGCTGTAGAGCTCCTGTGTGTACAGATACAATTTGCTTAGTCATGGAATCGGACGCCCACTGACCTTTAATTCTCCTGAGCTGTAGGGGTTGCTGCCGTGTGGGAACATAATTGGTCACACTGTTCTTAAAAACAAAAAAAAAACAAGCTAAAGCAGGCTGTGGTGAACCAACCTTGTTTTAAGCTGTATGTTTTGCCTATTAACTGTTGAATCTGTAAACCCTTATCTTGATGAAACTTCAATTTATCGAATGCTCCAGGGATTCTATGTTGCCCAAACCTTGAATTTAAAAGCTGTTTAGATAACAAATGAATATATAGATTAACTTACGCTGAACAGCACCTGTTCCCTGCTGTTCTGATTAGAACCCTGTCATCTTTTAGCTGTCATCATTAGTGGTGGTTGAGAGCACGTGTGCTATTATTCTGTAAAAGATTGGTTTGCCCCCCACATGCCCCCTTTGTAAATAGAACACATTTTCATCTTCCAAAGCTGCAGAATTGATTATTCCAAAAAGGATGCAGGAATGCAGAAGTTGCATTTATCCATCATCATTTAAGAACAGAGTTATTAAATGAGGGTTGATGATTTTACCTAAATTGTTTTACAGGAGTTGATATCAGTGTTTAGGTTCTAGTCACATTTGTTTTTCTTCTAACATTTATGTTATGAGGATAGTTCAGAAACAATCTATTCAGGTTTTATTTCTGTACAGGATGGACACATTTACAAAAACAAAAAAAAAAAAATTGAAAAAGACACCACTTAAGCTACAATAAATGAAGGAGTGAACCTTTTGCACTTTTAATTAGAGATGTTCAGCAGCCCAGATGTCGAGTTAGCACCAGTCCTGCCTCCTGATGTGTAATAAGGTTGAATGTTCCTTTGTCTTGTGTGCCTGACAAGGGCAATAGGAATCTACAGTAATGAGCCCGGTCTGCCCTCTTCTTTACTTTAAATTCAGCTATAATAAGAGCAGGCTGGGTGTTCATTACTGATATACATCTTCAGTTGTATGTTTGGAAATGTGCCGATATTAAAATATGCTAGTATTACAAACTATTTCAGTACTTCGTATTGGCAGTGTTTTGGAACCGGTCCCCCCCCCCCCCCTTTCTGTTGTAGCCCTAAATCAGCTTAAAAGTACATTTTCCATTATAACTGCCTCTGAGCACACAATAGAAAACTGACGGTAGAAGATAGTGCCTTGAAAAAGTATTTAGCCCCCATCCCTTTTTTTCACATTTAAGAATCTCAGATTCAGCATTTGAAATAGGTTAAATTAGGATTTTTCCCACTGATCTACAAAGCCTTGAGCACCATGTCAAATCAAAAGAAAAATTCCAAAAGCTTTCAACAATTTACTAAAAATGAAAATGCAAATGATCAGATTAAAAAAGTATTCATACCCTTTATAATTTCAAGCCTAAATTTGCTCAGGTGCTATATATTACCTCAACAACAATTTGTTGATGGACTCCACCTGTGTAAGAAATTAGTGGATCACCTGCTTTTTAAATTAATCTGTGAGGATAAATACTGCTCTCTCTGAATGGTCCCACAGTATGATAGAGACTTTCAAAAGAAAGAATCAAAATGAAGACGAAAGCATTCTAAGCAAGTCAGGGATGTGATTATAGAGAAGCACAAATCTGGGGAAGGGTACAAAACCATTTCGAGGGCATTGAACATCCTTCGGAGCTCAGTGCAGTCCATCGTACAGAAGTGGGGAGAAATACAAAACTACCACCACACTGCCTAGATCAGGCCGCCCCTCTAAAGTTAGTTGGCGGGCCTCTGGGGTGGTCTTCGCAGTCCATATTGAGTATCACTGCTTTAAAGTCCATGTATTACCTTTTATTGGCATTGGTGACAAGATCCTTCTGTTGTGCTGAACCAAGAACTGAATGTGTGTTTTGCAATAACAACTCCTCACTCCAGCATTAATCTGTGCAAAGATTGTGTGGTACTTTTTTAAAATTATTTTTGGGGGATCAATAGAGCATTAAAACATAGTTCTCGAGTCAGAAACATATGAAATGTTTTATTGTTGTACTGTATTTGACCAGACTCCTTAGATTAAATATTTCACATTGGAAACTGCTGGTTAAAGTGAAATGGGCATAGGTTGTATTGCAGCAGGGAGCCTTATATATCTCTTTTCATAAGGTTGCTAGTCTGCTCAGTATATTAAGTATAAAAGTTATCCAATGCATCTTGCAATCAATAAAATGTTCTGTATACAGGTAAAGAAAATTCCATTCAAAACTGCAGAATGGTCTAGTAATATATAAAAGATAACTCCTCTCAGAACATCCGACCAATAAACTAATGTGTGTGTTTTTACCTGTGTCCTTTTTTGTGTATTTTGCAGTATGTCATTGAGTAAGTGCTGAAATAGTTAATCTAATAAATGCAAAATGTAAGCATGTTTTAAAAATATTAACTTATCTTCTTGTCACCTATTGTGATATTGTTTAGACAATAACCAATTATGGAAAGTGCAGACCATACTGTATTGATCCCATTCCCTTTCTCTTTCTCCAGGTGCCCACCAGTCCCGGAGCGACAGGCCAGATTGGAGATGGTGCGGGAGGTGTTCCTTTCTACCTACAGTGCCACTGTGGGGCTGAAATCATCAGCCAGTCCCTCTGGAGCCATCACTGGTCTTCTGGAGCAGTTTGCACGTGGAGTGGGACTGAGGGGAACCAACATGATAGTCTGACACACAGTGGTGTTTTCTGAAACAAGGAAAAAAAAACAAGGGCAAGACTCACCACGCACACACACACACACAAAATGGTGCCAAACATGGCTTTTATTATGCAGGGGCTACTGTTGTATTATTTTTCTTTCTTTTACTGTGGGGAAACCTTCTAAAAGTAATGTTGCCAATTTTATAATTTGTGTTATTTCCAAGATCAGTGTTTGGTCTCTTCACTACCATGGGTTTTTAAATGGCAGGATGAACTAGTTAACTTTTTTGTAAAACGCAGACAAATTACAGGACGTTTAACTTATAAGAGATGTGCGGTTATAATAACAACATTGCTTCCATTCTGTGGTTATCCTAGTATGTGTTGTTCTGTTTCAACATGCCTCCTGGGGTTTGTTTTAAGAGACATTGTGGGGGTGTGTTTTAGTGATCTAAACAATGGCTTATGTAAATACTGCCACCCTTAAACTTGTAAGCCAGTTTTAATGGGTCAGTACATCACACCTTTTCAGACATAAATGCCTACTTGCTGATGTAAGTTTGTTGTTTCTCAAACGCACGGTATGAAGTCTGTACACAGCAGAGGGGAATGTGTAGTATCGGTAAACAATTTGTTGCTCAATTATATTTCACGGTACTAACTGTAGAGGTATAAAAGGCTTTAAGATCAAAAATTGCTCGCCTTATAAGTTGTTGATTTTAAAGTTCACTAGCCTTAAGTTGAGGGGCCCTACGCTGCTGCAGGCGGTATTTGTAAGTCATAAAAGCATTACATCTGTGTTTGTGGATCTCACAGCACATTTACGGTATAGAACTGAAAAAGTTAAAGAAAAATGTACTTCTATAAAGTAATCAGCAAGTTTTATATGATGACTTCAAAATTCACTGAGCAATTAGAATTTTAGGTTACTGTCAGTTGTGTTTGCTCAATTTAAAAACAATAAACTGTTGAATAAAAACAAACTCTAACTCGGGAAGCCTGTTAGCACTCCACAGCAGCACAGAATTTATCTGACAGTTTGGGGAAATTTATTTAATCTCAAAACCACTGTATCAAGTGACAAATATTGGTTTAAGTAAAACCCCATGGGAGTGAAATGAAGAGCTAAATGGGTCTAAAACATACTAAACAATTTTATTGAAACTGAAATAGTTTGTTCACAAGAAAATCTGTCTCCTTGTCAAGTGGTCTTTTGGTGTTGACTGGGCAGAAAGTGGAGTCTTGCATCGTCTCTTAACATATGTGTGTAGCATTTGCTTTGTGTCAAGAAATACTTCTCATCACTTGCAACCGAAAGGAAAAGGCAGTCAGATCCTAAAAAAAGAAATGGGTTGGACTGTTAACAGGCAAAGTACACAGACTTGTACTTTAAATGTAGGTTAATGAAGAGAGATCAGTTTACAGACCACAAAATCTAGGTCATGGTTACCAGGGGACTGCAACTTTCAGCTGTGTTTTGTAAATTCTCCCAAAGTGAATATTGTTGCACCATCTGCTCTCTGTTTCATAGTGGCTTCTGTGGTCTCCTCTGTTTTTCTTCTCAGGTTTAGTGAGCATTATTATTTTTTAGAGGCTGAGTTTGATATTTAAAGTGTAAGTGGGAGGAAAATACAATTCAAATGAAAGTTACACATTATTTTTTCCACTTAATTGCAATTAGCCAGAAATATTCTTAATGGAGTCACCTTTATTTTATACAATAATTACTTTTTAAAAACAATATTAATTAAATGTGTACTCCACATGAAGGAAACAATGTAGTTAATTGCAAAGCATAGGAATTTCAATGAAGTAATACACTTGGCAGTTACAGGGGAAATGCATCCAATAAATATTTTCAAATATAAGATCTGGTAGTATTCTTTTAAAAAAAAAAAAAAAAAAAAACTTTTGCATGTGTGTGATGTTAAACAGCTACTGGTTGGGAGTTTCCTGATGATTTGTCCTGGTCACATGCTTCAGGTTAAGAGTTTAAATTCCAGTTTCAATGTACAGTAACTGTTAAAATAAATTAACACTTTCTTAAATTGAGAAGGAATGCATTTTCTTGTCTCAAACCATTTGGGTTTGCCATCTATTTTATAGGAACACATTTTTTTTTTTTTTTTTTTTTTAACTTAAAATAGGTCTTAAATCTAGTATCGTTATTATTAATAATAGTAACAAAAACATGCCCATATACATGTAGAATTTGTAAAATGTTTTTTGCAGTACAAGAAGTAATGTAATTTTGTTAGTTTCCAGTAAAATGAGTTCAGTTGGAATCCAGGCACTCTTAAAGTATGTACTTAACCAGTCATAGTGCAAGCCCTAGGTTTACTCTAAAGGTTTATAAGCAATTGCACCTTCACAATAAACCACTAGTTTAGATTTTTCAGTGCAGGAAAAACTTATATCTTTGATTAAAGATAAAAAACTTTTATTAAAGTCCATGCCCCTGGAGATTTTAAAGGAAGTAATTGCTATGCAGTGCTATGGAAGTACTGGTTCACAATACTTTCCCAGTGAAGCCTCGCTTATCTGTTCTTCTTATTTCATTTGATACTGAATATACCTCTGGGTGTCACATTACTTAATTCTAAAGTTAGGTGAACAAAACTGAAGGCAAACAGCTACCTATGGTGAGTTTACTCTTACTACCATGGTAAAGCCAAGGGTGAAAACGGTTTAGGAGAACAGTATATCTGTCTTCTAAGACTAGTCACTAGCAGCAGGCATTAGCAATCATTTTAAAGACTTGTGTAAGCCATATGGGTATCTGGTTCATAAGAAAAATAAACAGTGGAAAATCTGAATGGTTAATAGCAGTTGTCTTAAATTGTCCAATTTCACACTGCTTACAACATGAAAAATGTGTGGCCCAACTGCAACAAAATAAATGATTTTAAGCCGTGTGTGTTGTTATTACATAGGTTCCGTTCCTCAAGATTTAATAATTCAGTTTCAAGTGTAGTTTTTCACTAGTCCTGTGCTTTTCTAATGAAACACCCTTTAATGCTTAATACAAATCAGATGCAGCATTGTAAAAGGGTTCTCATTATTTTGTGAATATGTTTTGTTTACATTTTCGTCTGTGTTTTCTGGGATTTATACAGGGTTTCAATGATGTGTTCAGGGAAGAAAAGGGAAAACCAATTGCTAACCTTTCATATCGGGTCATGTGAGTGACATTATGAATAATTTTGGCAACTTCATTTTTATTGTAGAGGCTGCAGCCTAACACTTGTCTGAAGCTCTTCAGGAGTGGCTATAATCTGCCCTTGTTTTTCATTGAATCTTGCCGCTATTGTATTCATTCGTGATAGCACCAAAGACTGACCTATGAGCAGTATTGAATCCGGATTCACCATTGACCTTACTTAAGGTGTTTTTTTTTTTTTTTTTTTCTCTCTCTCTAATTCTCAGTTTTGCTAATGTGCGGATGTTGTCATTACATATACCTTACAGGGACAAGGGACCTAAAGAGCCCGAGCAGGACCCTGGGCTGATCTATTCACCCAATTTTTTTTAATTTTTTTTTTTTTTTTTTTTTTATACTGTAATCGTCACCTTTTGTATTGGTTGTAGGTGTGATGCAGCTCAAGGTATTTTGGAGGTGACATTTTCAAGCAATTTGGAGCAATTGTTTTAAAACGGCTCCTTTTTAAACCAACAAAAAATGGTCAAAGAAATTTTATTTAGCATATAGTTGAGTACACAATTTTGAAGCTCTGCTTGTTTCCTGCAATCAACTTGTATAGGAGTGAACTATGGCAGTTTTTAGTGAGCATTTGTGCAACTGGTTACAATGAGGCTCTAATTCTGAGCTGTCAGCTGAACTTGTATGTGTTAGGACAAATTGCCTAGGTTGGCTGTATTGACAGTGCAGTTGCATTACATCAGTAACCCAGTTGTAGACCCAACAAATGAGCAATACTGGCTGTCACACATGGCCAGTTTCAATTATAATTAAGGCTTCTGGTTTTTGGGTTTTATTTTTGATCACGTGATGTCCCTTTAAACATATCTGGAGCCAATTCGCTTTCTTAATCAAACATTAATTACCAAAGGAAGTTGTTTCTTTTTATCCTCACATCTTGACTGAGTTAACAAATGACGTGCATTGATCTCACCTGACTCTATTTGAACCTGCATTTCGTTCTGGCTGTAATCACCGAATTCACCTTACTAATTTCCACTGTGTTAGTTTCAGTAGTGCGTCACTAATTTAAACAATGTGGTATTCTGTTAAGGCTTAACAACTGTTGATTAATGTTTAATTTGAGGGAGAGAGATGGAAAATAAAAACCAAAAACTAGAAGCCCTAATTATAATCTAAATTATTGAGCATCAGGGTTTAGCAAAATTGAATTTACTTTAGAACTGTAAGTATGTGCACACACCACCCTAAACTACTTAATGTATGTTTTCTGCTCCTAAAAAATAAAAACTTGGAATTTCAAATAAGATTGGGAATTAATTTTCTTTTTCAAAATGTTTCGTTTTGCTAGGATTATTACTGTAAACAGTGTCATTTAATCAAATACTACAGCTGCACACACATGGTTGTTTAAAAATTATATTTCTGTTATGTCAAGAAAATGGCACATTTTTCCTTGTACAGTTACTGTTTTTTTAATTAATTTTATTATAATGATTACTGGAGAAGGTGGATTTGCAGATTGGGAGTAAAATAAAATTACTTCAAATGGTTTCTTGTCATTATTGTTTTATTTTTATGGTGTCTGGTTTAACTAAGGGATAATGGCATTGCTGTGGCATGTTACAAGCTAATAATTCCCAAGCCAATAATGGAATTTCAGAGGCATTATTTGAACAGGGGATTATTACCATTATTACTAGGCTTGCTACTTTTCAATATTAATCGGTAAAGCTTGTTAAACGTCAAAATTCCCCAAAAATACGAGTTTGACTGAAATAAATTTATACAGGATAAATGTCGGTAAAACCACTTGCTATTTTTTTTTTTTTTTTTTTTTTTCTTACCAAAAATAATCATTTAGAAATCATCTCCAGTTTGTGTAGTTTTTATACTCTCTGTCCCGTCTCTGTTCTGCTCTGAATGGCTAGGAGTCACTGTCGGTCATCACGGTGTTCTCTTAGCACTGTAGTTTCACTGTCACATTCACTGTCACTTTCACCCTGTTCTGACATCGTTGACTGAAGCAGCGCTAGGAATTCTCATTCATCTAAATGACTGTCGATCATCAATACCTGCACCAACTGTGCACTTTCATTTGCCAGCTGCAGAACCTGTCATTCAACACGCCTACTTTGAAATTAGTGGGTTAAAGTGTAGTTAGGCTTTTGCTATTGGTATAGGGTGACAGTTACTAGTTTGATTTGAAAATGGTGCGCAAGAGGAAAACACTTAATGAATATTGTGCAGTTCCCTGACACAGCTGAGGTCTCTGTGGCAGGACAAAGCGAGCCCGCCTGCCTTACCTTCCAGTGTCTGATTCTAGCTGTGCTAAAGCAGGAGAGTGGGGAGCTCAGACTCCAAATAATTAGTGCAAGTTAGTTCTGTTCAACTATAATGTTTCGTTCTGTGCATATTTTAACTCATAAATTTATGCTATAAAAGTCTATGCTGTGTTTTCTATGGCTTATTTGAAAACATTTCTTAATTTGTGTAGGACCTTCATCTTTACAAGCTATAGCTCCACTGTAACCAAATGTTATTTCAAATAGAATGTTATTAACCATGGTTTTGTTGCATGTTGAATATAATAAATGGGTTTTGCTAAATAAAATGTTTCTCGGTGGCATAAAATCTCTGTGTTTTGTTTAAAGCATAAAGGCAGATTTCACCCATTCTCTGTTTGAACTGAAATATAAACACCAAAAAAAATCCAGGTAAATTATTTCTAAAATAATTGTTGATTTGTCAAAAAAATAAAAATGGAATAGTAGCAAGCCTAACTATTACCAACAAACACACTTTAGAAAAGACATCACTATTGTACTAAAACTTTATTTACCTTTGTTTCAAATAATCAAAGTAGTGCATTGAAAGACAACAATGATTATCCTTTAAAAAGTGAAATGAACTGTTACTATACTGTCCACATATGCATAAAAAGTTAATTTTCTGAATAACAATGCATGTACAATAGATAAGTATTTAAAATTGTATCTGTCATAAGGAGGAAGTGATCTGTGCTTTATTTTGCTTTTAATATACCCAAATAATCCACCTAATGCTTTGGAAGCAATGTTTTACGCCAGACCAGGATATATATATATATATATATATATATATATGTGGGTGGGTGTGGGTGTGTTCTACTAAGCTACTTTTCTCCACGGGGGGCGGGGGATAAAACTTGAATAATGCCAAAGGGCAGCATTGTATGTCTTACAGCTCTCTTAATGTTGCTGATTGCAATAACCCCCACCACTGAATGATGGTCATCACGCAATTGTACCTTATATTATAACCTTATTTATGTTTGAACTATTCTTACACTGGCATAAATTAATTTACAATAATTAAAATCTGACATTGAATCATGGCAATTTCTATCTATGAGCAAACATCGCTGCCTCCAATTGCATTGAGATTTCAAGGCTATTAACTGTATAAAATGAATGATAACGACCATCGTTTTCTCAATTATACATTGGGAAAACACATACGTTAGTCTAATTGTGAAATGCATTATGGTTGGAACGTGTTGCCTATCATCCCTTGACGTAATGGTGAGAACATTAACATTTTTTAGGGAGGGAGGGGGAGGGGTCAAAGGACATATTTTAGGAGTAGCAACAAGAGTAACACATTGCACAATAAAAGATTGTGTCAAACATGACTTTGGTTTCATGTTGCTCTGTTAATTTCTGGTAGTGGATATGTTATTTACTGTTTTTGGAGTGATATGTCCCTAGTACTCAATTTCTCCATTTATCTTCATGTAGTGCCCTTAATTATTTATACAGCTGAGAGTCTACCCTGCCAAGCGTGCTTCAATTTTACATATTCATCATGTGTTCCAAATCAAACCGCAGCCTCAGTGCCAGACTGACACATTCACATATCCTTATCTGCTGAGCAGCACCATTTTGACTTAATGATGTGATTCTTCAGAGCTATCCCTGCCTATATTATCTCAGGTCTCAGAATAAAGAATATAGAATTGTCTGCCAGGTAGTCTTAGGGGCTACAACACTGGAGCATTTAAGGGGAAATTAGAGATGATCCCAGGGGATGTTTGTTTACCACTGCTTTTTTTAGGGCACTCTAATTGTGCTGTTTCATCTATTTGAGATAAAATTAAACAATACAGCATTCCCCTGCAAAATACTGGGAGTTTATTAAATTATAATAGAGAATTGGACAGAAGCTGTACACACATGCCAGCCATGCAGTACTCCCTTTTTATAAGGTAACCCATTTATTGCAGATAATTAGTTATTGCCATAATACCATTTGTAGGTAGAACCAAAATAGCATGTTTTCTTAACAATGGCTTCTACCTAAAGCTTTACAAGTAAGTTATCTACCATAGCTACGAACAGTGCTTACTGTTTGTAACATTTGCAGGTGAAGCTGTTGTTGTTTTCCAGCTTCTATGTCTGCATTTACAATGGTGGATGTCCTCAGATTGCCCAATTTCTGGTATTTCATCCCTATTTTTCCTCCCCAATTTGGAATGTAAAATGATGTTCCCTCATTGCAGCAAGTCCCCATGATCACTCAGAACCTGCCCTCCTCTGACTGTGTCTCACTGCACACCAAAGTAAGCCACTTGGGTACCCCAAATTCAGCACTGTTTTTGTTGCCCTTGTCCATCCTACCTTCGCCAATTGACAATTTTCAGGATATCTGCAGGGAATTTAACATATTCACTCAGGCTTCACTGAAACATTGGACAGTATACACAAAAGACTTTCAAGTTCCTGAAGGTGGCTGAAAGATCAGGTGACTTTACGTGCAGTGAGACCTAGCTAAATGCCTGTAGGAGGCATTTAGCTAGGATATTACTTGTAGGAGGCTGTCTGGTCCAGTGGTTAAAGAAACATACTTATAACCAGGAGGTACCCAGTTCAAATCCTAACTCAGCCACTGTGACCCTGAGCAAGTCGCTTAACCTCCTTGTGCTCTGTCTTTTGGGTGAGACATTCTTGTAAGTGACTCTGCAACTAATGCATAGCTCACACACCCTAGCATCTTGTAAAGCAGTTTGTGATGGTGGTCCACTATGAAAGGCGCTATATAAAAATCAAGATTATTATTATGAACTCTTCTTGTAATGAATTTTTATACTTTCAATTATAAAATGGGTATTTTGAATACTCTATCCTGATTGGTCAAAACAGGTCACATGGGGGTGTTGATATTACAGCATATCACCATGGGTCGGCACTTTTTTTTCAAAAACAGGCAAATCACTAGCAGGTATCCATACACTAGAATTTAAACACAAAAACGGCAGACATATTGGAATTTATCGCAATAAACATGACCGACGAGATTTATGTAAATGCTGAACTTTTGGGAAACCGAAGTGTACATGAGATGTTAAATGAATCTAAACCGGACACCAATGATTAATTAAAGTAGTGAAAAAAAAGCAGAAGTATTCAAATAAATTCAAATCTCGCCATTCTGATCGCTCTGTTCCCCGAACTACGGCGTTTCCCTATCCCGTTTTGAAAATAAATAGTTTAAAAAATATCTCTTAAACTTACAGCTTTTCACAAAAGATTTGGGTCCCTCTAAAATGTGACTGGGGTTAAACGATGTTTTGTTGCCGTTGCTCCCGCTTCTTCGGTCTGCCAGTCTGCTGCCGCCGGACCCACCCCCTTCGAAGCAGTGTGATCTAATGCTGAACATATATACTATAATTATTCTCGACAGTTCCTGTCATACCTTTTAAATGTGTCCAGGTACGATGGTATCATGTCTTATGCTGAGCCCTGCATTGTTTAAAATTGTTTCTTAACACTGGCCCAGTAGTTGTCCACGTTACCAAGCTGTAAATTGCAGTCAGTTTGATAAGTAACCGGGTATTCCATGCACTTCTTTCTCGCCAGTTTGAAGCTGTAGCACAAATCTGGTACGGATACCCCCTGTTACTACACCGAATAACAAAGGACGATTATATATATATATTTTTATAATGATTTAAAAAAAAAAAATGTTTTAAGGGACTATTTTTTCTAAGTTAAGGCAGAGGTGGAAGGATATTTAATAAAAATTACTTTTTTGTTAATTAAAACTTGTTTTTATGTTTTTTTTTTTATTTTTATTTATATTAGAGTATAACCCACACCATGTCGTGACTTATTGCTTACTTAATAGACAGGTACAGTACACTTTATTAACAACATACTGGACACTGAAGTAGTCTAAAGGTGCTTAAAATAAAGAGCAAATAAAGTTGGAACAGGGTCCATATTAAATAGTTCATTTTTGGGAAAATGCTCATCTTATAGACCCTTGTCCTTTATAGAAAGTTACTAGTAACAGTATTTTTCTGCTTTCCCCTAATTTTAGAGACTGTGAACAGTGCACATTCCAATATAATCGGTATCACATTAGGACATTATCTTTTCTAAACGTTTAATTATTAATTGAATCAGACTACTAAGCATAAGAATCGTTACATATTGTAAACGTTTACAAATTGTACTCAAAATATGCTGAACAGGGATACACACATGTTTAGAGACCAAGTATAAGTGAGGGTAACTTGGTAATAAACGTCCCACCTCAGCTGTGTATTGTTCATGCATTGATAATATACCACTGTACGTGTAAACAGCAAAGATCTAGATATATAACTAGAGACCCGGTAGCGTTGTAACTAAATGGTAAGACACTCGATTTTGCCATGTGCTGTTAAACTGCACTGTACAAATTGTATCTATTCTGTTTGTATGTATTTTAAATGAAATGCGAGCAATACAATTATAACGTATGTGGTATTCAAACGTATACAATATAAAACATTACTTAAGTTTATGATTGATTCGCAGTTCTTTATAATAGTGTCGTTTTAACAATACAAAGCAGCAGACACCTGCTGCCGCGTTGAACTTGACATCACATATTGCACTGTTTTATAAATTAACTAATAAATAAATAAAACACAACGTGACTGAAACTTTGAAAAGCTCATTTGCGGCTTGCGTTTTACAGTTTGTGTTTGGATTTCAGGACCTTGGATAGCGCATAAACGGGTAAAATCCATCAAAGGGGTTATTTCTGCATAACAAACCTTTCGAATCCACTCTGAAAACCTCGGTTAAGGGGGAAATACCAACCTGCACAATATCCATTCCCAGAATGCGCGTGGTTGAATCCCTGTAAAAGGAATAATTATCCCCAAGCACTGTTTTCCTGCCCTCTCATCGTGGCTCTTATGGCGCCAGCTTGAAGCGAGGAAAGCCATTCTAAAAAGAAAGGTTGAGGTTTTAAGATAATCTGCATTAGGAATACATTTCAGTTTTAATTAAGTCCAGTCATAAGTAGTCCTACTTTAAATTATTCACACGTAAATGTACATTCTGTTTGCCGGTGTTTTCTTTTCTCTGTCCTTTAATTCTCAGTAAACAGGGCTACTCTGGAACATTACAGCCATATTTAGAGACACTGCTTGAGTGTTGGTGCTTACGTAGTATGTGATCTTTTTATATTTGAGAACGCACACTTGAAAATTAACATTTAAGTGTTTCTAAATACAGAAAGTGTTTGTTTAGGTTATTTAAATAAATATACGTTTTTATTCACAATGGGTTACACATCCAGCTAAACAATGTGATTCATATTTGAATTGTGCTGCTCATAATTTCTCTATTTTAATCCCCTTGCTTTCATATTGAAGTGTACGGAATGGTTTATACTAAAAACAAAAAAATACAAACTATTCTACTCACACTGCCCAGTAACCCTATTTTGTAATGGTGTATTATCAATTTGTCAGGCTATACAATAAAGCCTTGACACCTTCGTTCTTATTTAATTCATGAGACAAACCAAAACATACTAGAATATCAGTGACTTGAAAAAAGTGCTTCGACGTTGAGCACTTTATCCATCCCCGCCGAGTATATTTCTCAGTCAGTACCGCCACCTGCAGATTAAAGAGAGAGCGCGAGACAGTGCATCAGTTACAAACGCTGCAGACTTCACATTTACTAGCAAGAAAAAACAACGAAAAGCCACCCAGTATCTCTTCTTATGGACCAATATTGTCTTTTTTTAATTACACTACGGTGTGCATTTATGTTACCTCTTTGAAAGCGACTTTTACGAAACTATTTTTTTTTTTAAGAAACTACAGTACCATTAAAAAAAGAGTAAGATATCAGTAAGATTTGGAGACTCTGAGAATGGCGTCAATTGGAGAGTTCGACCCTCTAACATCCAGCGTTCCTGCAACCAAAATTGAAATAACAGTCTCGTGCAGGTAAGGACAGTTTAAACGTTCAGTTTTTCATTCTGTTTGATAAAAAAAAAAAAAAAAATGTCGAGATGAGTGCTTAACCAAATGCAAATAAAAAACCTATTGATGTTGGTTTTGAATTACAAACCAAAAGGGTTGACTTTAAAATATAAATATTTTATTTTGAAACTGGTTGCACTAAAAGTGACGGTTGAACCCAACTGCAAATGCACAAGACGTGTAAAGTCAGTAGGGGTGAAATATGTGCAAAGAACCACTTAAACCAATAATGTTTATATAAAAAAAAAACTTACAGTTCGCTATTTTACTTCAGATTTGCCTGTGGATGTATTTGCTAAATGCAACACTATTAAGTTTGCTGTCTTCTATGATAAGTAGCTCTCCCAGAATACTCTACCTGGTTCCCCACGATTGTAACTGATACTTATGGGAATATACAAGACAGTTGCTTATTGTAATTAACCACTACATCTGTCGAAGTAACATCCTAAATACCGCCTCTTTGCTTGAATTAAGCCGCCTGCAGAACTCACTCAATCACACGTCTTGATGGGGATGGCAGGTTGGTAAACGTGTCGGCTTTTGCATTGTTGCAGGTGTTGTTAAATTCCGAAAGGTAGGAGGTAAATTGCAGCAGTTGTTGAATTGTTGAAAATCAGTAGCTATTTGAAGGACTACGTGTAGATGTTATCAAGTGCGATAATTGGCTGCCCCCCGTCAACCCGCTGGTAAAATTACTGTTGTCAACTTTTTTTTTTGGTCCGAAATTCTAAAATTAACTATGCCGACCTATGTCTCATATTTGGCTGCACAACAAAATGACAGTCGTACCTTCAAGCCTGCAGAAAGACTATAACACTTTTTGTTTGTTTAGTGTGCAATTGTAAATTAAACCCATGGCTTGTACTACAGTTCTATAAAACACTAATTTATTCGCAACAGCAAAGGGTTCTTTTTACAATTTCAATCATCACGTCAGATCGACAATTACGAATTGGTTTAAAAGAACTTAAACAAAATAAGGGTTACAGTGAGAACCGTAAGGAACAATGGTATTCTATATTAAAATGCCCGTGGAGCCACATTGGGAAAGTAAAGCATCATTCTTTGCAGTTAATGTGACTGAAAAAATAAGTTACAAAAATTGTGTGTAGTTTTAGATACAGAAGCACCGGAAACTCGGAGGTGCGGTGAACGTCTTAGAGATCTTGATTTCTGTTACACTATAGATAACTGCACCTCATCGTTTGCAATCATGCTATCACTCGTTGATGTAGCGATGAGTGGTTGATCTTGGCAAACAACTTTTTTGTGGATACTGCTGTGATTCATTTCAGGAATCTTACAATAAAGTGTGTGATACATATTGCATTTTTTTATGAAACCTTTTACAAAATTGAGAACTGCAATGCACGTGAAATCGTGGTACAATTTTCAAATATAAAACCCACAATTTCCACTTTGAAAGATTTTCTTACATTCAAGTGACACTTGATTGTTGAACATTTTAAATGCAATTCCTTATTTTGTTTAGAACCTGTAAGGCATTGCATTCTTAACAGCAAAGGTTTTGATATATACATCTGTAACCATTATAAAAACCCAATGTTGTTTAATATCTGTAAATCTGAATTGTTCTTTATAGAACCTAAACAAAATGTGTGAGACCATTCCTCATGTAAACATTAAGACCAGTGTAGTTTTAGATATGGAAGGACTAGGCAACTGAGTGCATACTATCAGCCTGCAATCTACATCTTTGAGATGTGTTGTTTTGCCCATCATGCATGAAACTGGTTTGCAATAGGGGGTACAGCTTTTATATATTACACAAGGTTAGAAACTTCCACGTCCTGCACCCAGTCTTGGGTTTCAGAGCTCCCTTTGTTTAGGTATATAAATTAATTCAGCAGGTGCCAGGAGTTTGAACAATCAGGCCCCTGCGAAATCTGCTCTGAATTAACTGATCACACTTGAGTAAGTCTCACCTGTGTCGGTAGCAAGAGGAGTTCATGCAGCTGTAACAGAAGGAATGATATGTTTAACAGAGGTTGCTCAAACCCTTGGCTACTGAGTCATTTAAATAACACACTTAATGGATGGCAGTTCAGAAACCCAGGACTGGGTCCAGGGCTAGTGTGAGTTTCGAACCCTGTTACATAATACAAGGCAGGAAATCCATTTCCATGACAAAGCTATTGTTCAAGTGAGGGACAGTCCACCCACACTAAAGTGTGTGCTACATAATACAGGTACCTCTAGTTTTTCAACCAATCCCTGTATGTAGAAATACGTGATACATGGGGACACCTAATGGTTTTTATTATTGTTGACACTGTGCAAATAACATTACAAATTTAAAATTAATTAAAAACAATGTTTTTTATTGTTCGGGCAAATCAATTAATGAGACTGTTGTCAAAATTGTTTATTAATTAATTTTGCTGAACCACTACAGCATATCATGCAGGATTTGATTTTACATTATATGGACGCTGCTTAGCTTATCTGTGCAGATATTAAATCAGTCTGAACCGATTCTCAGAAATACAGGATCAGTATATACACACAAGGGTACTGACTGTTCGAATTATCATCAGGTGTCCTATCCGTATCCAAACTATTTGACAAGCCGTTTAGGTGGATGATTGATCTTGCTGCAGGCATGCATTAATCAGCTGCTACTGAGAGAATGTGTCTCTCCTCAACCTCAGAAAGGTCTTCACATTTGTAATTAGCGTTCTTTCTGAGAGACTTATCAAACATGATGTTTGAGAATGTCATGGCTCATTAGGCAGACAAAACACTGAACTCCCCACGAAGACATAAATACAGCTTGGTGTATAGAGAGGGTGGGATTCCAAAGAACAAATGTGAAGATGAGAACATTCATGTAACATATGAAGCTGCAGCATAACTAACATTTTAATATGCAATACTGTACATTATCTGTTTCCACTTTGGTCCAAACATACATAATACATACCTGGGTATTACAACATTAAAGGTGCTACTGGCTTATGTAAATTGCACAGCAGAATTTCACTGACAAATTGCAGGGACAATACAACTAAGTAGTTCATTGAAAACTATGTTCATTAAAAAAAGGAATACAGTACAAGTCATATGTTTGCATTTGCATATTACAAAAAAACCCACAAAAGCCACTCTGAAAAAAACAGAAATATTTTACAAAGCCTCGTAGTTTCCATAATTACAATTCTTCTGTTGCCTAGCAAAATTGAGAACTGCAATATATTGCAAACTTACTTAATATTGCAAAACCCAGTTTTCTCTATTTTACAGTTCAGGCATAGCCTTCCTGTTGCCTTCTAATATCCAGCCTTAGTGTCTATTAAACAATCACTGTCTGTACACCATGCTTTGCAGCTAGCTTGTATCAGACTGTCATACTCACTCTAGTTCTTATACTGGTGATTGGTTGATCTTAACAAACAGCTTGTTGTTGATACTAACTCATTTTAGGAAGGTATAAGTACAGCAGCAATTAAGTGTTGGTGGCTGCAGTGTTGTTTGGCTTAAGAATCACTGATTCAGAAGTCATGTTTGTGAAGTGTCATGAGGTGCATGTACATGATAAACAATCCAGTACGTGTAAATACACAAAGATAAAGAAATGAGATATTGTTGGTTTATTGCCATACACATGTTGGAATAAATATTAGAAACACCTGCCATAACACTGTCAATAGGGTGATTTGGTGTGACAAGCCTGCTGGTATTATCATCTGCCACAGAGCAGCTATTAGCCCTCTGTGAAATTTGGTCAGATGTACTGTCCAGCACATTGCAACTTAAACATTCTTTGAAGGAAATGTTGACTTTTATATAGATTGGACATGACAAGCCTTCAAGGCATTAAAATTGTTCAGGTGATTATATGTGATTGCTGCAACTATTTTCTGAAGGGGAAGTTATGATGTGCAACAAGAAGATGCAAGTTTTATATATTGCAGGCAAAAGTTTTGTATCACCTAGAATTTTAGGATTGAGACATAGTACTGTATATGAACATTATTTAGATCTTTTATTAAACATCACGCAATTCAACAAACTAAAAAATGATATCACAAAATTCTACTTGAAGCCATAACAGTGGTACAGTATTTCAAGTTAGATAAGTTTATGAAAAACCACAAAGCGGTATGTAATTAAATATGTTAATATAACATTATTCAGCAGGTTTCATTCGACTTTATGAAGCAAAATTAGTTCATTCTATAGGATGATGTAGGGAAAATAAAAAGGATAAAAAATATTATTCAAGTCAAATATATATATTAATATAGCTCAGAAAAGAATAGCTTTAAATGGACAGAGTTATAGGCTCCAGACTGTAGCAAGATCAAACTGAGTAATGGGCACAGAACCCCTCTCCATTTTTATAAATGCCTACGCGCACACCCTTGCAGTGGTGTATTTGGAATGTATGTTTTTATAACCCTGTTCCTCTAGAGTCAGTCGACATGGCACTGTATTCTCTGCCCAGCAACAGTGTTTAAGAAACATTCTTGTAAATCCCTTATCAGTTTCATTCACTCATAGCCCCCCTTCTCCACACTCTTGCATTCCTCAACTAAAGTAACCCACTCAAATTCTCAGATTCTTTGTTGTAGACAACAGCATTTCAAGAATAATTTGTTCTAATATATAAACTACTACAAAATTCATATAATGATGCAAAACCTTTGGACATAGCTGTAGCTCCTGTCACTGATTTATTTGTGGTGTTGTATCTATTAAATTTATTCTGTAATATTTTAAAACTTCATCTCCATGTTACAGTGAGTTACAGTCATCACAGTGTCATTTCTCGAGTTGACCACATTCTCTAAGGTGTTTTCCTAAGCAAATTCTGGGGAGGTATTTTCTCCTCATAAACAACATACTGTAAAGGTTGGGGCTGTATGCATGCAAAACAACAGCTGTGTAACTAACGACTCACATGGGGTAAATATGTCTGAAGCAAAAGCCAATTATTATGGCTGTTCTATTTGTTCTCCACGTGGGGGATGACCTCGACAAATAATGTGTTGTTTTAAAGCTTGCTTGCTTTCCAACAAAAATTAAATATTTCCTTGATGCAAGTCATTGAGGGATCAAGCAGCCTTCCTTGGCCCACTTGATCTGGAACTACCTGATAGACGGCAGATTACAAATCTCCTGATAGAAACTGAATAAGGATGAGGCTTTACCTTTCTCAGAGCCAAAGGTCTCTTAAGAAGACAGTTGCATTTGACAGAATGGGAACATCCTGTCCCTTAAGACTTAAAATCTTACCAAAATCTTAAGCAAAGTGTCTGAACCTAACAAGAAGGAAATACAGGCTATGTTCAGTAGAATGTAACTGTCAAGGAATAAGCATCTAGCCAATCCAGAATAAGGAATCTAGCCAATCCATTATACAGTTTGAAAATCTCTTATAACAGGGAAGCAGGACCTTACATTTACTTTTAATGTCATATATTTTTTGTATTGGCCACACTGGAAGGGACAGAACAAGTAGTGGCTATGTGAGCTTCCCCACATTGCCAAATCCCTTGCTTCAGATTCCAACTCAAACTTTCCTGAAGGAATTAGAGGCAGAAATCACTGATGAATGGTCATGTACTAAACTTTACTACAGATCAAGTGCCTTTTAATATAGCCCAATCGCAATGATACTGTATGATCAACACGGACTTGATAATTCTGAAGTTGGGATCTGATGTTTGCAGAACAGTTTCAGCTGGCCTTATTAATTTATAAATAGGTTTCTATATATTCACTAACAATTAATTTAAAAAAAAAACCTAAATACTGTTTGTTAACATGTTTGTAAGCTAGTTGTTAAAAGTTAGGCATATGTAATATGAACGCATGTTTCTGGAAAAATCCCTGAAGTTACAGTCTTTATGGATCACTGGCATACTGTCTTCTTCACTGCAAATAACACACAAGACGATATGAGAATGTAATAGACTGATACCATTTTGTAATGTAGAGATAATATTTTGATTATTAACATATTCTTAAACTCATTTCTTTAAATGTAGAGTACATTATATGTTTATGTAGCTATATAAAAAGGCAAGAGTATGCCACAGCATACCATGTGATCTCCAAAGCCAGAGAAAGACATTTCTTTTTTATTTCATTCACACCACAAATACTAGGTGCTTCATATGGTAAATAATATTTACGAGTTATACTTAGTTTCTGTTCATATATTAGAAGTTTTTTAAATGGCGATTAAGGCTGTTTTTTTTTATTTGCTTTTATAAACTTAAAAAGTGCTCATTTTAAATATAGCATGACCCAATTTTATGGCTGGCATTTCTGTTTCACATACATTCCACATCTGCTGTGTTATGGAATGAGTCTGTTTATCTGGATACATACAGCAATGACAATGATGGATAAATTGCGGAGTAATGCAAATGAAGACAAACTAACCTATGGGTTTAGACAAGAGATAGTATGGTAGGTTTCCAGTCTATGCTAAAAAATGACCTGATTTGGTAACCAGCACTTTAATAAATTTGATGTGAAACCATGACAACGTGTAGACTGCAGTAATAATGTGTCAATTTCCAGCTCTGAAGATATATATATATATATATAGCTTTAAAAATAACCATTTTAACACAATTTGGGTTTGAGATTATAAGCACTGTTCATAGCTCCCTTTCCATTGCTCCTGTGTGTGTGTAATGTCTGACCAACAGAGCTGATTGATATACACCTTGCTTTTGCTCATGCTAATTAATGACTGATGAATTATTAATCTATTTGCTTTTTAAATAAATTAAGATAATTTATGAGGATGCATTATTAGCACTTAACCATAGCAAATTGTGACATCTGTGATTGGATTAACATAATTAAAAAAATAAAATCACCAAATTCGTTTATGTAATTGGATTTATTCATTTACTGTGTTGCTTATCAGGATAATGCCTCTTTTTACAAAATACTTATTTGTTGATACACCTCACAACATCAAACATTCAGAAAGATCACATTACCATCCCACACATTGTAGTTGGTGTAATCAGACTTGCAGGTCCCTCACATGAGTGATTTCATGTGTTATGCAAAAATTATCCTTGACATGTATCCTGTAACTTAATTCATCAGGAGTTAATTAGTATGTGTAAAAGCAAATATAGGGACCATGCTATTCCATTGCTTATTGCAGAGGATACTGAAATTGAACAGTGATGCCCTATCAAAATATAATTAAGGAAGCTGACTGGTGATTATAGTTAAGGAATGATTTGTCAGTCTGTTTAAAAACACTCAATCGTGCCATTGTTAATATAATGGAGACTTTACAACAGACTAATCATAAAATATCACTAACAGCCTTTTAAAATCCCCCAGATCATTGCTAACTACTTTCTCTTGTCATTAAAGCTTTTTAAACACTCAGATAATATAGTATATCTTTAGAAGATGCTGTACTGACACTGTACCAGATAAGTGGCTGTGCCTGTTAGCGTCATGAATGTATTTATTTTTTTATTCTGCTACCTGCTGCTTGATTAGAGATGGAAGGTTGCATAGATGAAGCTTTGATGACCACTGGAGGTTGGCTTGATTGCTGAATTCAACTGCACGCTTTTTTTTTTTGTTTGAGCAAATTAAGAATGATTACATTAGCAGTGCATTGTAAGGTGTAGGTGTATGCAATTACAAAACCCACAACGGACTGGAGTGGAGGATTAGTGTTATGAAACTGAGAATCCAGAATTATTGCCAGTGACTGGATGCATTGATTTCACAAGGTATAACAATATGACACATACCCCCTAGCAATATATATAGGTCTGGCATAAAGAGGCTTGGTGTGTATCTAAACGTTGTGATTTATCTAGCCAATGCAGAGTGCTGAAACTGGCAAAGAGCAAGCAACGGAGCATGCAATAATGCCAAAAGAGGCCGTGTTGAGGCTTATATCACATGGGCCTTAAAATATGCATTTTTTTAAATCGCCAACTCTGAAAGACCTTAAAAAATATTAAATATGTCCAATTGAACAAATAATTAGATCAATGATGTTAATTGAGTGCTTAAGTTGGAATGAAAACCAGAAGACCCTGCGGCCCTCAAGGATTGGAGTTTTACACCCTGCTCTTGATAGTCTCTACAAGTTACTTGGTCAGCCCTGTATATATAACGTATTGCATGTCCTATGAAAAGCTAGGTCACCATGGCCTTCATCTACAGCATGTTGAGAATATTCTATTTACAGGTTACTACGGCTACTGCAATTCCTTTGTCCTTGCACCTGGAGAGACAATAAAAAATAAAGTGGAGGGATGTTCAAATTAGAGTTGGTTTACTATTTTAAAGACAGCAGTACAATATTTACAACAGTGTCAGTCTGTCATTTAAATATTAACATAGGCCTGAATGATTTGAATATAGACCTGACAGACAAGACTTCCAATAGTTGAAATGGGAAGATGTACTCCATGTCAAAGTGTAAATTAAAATATGCTATACAATGTCATACAGACAAAGATCAGTAAGCAAGAATCAAGAGATTATTTTCTATTCAATTGACACATTATATTTTACCAGCCCTTTTTGCCGGGCCTTTTTGCCACAGAAACTATGTCTATTTTGGTACTGCTCTTGAGTTGAAACATAAATATTTTCCATTGTGTCGAGCAGACAATGGACTTACACATTTTCCTCTATATTGTAATAAAAGTAAGGCCTTAATTAAAATTCTTATACTGTTGGTGTCCACTCTGCTAACCCTTCTCTGTGATCTGGGATACTCTAAAAGATGGCTCTTACATGACTCATTGAGCTGCACAATTAACACTAGAACAAACAGAACATCTAAGGACCTATCTATATTATAGTTGCCAGTGTTGTGATTGAAACACCGTTATCGTTTATGATAGTATAATCTTCTACCTGAACTAATGACATTGCCTCTTCTGAAAATGAATTATTAAATAAATAAATAAATGAATAAAATTTTAAAAAAAAACTAGAAAAATAAACATTCAGCTCCTTTGATTTTAGATGAACCACAGGCAGCTCTTTGCACTGTACATGTTAATTGTCTTATTCCCACTGCTAGTGATTCTGAGTCAGAATCACTAGAGAAAATGCCACCATCATCTGAATCATTGTCTTGATTTTTTTTCAGCCTTTCCAAAACTTGTATTGCAGTAAGATCCCTTTTTCTAGCTGCCACGGTCACTCTGAATAAATAATTTAAAAACTGCATTCAAAATGCAAATGCCATTTTCAAATACCATTCAAAAGCAAGAATACCATGAGGGGTCAAAATTAGCCCTTGGTCCTGCTAAGTAGGTGTGTGTTTGTGTGTGTGTGTGTGTGTATATATATATATATATATATATATATATATATATATATATATATATATATATATTTAATGAGGTTAGAATTACCCCTTGGTTGTTAAAATATTTATTTAAAGATCTTTAGTTTGAAAAGACTGTAAAACCTGTAGTCTTAGGTAGAAGTAAGTGCTGTCAAAATTCATGTTGTTTTATACATGAAAAATGTTAAAGGAGTAGAAATATACTGCTTACCGCTGTTAGCTTTTTAGTAGGTTAAACTTGTTCGTTGGTGATGTTTTTTTTTTTGTTTGTTTTTTGTTGGATAACTGATAGTCAATATGGCCAGACAATAAGAATTCCCTGGTAGTCAGTATGGCCAGACATTAAGGTTGAATACAGTTAATCTATAGCAATTGAAGCATTGTCCTGCATATGCTATATACAGTGCTGTTGTTTATTTTCAATAAGGAGAGCTTAATTTTAAATCTCTCTATGTAATCTGATTGGCACTTTTTTGTTAAATGTTAAATAAATAAATGCTTTGAATAACATTGGTCCTTTGCAAAGCAGTGTGCTCTGTTTCCGAGTTTTAAAAACACACTTTGCATCTTTGCATCACGCCTAATCCTTCACCAAGGTCTTTCTAATTACATCACCTACAAGAAATTGCTAATGTAATCATCTTTCTAGACTCATGCAAACAGCAGGAATGGAATTGAATTCAGAAATCATCACAACCTACCCTGGCCATTTTAGAATCTCTTCTTAAAAGAGCTTGAATTCTCAAAAGAATCCGCAGTGACATTGGTTCAAAACTTAAACGTTCCTTAACTTTTTTTAATGAGAATATTTCTGTTAATACAGAATACAGTTTTACATTCATAATTATGTTTGTCAAACCAGCTGCCAAAATTTCGGTTTAGTACCTTCCATAAGGGTGTACAAGCAGTGGGGGTTTTTGCTGTCTCTTGTGGCTTATCTATCTGACGCAGAGTATGGAATGTGGTATTTGCACATAACAACCCATAGGTAACACAATATGATACATTTTCTTTAAATAACTGGCCATAGAGGGGGCTTTGTTGAAGCCCATGCATGCATATTGCATGGTGAGTTAACAAAGAAACACAAAGTAAAGGCCTCATAACACTAAACTATCATTTAAAAGGTTAAGCTTGCTTAAAATGTAATTTTAAAATATTATTCCACCTGTACTATTTTTTAATGACATTGTCAATCATTGTGAGTGGTTTTGACTTCTGTTGCTCCAAAATTGTCATCAATTTTCTCTGCTTCAGAATTGACCTTCCAATATCTGTCTATCTATTAATTCATGACACCTGTTCTAAGACCACTGCTTACTGAAACGCTTCAAACACTCCAGCCCTTATCTCCAGCCCTGACTACAAACAGATAACTGTAAAAAAGGTTATAGTATAATAATGTTATGACATTGCATTCACATAATTCCTCAAGAGTTCCATTATTAGCTGCTAACACGCCACAGCGATGCCATTATGCCTTAATATAAAACCATATTTCAATGCACCATAACAAACTTGTACTGAGACAACTGACTACTCAAGGCTCATGTCACACAGCACAAATAGGTTGTCTGAATACAAATATCAGACAAGTAGACTGTATTGTATTGTATTGTATTGTATTCCACCTGTGGTGATTGATTCCTTTTTTTCCTCTTGTACTTGTTTCCATAGGAACCTGCTGGATATGGACACCTTCTCCAAGTCTGATCCTGGTATGTCACACATGCTCTAAATACCTTTATATATGAAACATTTTCACAAAGTTGATTGCTAAGGTGCATGCTGGAGCTGTGACTAACAATCACAAAGGTCCTCAAATCTTGGGTTGGTCACCTCACTCTCTTTAAAGCCTCATTGAGAGAAACGGTTCTAGGGATTGGCTACTTTGTTACCTTTGGTAGTTCGAGAATCTTGTTGTTCATCGAACAAAGTCTACCATGTTTCATTCCATTTGACTTTCTCATCACCTTAGTCGGAATATATTTAAACAGTATTAACAGGGTGTATGAACTGTATGAGGAGGAAAGTGGATAACATTGTCTTCAAGTACACAAGAAAAAATGTGCTTCTCTGTTAGTCTGGGACACACATGAGTGGAGCGGGAGAGGTGGGAGGTGGTACTGCAAAATTGGTGGACACATAAAACAGCGTATGCAGCGGCGGTTTCCAAAGTAAATCATGGCCCTACCAATACAGCCAAACTGGCCCCAAATTATGGACTGGAGTTTCAGCGATGATGAGACGGAACAGGAAGAATTTCAAACTAAATTATGTGATGTTTAGCAGTATAAGTCCAGTATATGCAGTTCATTTATTAAAGAAAATATTGTTATTTACGGAGCAGGAAAGAAATGGGAGGAGTTGTACTGTCCAGCAGTATGTTTCCCATCATCTCAACGCAACCATGTCATTCATGAATAGTGAGCTTATTTAAAGAATACAAAATTGAAGTGTACATGTATCGCTTCACTCTGTGTTTGAGATTTCTTAGTTACATTTTAAATAAAAGGCAACGAAAGAGGTGTTAATTTAGTAGGACAACTCTTCATTATGCTTTTAAAAAAACTGCCTGAAGTTTTCCCCCCCCATCCCCCCCCCCCCTTAACTTTCTGTTAAGTGTCAAGAAATGTATTACCACTAACAGGCACCAGAGAAAACCAGACAGAAATGTTTTGAAGGTAATTTGGGATTAACATGTCTTCTTGATATTTTGCCGTTCTAAAATTCTGCAGCTGTGATACTTTTCAACAGTATTTTGTCATCAATGTGAGTTCAGTTTCATAAAAATAAATGGTGCGCAATATGCACTGCAAAATGCTGTTTTTTCCACACGGTACCGCACCACTCATGTGTGTCGGAATAAAATTAGTGGCGTTTAGTATTACACTTTTACATCTCAAATCTGTAAACCTTAGCTAATCAGTCATAAAGCCTTTGTAATGGCCTGTGACAGTAAATAAAAAGTAATGTAGATTTCAGGATACATTGATTTGAAACCCTAGTGAAATGTCACTTTGAAATTGAAAATATAAAATCTGAAACCTGGCACATTTTTTAAACTTTTGAAACATTATTATATATAGATATATATATTATATATATAAGATATATATATATATATATATAATATATATATAATTGGAGAGATAAAGTTAGAAGTTCCAAAGGCTGATGAGAAATGGAGTAACAAGCAATAGCTGCATCTCAAATGAGTGTGGTGATTATCTGATTCTGTCCAAATTTTGTATTTTGATACTGTATAGCGAGTAGCCCTGCATTTCAGTACTGGTTGTCTGGGGGATGTGGCAATCCAATTTCATTATAAAAAGGCCAGTAGCCCTTTCAGTTGCAGAGACAGGCACTCATGAGTGACATGAAAATTGATAGATAGTGTCAAGCTGGCTCGTTTTTGACCGGATCACAGATGTTAATTTCCAGTATCAGTAATTGAATTGTTAATTCTAGCAATTTTATCTTATTTATGTTGAAATTACCTGTCATATAAGACTCTAATCCAACGCAATGCTGTACATTTCTTGATTGAATTTAAGTTGATTGAGCTGTAAGCTTGTTTGATGCACGTACTGCGATCTCCATTCACAGTGCACTGTAATGCAATTAGGTTTAACTGTATTAGACATGCTGATGCGTGGCATGTTAGGGTTGTTTATTATTTAATAGACCAAACTCATCCAGTTAAGTAGAAGTACATGAGCACTAAAAGCCTTCTATAAGTAAATGATCTTGAAGGTAGGTGGCACAGTGATGGTATTGCCTTTACTACTGATGAAATTTGTGACAATAAGCAGAGTTGACTATTAGATAACCTATAATCTGGAACAATTGGCAATAGAACACAGAAATGTGGACACAACAACTATACCTATTTTGCTGTGGAACTTAAACTATAGCTCTAGGTTCTGCATTGATTACAATTCTTTTTATTAACAATATATCTGCAAGGTTTGTGTGATATCATTGTTCAGTGTTTAACAGGGTACATGTAAGGAGAACATTATGATCTATGATGTGAATTACAGTATACAGCACAACATAGCATAAACACTGCAATATGCATGTTAATAGTTGTCGTATGTTTTTAGTATTACAATGTGTTGCAGTACAGAGCACTCTGTTAAAAGCTAATTTTACTGTTAATATTCCTGAAAGTCCTGTACTGAGTGGGAATGGCAGCACAGTGGCACTACAGGATGCAGTGGTGACATTTTAATTTTTTCACATTGCAACTGTATTACAATGGCCTGAACCAACATGCTATAAACATCCACAACAATACCATGTCAGTACCGATGGTAAAATATGTGTAACATCCAATGCATACTGTCTTGGTATTTGCTGCAGGTTTGCTAATAGTTTTGTTAAGGTTTCTTGAGGTTTTAATACACTGGCAGTATAATGGTATTCCAGTGTTTTTTAAATTGTTCTCTAAGGGTTGTGATACATTGTCCATTTACTACTAAGGTATTAAGGACATTTTCCATTAAGGAAACCACAGAGTTCAGGTCATTCCCTGAATATATTCAGATTTACTGCAAATAGTTCTGTCCTCATTTTTATACCACCTAATGGAAAAGATCTGCATGTTCACTTAAGTGTATGCGATCCATTTTATTGGAGGCTTTGCAGCTGTCAGTGTTCATGAACTCTACAATCTGTCTGCGGTGGGTTTCAAGACATTGCATCCGATTTCCTTAAAGAAAGTGGCTTTTTTATTGTTCAGGCAGAACAGGGAGCAAACAGCAAAGAAGAATGCCATTGCATGAGTAGCGCATCAGCAACCATATCTCCTCAACACTGGGGTGCTGTTTAGATATTAACGCTAGCATTTTCTCACTGGTCCAGTGCAAACCTGGGTGATGCTAATTACACGTCATTTAGACTGCTTACAGTAACTCCATTATTAACCTAGAAACATAAAGGAAAACAGTAATGCGTCTTTAAATAAATGGGTTTATATGTGCAATGCTCCAAACAGTTTTAACAAACGTTTAGACCTATTCATATTTAATGACGAACTGCATGACAACGTTTTTTTACACAAGATCGGTAAGCTTTACTTTTTCACGGCTCTCTTTTTTAAATTTCTCTACCTTGAATAATAGTTTTCATGAGAAAAAAATGTAAACATGTTAAGATAGTAATAGACCCCCAAAAAAAAAAATTGTTGTTCTTTGTCAAAACCAATCAGTGATACTCAAAAGAGGGTAGAGAGATCCAATTCATTACACACTGTAATGAGTGTGCACTGCAATTGAAGCCTACTGTGAAAGGGAATATAGCTTTAAGTATTCTAGGCTGTTATGTCAGTTCTGAATTTACCCCCTATTGTGTGCTTGCAATAAGCACCTACTGCACTGAAAGCAACAGGCTCCATTTGTGAGAAGGCAGTTGTGACTTTATATCACTGAACTCAGTTCATTACAGTTCCTCAAACAAAAAGGGTACATCCAGAAGCCTAAAATTAAAATGTAAAATATACATTTAGAATAACTGCAGGAGAATACAAGGTTATGTGTTATTTGCATTAAGGTTAAGATTATTATAAATCATGAGAGCACTACTGGAGTCACCAGATGCAATTTATTACCAAAAATACATAAAAACTGCCCCATTTGTTGTTGTTTGCTACAGTAATGCAATATCTTTAGTTCAAATAGCCTTTTCATTTTTAAAACATAAAAAAATTGCTAATCGCTGTTAGTATCTAGCCTTTCCTATCTGCTTTGGCTATGTCTTCACTTGGGTTATATGAAAGGCTATTGCTTTTTTCTAAGAAATGTACTGATTGTTCTGAGGGTGTTCGAAGATCATGTCAATATGACTTGATGGGGAGGAATTATCACATTTTTAATGTAACGCCTCTTAAAGACAGAATAGCTGCATTTGTTGTAAAAGTAAAGTAACTGATAATCTTGAAAACAAACTAAAGCATAAAGGTAAGAGAAACTACCACCATCAACAAATTAAAACATTTTTAAAATGATGTGTTGAGCCAGTGCTTGCAAAGGGACTCTAAACTAATGCAATATTTCAGCTGCAATCAAAAGCTGTCTTTAACTCCTAGAAATTGGATTTCATAAGACAGTGAAACAGCATTATTGTCAGACACATTATTGTGATGCTGCCTTAATGTTTCTTGATCCTGGTGGGTGAGGTTAAAAGCTCTATAACCACAGCTTCCTGCAAGCCTTTTTCATAGTGGTTAAACGCTTGTTTGCCGTCCTGTGACATGGGCATATGTTACATTAGTTTGAAAATGCATATGATTATATTCAGAAATAAAACAGTGACTCTGTTTTACACACTCAAGCTATCTTGGTGTTGGGGAGTCTAGGGGAGTACAATCAGAGACAGGGTTAGAGCTTTCCGAAATGGAGATAAAGAATGCAAAGAATCCCCTATAAAATGATTTTATAATATAGTAATATTTGAAGTAATTCTTGCTTTGATTGTGAATATTTTGCATGGACTGTGACACAGCTACAGTATAGTGCAAATGTATATTTTACACTAAATGATTATCCCTTTTATTGCTTACCCCCTGGGGTGCATTGATGGATTCCCACTCTGTTGAAAGTAGCAGCCTGGCAGCCCCATGTTTTATCACAGTTGTCATAAACATAACTGTATTATTGGAGATACGTTAAAAATAAAAATAGAATCTTATGGGTTATTCACAAGGCTTCAGACACAGTGTGCGTTTCAGCAACACCATGAAAGAGGGTCACTGAAGAGTTCAGCATTATTGATTAGATATTTCTTTTTCATATTCTATGTTTTTTTTTTCAGCTTCTTTGTTGTAAGACTTAGACACCAAGCAGCTGGTGACAGTTACATAGACCACACACATCCAAGGAGGCATGCTAGGAGGCAATCAGAAGAATGCCAAGAATATTGGAACAAATTGCCTACCAGACCAAAACATATTGGCAGTTAAAGTAGTCTTAAATTGGATTTTTATTTTTCTTTTAATTGGGAAGCTGCAGGGACCCTCAAGTTGTCTATAGCCGTGTCACCTTACAGCCGCTCTCACTTTACTAAACCTAAAATACTGTATATATTCCTTTAGAAAAAAACCCTCTGAGTGTTTTAGAGAAGTGTGGAAGAAAGAACAAGTGTACCAAAAGCAGAAATAATTATAGATGAAGTTGGACTTGTTTTATACGTTGGTGTATTGGTTTGGTGATTTAAGAGTTAGCAGCAGGGTTCCGTAAATACAGCGTTACGCGTCCCCACATGTTGCTGCAACTGTTTAAATAACGTGCCTGTCATTTTTATTTTATTGTTAACACCCAGACAACGTTTTACACTTATAACTTTAAAGGGGTGTTGGTCATTTTACTGTCTAGGTGAATGACCTGGTTACCTATACTAGTAGGGGCACTGAACAGGCAACCAGTCAACCTGGGAGTCGACCAATCACGCGATTGTGAAATAATTGGAAAGCATGCGATTTCAGATGGACAGAAGTGCAGTACATTTTAGAACATAGTATTACAAAAATCCAATGGATGTATTACAGTAGATGGAATTACTTATCACTGTGAAGAAGTCAGGAACAGTTCTTCAAACCTTATTAAATCACACTCAGAATTAAGGGCCCTGTGACTCTGTGCATAGTTAATGTGCTTTGTGTATCATGGCACCAGTGGGGCTACATTTCTGCAGTAGTTACAGTTTATTTCCCTCCAGTATCAGAGTATGCCTCTATTGAGGGAAGTCGGTGGTCTATTAGTCAGTGTAAAGAGGCACTCCAGAAGAGGAGGAGATCTGCTTGTATCCCCTGCACTAGCTCGTGTTTTAATGTTATAGGCAACTTTCGTTAATTTGATCTAATAATAACCCAGCGCTATAATGCTTATTTTTGATATTTCCGTTTCATTTCTGCCTGAGGATTTGACTGCCCTTTCACAGGCCCATTATCTAAATAACAGCTTCAAGACAACGCGAGTATCTTCCACTGTCGTTATTTATTAAGTGTCGAAGAGACAGGAAAGCAGGCAGACGGGAGAAGATAGGTCTGATTTTACTGTCATTAAACTGATGTCAAAGCACATTTGAAACCTTGTCATTCCCATTAATGCCAGCTATTCAGTTATATGGTTTCCATTTGTTTAAGTAGTTGCTGTGTCCCACTCAAAACCACCCCCTACGTTATGTTTAAATCACCTGGCATTTGAGATACTGGCAATTAGGAGCCCCTCTCTACGAACCACTTCGACTACACTTCAGCATTTCACATAATGAGAAATCTTTTATACTTCATCTTACGCTGTATATACTGAAACAGCTAATGTATGTGTATCTATCTATCTATCTATATATCTATCTATCTATCTATCTATCTATCTATCTATATATATATATATATATATATATATATATATATATATATATATATATATATATATATATATATATGTATTAATTCAGAGTCCTTGGCTTTTACAAAGAGAACCTTTTGAAATACACTCTCTGTTGGTCCTTAGAGACCATTTGAAAGCAATGCACACTGTGTGCTGTGATAGGAAGTGGGATGTGCTGACCACTTATGAGCTGATTCGAGTTGACCATGGGAAAATTACCCCATTTGTTCATTAAGAGACCTTTTCAAAAGATGGAAGACATTTGGATTTAATAAGTCATTAGGACACAGAGTGTAACATGGATTCACAGTATGACTTGTTGGTAGGAAGCAGGTGGTAGGAAAAGATACATGCTTTACAAATGTATAGAAAGATCTTTAACACCTATGCTTGGATGAGTATATTGATATGTTTCATTTCTACTGCTAATTGCAATGCATTGAATCTCATGAGCACATGGCAATGGATTTGTCTTTATAAGATCCTTCATATGGCTCTTTTTAAATGTTGGATTTACGATAGAAATGGAGGGTCCCGAGTGAATGCAGGTGAATGCAGGACCTTCCGTTCTATTGTACAGCTTTCTTCAATTTGTTTTATCATGGGAATCAAGACAATCATATATACTGCAGTACATGTACTAAATCACACTCACCATCAACTTCAAAATAAGTGGTGCTTATGAATGGAAAAATGTATTTTATATTTAAATTCATTTTTTAAATAATCTATTTCAAACTATGCTGCAATTGTAGTGAGTATACTGTAAAGATTTAAACGTTTCAAGAGTATCTAATAATTAATAAGCTGCCTTATCTCCCATGTCTTCATTTAAAGTGGCATGGTAACGCTTTAGTACAAGCTTGCTATGGTATGTTTGCTGACAATAACCAATATATATATATTTTCTGCAGTGGTAGTGCTCTACGTGCAGGGAATCGGGAGCAAGGAATGGAGGGAGGTGAGTACTAAATCATCTAGTTCTGCTTGTTTGTTTTATAGTAATGTTGATGGCAACAAAATGACACATGGTAACAGATTTTTAAGAGAAGGGATTTGTTTGAAAAATACCAATTAACGTATAAATGCTCTAGTTTGACTGAAATTATGGCTGCACACCCCTAGTGGTCATTTTCCAAACCAACTCTCTTAATAAATCCAGATTTATTTATTTTGCTGGATCAATTAGCAAGGGCAGCAAATAGTGATCTAAGCAGAAACAACAATAGAAATATAATGAAAGCAAGCCAGATAGAAAGTCTGCCTTGAATTTGGCAGGGGTCTCTGCCCCGATATTTCTATGCCAGTTCCCCAGGGAAGCCCTGGTTAAGAAACTAGTCCAGTCAAACTGCGCTGTGCATTTAAAGTGAGTGCAGCTCACATAGTAGTTTCATACATTTCCACGCTGTCACGTCTATTCACTATAGATGTCTCAAATGTGTAGTTTTGTAGCTGTTTTGTAGCTGCTAAAATCATAAAGAATACTATTCTGTGAAAAATTATTTTTTTAGAATAAAAAAAATAGCTTAAACCTTATGAGGACTCGTACGCCTCAGCCATGGATCCACACGATCGATAAAAAAAAAAAAAAAAAAAAAAGTTGTGGCTTCTGTATTAAAAGTTATTTCTGCTATAAAAACTGGAATTTAACTAGTTTAAATGGCTGTCACAAAGACGGCTGCAGTGGGTGACTTCAGACCAGAAACAGGGACCAACACAGAACAGAACTGGTTCTTCAATTTCCAGGAATGCCGTTAACCGTCCTTTAGAACATACTGCATCTTTTCTCTTTATATTGATTGATAAAGCTGATTCTTAATGCCTGCAGCAAAGAAGCTTTTGTTGAAAAGAAAGTCAAGAGTTGCAGGTTTGCTTATGGAGAAAAGTATTTGTTGTTGAGATAGACAACATTTTGGATTGCTTGTGACAAGGGGATAGGAAATGATGCACAATGCTTTGTAAAAGGCTTGATAAAAACTAGTGGAAGTGAGGTGTTTTGAGCTTCACTGGAATCAATACACTATCACTAGCAGTTTGCACGGCTGTCAGCATGTGGCTCTGACGACAGCTAGGGATTCTTGATTAGCTGTTGATCCTCAGTGGATAAAAACCAAGCCTTGCAAAGTCTTCTAGCTTTAATTGACAGCTGATGGCTTCTGAAAAATCCTCTTCTGCAACATGCAATTACTTTTCTCTTCTTTGTCTCCCCCCCCCCCCCACCCCAAGTTTGGAAGGACTGAAGTGATTGACAACACATTAAACCCGGATTTTGTGCGGAAATTTGTTCTCGACTTCTTCTTTGAAGAGAAGCAGAATCTTCGATTTGATGTGTAAGTAAAATAACAAGCCGCCATTTTTACAACTGATTGGGTGCTATTGTTGCTATGCTTTCATCTAACATTGGGACTGAGTTGAACCCAATCCTGTTTGTCTCCAGCAGTAGCAGACTATAGAAACCTGCATTCAGGTGGGACTCTGTCAAGCCCCGTTAGGGATGCAGACTGGTAGAATTCAGTCTCTCCACCGCACTCTAATACCTAATAAATGTCCATTAAGAAAGAACACTAGTTCATGGATCTATTAGACAGTCAGCAATGCTTCTATAAATGGGTTAGCAACAATATTAGACAGCTTTATATAAAAACATGCAATCTAAGGCATTTAAAGAAACTTTACAAAATGACATGAAGTTTAAAAATATTACTGTCTCATTCAAATGTTTTTGTAATTACCTGGTAATCATTGTTAGTAATTGTCAAAAACCTTTGTTAACCCCTATATAAATGTTTTATAAACAGATCATTTAACTAGTGTGACTGATTTTTGATATCTGATGTTGTGGCAACTAGTTCAGTTTTGTACTGAAACCTTCAGTGTATTTGCATTATGTTTCCAGAGCTAACATTCAGGTGTTTGAAAGAAACAAATTCCATCAAGATTCATTGTCTTCTGAGACAGCCAGCTGTCAGTCAAGATTTATTTCTCAGCCAAGAGGCATGTTGTTTGAACTGAATTCAGTACTTACAGTAGTTAAACTGTTTGAAATAATAGTTCACCAATAATTCTCATCACCATGCTCTACTAATTAATATGTCTACTATTAAGCATTAAACAAATGCAAGACCTATTTACTGCATGTGATCTGGAAGAACACTCCTGAGCATTGTTATTGGATGTTAAAATAATCTTTGCTATATTTACTTGGACCATTGCAGTAAAAAGCCTTGTCAAGTAAGATAAACGGTTGTCTAGTGTATTATGTTGTATTTTATCTTAACAGCTTTATCAAATAATCCTGAGGTACATAAACCGCTTGAGAGGAACCGAACATAGTGTTATAATTCAAAGCTCATTATGCATCAATGGAGTATTGCAGTGTCGTAATAAAAGAAAATAAATGGATAAATAGACTAGATACCAGGATGCCTGAAGTTTTAAATAGAAAGGAACCATCGATTGTTACATCATTAGTTATATATTGAATGACATCACAAAGT